>NC_092040.1:19177156-19485947 GCF_003086295.3 Arachis hypogaea
ATAGAGTTGCGCCGTCTAAAGTAGACAGAAGTGGTTGTCAGTCACGCGCGTTCAAAGGTGAGAATGATGATGAGTGTCACGGATCATCACATTCATCAAGTTGAAGTGCAACGTATATCTTGGAATAAGAATAAAAGAGAATTGAATAAAAAGTAATAGTAATTATATTGAAACTTGAGGTATAGCAGAGCTCCACACCTTTAATCTATGGTGTGCAGAAACTCCACCGTCGAAAATACATAAGTGAAAGGTTCAGGCATGGCCAAATGGCCAGCCCCCAAAACGTGATCAATAGTCTCCTAAGATGAAGAATAAAACAAAACTGAGACCAAAGATATCTAATACAATAGTAAATTATCCTATTTATACCAGACTAGCTACTAGGGTTTACATGAGTAAGTAATTGATGCATAAATCCACTTCCGGGGCCCACTTGGTGTATGCTTGGGCTGAGCTTGATCTATCCACGAGCTGAGGCTTTTCTTGGAGTTGAACTCCAAGTTATAACGTGTTTTGGACGTTCAACTCCGGATCATGACGTTTTTCTGGCGTTTAACTCCAGACAGCAGCATGTACTTGGCGTTCAACGCCAAGGTACGTCATCAATTTCCGAATAAAATATGGACTATTATATATTGATGGAAAGCTCTGGATGTCTACTTTCCAACGCTTTTGAGAGCGCGCCAATTGGAGTTCTGTAGCTCTAGAAAATACATTTCAAGTGCAGGGAGGTCAGATTCCAACAGCATCAGCAGTCCTTTTGTCAGCCTTTTTCAGAGTTTTGCTCAAGTCTCTCAATTTCAGCCAGAAATTACCTGAAATCACAGAAAAACACACAAACTCATAGTAAAGTCTAGAAATGTGAATTTAACATAAAAAATAATGAAAATATCCCTAAAAGTAGCTTGAACTTACTAAAAACTACCTAAAAACAATGCTGAAAAGCGTATAAATTATCCGCTCATCACAACACCAAACTTAAATTGTTGCTTGTCCCCAAGCAACTGAAAATCAATTAGGATAAAAAGAAGAGAATATACTATAAATCTCAGAATATCAATGAATATTAATTATAATTAGATGAGCGGGACTTGTAGTTTTTTGCTTCTGAATAGTTTTGGCATCTCACTTTTTTCCTTTGAAGTTTAGAATGATTGGCTTCTCTAGGAACTTAGAATTTCGGATAGTGTTATTGACTTTCCTATTTAGGTATGTTGATTCTTGAACACAGCTACTTATGAGTCTTGGCCGTGGCCCTAAGCATTTTGTTTTCCAGTATTACCACCAGATACACAAATGCCACAGACACATAACTGGGTGAACCTTTTCAGATTGTGACTCAGCTTTGCTAGAGTCCCCAATTAGAGGTGTCCAGAGCTCTTAAGCACACTCTTTTTGCTTTGGATCACAACTTTAACCACTTAGTCTCAAGCTTTTCACTTGGACCTTCATGACACAAGCACATGGTTAGGGACAGCTTGATTTAGCCGCTTAGGCCTGGATTTTATTTCCTTGGGCCCTCCTATCCATTGATGCTCAAAGCCTTGTATCCTTTTTACCCTTGCCTTTTGGTTTTAAGGGCTATTGGCTTTTTCTCTTGCTTTTTCTTTTTCTTTCTATTTTTTTTGCCATTTTTTTTCGCAAGCTTCTTCTTTTTTTCACTGCTTTTTCTTGCTTCAAGAATCAATTTCATGATTTTTCAGATCATCAATAACATTTTTATTTGTTCATCATTCTTTCAAGAGCCAACAGTTTTAACATTCATAAACAACAAGATCAAAAATATGCACTGTTCAAGCATTCATTCAGAAAACAAAAAGTATTGTCACCACATCAATATAATTAAATTAAATTCAAGGACAATTTCGAAATTCATGTACTTCTTGTTCTTTTGAATTAAAACATTTTTCATTTAAGAAAGGTGAAGGATTAATGGAATTATTCATAGCTTTAAGACATGGTTACTACATACTAATGATCATGAAGTAGAGACACAAAACATAGATAAACACAACATTAAAAACCGAAAAACAGAAAGAAATAAGAACAAGGAATGAATCCACCTTTAGTGGCATCTTTTTCTTGAGGGACCAACAATGTCCTTAAGCTTTTCTATGTCCCTTTCTTGCCTTTGTTGCTCCTCCCTCATTGCTCTTTGGTCTTCTCTTATTTCATGGAGAATGATGGAGTGCTCATGATGTTCCACCCTTAATTGTTCAACATTGTGGCTCAAATCTTCTAAGAAAGTGTTGAGTTGTTCCCAATAATTGTTGGGAGGAAAGTGCATCCCTTGAGGGATCTCAGGGATTTCTTGATGATGAGCTTCCTCATGCATCTCTTGAGAACCGTGAAGGGTCTCTCTTGCTTGCTCCATCTTCTTCTTGGTGATGGACTTATCCTCTTCAATGGGGATGTCTCCTTCTATGATAGCTCCAGCTGAGTAACATAGATGGCAAATAAGGTGAGGAAAAGCTAGCCTTGCCATGGTGGAGGGCTTGTCGGCTATTTTGTAGATTTCATTGGAGATGACCTCATGAACTTCTACTTCCTCTCCAATCATGATGCTATGAATCATGATGGCCCAATCCACAGTAACTTCAGATCGGTTGCTAGTAGGAATGATGGAGCGTTGAATGAACTCCAACCATCCTCTAGCCACAGGCTTGAGGTCTAGTCTTCTTAGTTGAACTGGCTTGCCTTTGGAGTCTCTTCTCCATTGAGCTCCTTCCACACATGTGTCCATTAGGACTTGGTCCAACCTTTGATTAAAGTTGACCCTTCTAGTGTAGGGGCGTTCATCTCCTTGCATCATGGGCAAGTGAAACGCCAACCTCACATTTTCTGGACTAAAATCTAAGTATTTCCCCCGAACCATTGTGAGATAATTCTTTGGATTCGGGTTCATACTTTGATCATGGTTCCTAGTGATCCATGCATTGGCATAGAACTCTTGAATCATTAAGATTCTGAATTGTTGCATGGGGTTGGTTAAGACTTCCCAACCTCTTGTTCGGATCTCATGTCGGATCTCCGGATACTCATTCTTCTTGAGCTTGAAAGGGACCTCAGGGATCACCTTCTTCTTTGCCACAACATCATAGAAGTGGTCTTGATGGCTCTTGGAGATGAATCTTTCCATCTCCCATGACTCGGAGGTGGAAGCTTTTGTCTTCCCTTTTCCTTTTCTAGAGGATTCTCCGGCCTTAGGTGCCATTGATGGTAATGGAAAAACAAAAGGCTTATGCTTTTACCACACCAAACTTAAAATATTGCTCGTCCTCTAGCAATTGAAGAAAGAAGAGAAGAAGAAGAAGAAGAGAATATGGTAGAGAGGGAGAGATGTAGGTTCGGCCAAGGTGAGGAAGAGGGGGTTGTGTTGTGTGAAAATGAAGTAGAATGGAAGGGTATATATAGGGAGAGGGAGGAGTGTATGTTCGGCCATTTAGGGTGGGAATGGGTGGGAAAATGTTTTTGAATTTTTGAAGGTAGGTGGTGTTTATGGGGAAGGGTGGATGGATGTGAGTGGTGAAGGGGGTGATTGGGAAGAGGAATTGAGGTGATTGGTGAAGAGTGTTGGGAAGTGTGACATGGGAAATACTTTTCACAAAAATAGGATTAGGAGGTAAGGTGGGAATATAGTAGGTGGGGATCCTGTGGGGTCCACAGATCCTGAGGTGATCCTGTGGGGTCCACAGAGCCTGAGGTGTCAAGGAATTCCATCCCTGCACCAAATAGGCATGTAAATTGCCTTTGCACACCATTCTGGCGTTTAAACGCCATGTGGTGCACATTCTGGGCGTTCAACGCCCATGTAAAGCATGTTTCTGGCATTGAACGCCAGTTTCATGCTTGTTACTGGCGTTCAGCGCCAGCTTTTTTTCTTAGGCACATTCCTGGCGTTCAGCGCCAGAATGTTGCTTGTTTCTGGCGTTCAGCGCCAGAATGATGCTCTGTTCTGGCGTTGAACGCCAGCCAGATGCTTCTTACTGGCGTTGAACGCCAGTCTGTGCTTCCTCCAGGGTGTGATTTTTTTCTTCTGCTGTTTTTGATTTTGTTTTTAATTTTTATATTTTTTTTCGTGACTCCACATGATCATGTACCTAATAAAACACAAAATAACAATAAAATAAAATAAAATAAAAATTAGATAAAATTGGGTTGCCTCCCAACAAGCGCTTCTTTAATGTCAATAGCTTGACAGTGGCTCTCATGGAGCCACAAGATGATCAGGTCAATGTTGTATAGTCCCAACACCAAACTTAGAGTTTGGATATGGGATCTTAACACCAAACTTAGAGTTTGGTTGTGGCCTCAAAATACCAAACTTAGAGTTTGACTGTGGGGGCTCTTCTTGACTCTGAACTGAGAGAAGCTCTTCATGCTTACTCTATTTTGTCACAGAGGGATGGCCATGTGCCTTAAACACAAGGTAGTCCCCATTCAATTGAAGGACTAATTCACCTCTGTTGACATCTATCACAGCTTCTGCTGTGGCTAGGAAAGGTCTTCCAAGGATGATGCATTCATCCTCTTCCTTCCTAGTGTCTAAGATTATGAAATCAGCAGGGATGTAAAGGCCTTCAACCTTTACTAACACATCCTCCACTATTCCATAAGCTTGTCTCAATGACTTGTCTGCCAATTGTAATGAGAACATGGCACGTTGTACCTCAATGATCCCCAGCTTCTCCATTACAGAGAGTGACATAAGATTTATCCCTGACCCTAGATCACATAAAGCCTTTTCAAAGGTCATGGTGCCTATGGTACAAGGTATTAAGAACTTACCAGGATCTTGTTTCTTTTGAGGTAGAGTTTTCTGAATCCAAGAATCTAGTTCACTAATGAGCAAGGGAGGTTCACTTTCCCAACTCTCATTACCAAATAACTTGGCATTCAGCTTCATGATAGCTCCTAAATATTGAGCAACTTGCTCTCCAGTCACATCTTCATCCTCTTCAGAGGAAGAATAGTCTTCAGAGCTCATGAATGGCAGAAGGAGTTTTAATGGAATCTCTATGGTCTCTATATGAGCCTCAGATTCCTTTGGATCCTTAATAGGAAACTCCTTCTTGCTTGAGAGACGTCCTAGGAGGTCTTCCTCACTAGGATTTTCGTCCTCCTCTTCCCTTGTGCATTCAGCCACATTGATCACATCAATGGCCTTGCACTCTCCTTTTGGATTCTCTTCTGTATTGCTTGGGAGAATATTGGGAGGAGTTTCACTGACTTTCTTACTCAACTGGCCCACTTGTACTTCCAAATTTCTGATGGAGGATCTTGTTTCACTCATGAAACTGAAAGTGGCCTTTGACAGATCAGAGACTAGATTGGTTAAATTAGAAGTGTTTTGTTCAGAATTCTCTGTCTGTTGCTGAGAAGATGATGGATATGGCTTGCTATTGCTCAGCCTATTATGTCCAGCATTGTTAAAGCCTTGTTGAGGCTTTTGTTGATCCTTCCATGAGAAATTTGGATGATTTTTGCATGATGAGTTATAGGTGTTTCCATAAGGTTCACCCATGTAATTAACCTCTGCCATGGCAGGGTTCTCAGGATCATAAGCTTCTTCAGAAGCTGCCTCTTTAGTACTGTTGGATGCATTTTGCCATCCATTCAGACTTTGAGAGATCATGTTGACCTGTTGAGTCAACACTTTGTTCTGAGCCAATATGGCATTCAGAGCATCAATTTCAAGAACTCCTTTCTTCTGAGGTATCCCATTATTCACGGAATTCCTCTCAGAAGTGTACATGAATTGGTTGTTTGCTACCATATCAATGAGTTCTTGAGCTTCTTCAGGCGTTTTCTTTAGGTGAATAGATCCACCTGCAGAATGGTCCAATGACATTTTCGAAAATTCAGATAGACCATAATAGAATATATCCATTCTGAAAACATGTCATATGGACATCTTTTGGTCAGCTGCTTGTATCTTTCCCAAGCTTCATAGAGGGATTCACCATCTTTTTGCTTGAAGGTTTGAACATCCACTCTTAGCTTGCTCAGCTTTTGAGGAGGAAAGAATTTATCTAAAAAGGCAGTGACCAGCTTATCCCAGGAGTCCAGGCTATCCTTGGGTTGTGAATCCAACCATATTCTAGCTCTGTCTCTTACAGCAAAAGGGAAAAGCATGAGTCTGTAGACTTCAGGATCAACTCCATTCGTCTTTACAGTCTCACAGATCTGCAAGAACTCAGTTAAAAACTGATAAGGATCTTCAGATGGAAGTCCATAAAACTTGCAGTTTTGTTGCATTAAGGCAACTAGCTGAGGTTTCAGCTCAAAAGTTATTGGCTCCAATGGCAGGAATGGAGATGCTTCTTCCATCAAACTTGGACGTTGGCTTTGTGAAGTCACCAAGCATTCTCCTTGTATTATTATTATTTTCGGCTGCCATCTCCTTCTCTTGTTCTAATATTTCTGAAAGGTTACCTTTAGATTGTTGTAACTTAGCTTCTCTTAATTTTCTCTTCAGAGTCCTTTCAGGTTCTGGATCAATTTCAACAAGAGTGCCTTTATCCTTGTTCCTGCTCATATGAAAGAGAAGAAAACAAGAAAAGAAAAAGGAATCCTCTTTGTCACAGTATAGAGATTCCTTTATGTTAGTAGAAAAAGAAAGGGGAGAAGAATGTAGAAGAGGGGATTCGGATATTAGGTGGAGAGGGGTGAAGAGAAGTGTTAGTAATTAAATAAATAAATAGAATAAGAAAAGAGAGGGAGCATTTCGAAAACAATTTTGAAAAAAGGGGTTAGTAACTTTCGAAAATTAAAGATAAGATAAGATTAAAATTTAAAATTTAAAACAAAAAGAATTTTTGAAAAAGAGATGAGATATTTTCAATAATTAGAGAGGGAAAAGTAGTTAGGTGGTTTTGAAAAAGATAAGCGACAAACAAAAAGTCAAAGAGTTAGTTGAAAAAGATATTAAAATCAAATTTGAAAAGATAAGAAGATAAGAGGTTAGATAAGATATTTTGAAATCAAATTTTGAAAAAGATAAAATTTTTGAAAAAGATAAGATAAAAGATAAAAGATTTGTTGAAAAATATTTAATTTTTAAAATGACTTAACTAACAAGAAACTACAAGATAAGATTCTAGAACTTAAAGATTGAACCTTTCTTAACAAGAAAATAACAAACTTCAAATTTTTGAACCAATCACATTAATTGTTAGCTAATTTTCGAAAATTAGATGTAAAGATAAGAAAAAGATTTTGAAAATATTTTGAAAAAGATTTTTGAAATTTTCGAAAAATAGAAAAAAAATGAAAAAGATATGATTTTGGAAAAAAATTTTGAAAACATAAGATTTTTAAAATTGAAAATTTGACTTGACTTGTAAGAAACAACTAATTTTGAAAATTTTTGACTAAGTCAACTCAAATTTTCGAAAATTTGGAGAGAAATAAGGAAAAGATATTTTTTTGATTTTTGAATTTTTAATTATGAGAGAGAAAAACAACAAAAATACTCAATGCATGAAATTTTTAGATCAAAACAATGAATGCATGCAAGAATGCTATGAATGTCAAGATGAACACCAAGAACACTTTGAAGATCATGATGAACATCAAGAACATAATTTTGAAAAATTTTTAATGCAAAGAAAACATGCAAGACACCAAACTTAGAAATCTTTAATGCATGGACTCTAACAAACGAAAAATGCATATGAAAAACAACAAACAACACAAAACAAGAAAAGATCAAGATCAAACAAGAAGACTTACCAAGAACAACTTGAAGATCATGAAGAACACTATGAATGCATGGAATTTCGAAAAATGCAAGAAAAATTTTTAAAGCATGCAATTGACACCAAACTTAAAAATTGACTCAAGACTCAAACAGGAACACAAAATATTTTTGATTTTTATAATTTTATTAATTTTTTTGGATTTTTATTAATTTTTTCGAAAATAAAGTTTGGAAAAACGAAAAAGAAAAGAAAAATTTTGAAAAAGATTTTTGAAAAAAATTTTGAAAAGAAAATTACCTAATCTGAGCAACAAGATGAACCGTCAGTTGTACATACTCGAACAATCCCCGGCAACGGCGCCAAAAACTTGGTGGATAAAATTATGATACAAGAGTTCCAGGCACTGTTAGAGAAGCTTTTTCTTTCCACAACTCCGTTCAACTTAACCAGCAAGTGTACTGGGTCATCCAAGTAATACCTTACGTGAGTAAGGGTCGATCCCACAGAGATTGTTGGTATGAAGCAAGCTATGGTCACCTTGTAAATCTCAGTTAGGCAGATTAAATTGATTTATGATGAGTTTCGAAAATTAATAATAAATAGAAAATAAAAAGGGATAAAAATACTTATGTAAATCAGTAGTGGAAATTTCAGATAGGCGTATGGAGATGTTGTGCTCCTCTTCAATCTCTACTTTCTTATTGCATTCATCCAATCCTTCTTACTCCTTTCCATGGCAAGCTGTATGTAGGGCATCACCGTTGTCAATGGCTACATCCCATCCTCTCAGTGAAAATGTTCCTATGATCTGTCACAGCACGGCTAATCATCTGTCGGTTCTCAATCAGGTTGGAATAGAATCCCTTGATTCTTTTGCGCTTGTCATCACGCCTAGCCTTCAGGAGTTTGAAGCTCGTCACAGTCATTCAATCCCAGAATCCTACTCGGAATACCATAGACAAGGTTTAGACTTTCCAGATTCTCATGAATGCCGCCATCTATCTAACTTATACCACGAAGATTCTGTTGGGGAATCTAAGAGATATGCGCCCGGTCTAAAGTAGAACGGAAGTGGTTGTCAGTCACGCGCGTTCATAGGTGAGAATGATGATGAGTGTCATGGATCATCACATTCATCAAGTTGAAGTGCAACGTATATCTTGGAATAAGAATAAAAGAGAATTGAATAAAAAGTAATAGTAATTATATTGAAACTTGAGGTACAGCAGAGCTCCACACCCTTAATCTATGGTATGCAGAAACTCCACCGTTGAAAATACATAAGTGAAAGGTTCAGGCATGGCCGAATGGCCAGCCCCCAAAACGTGATCAATAGTCTCCTAAGATGAAGAATAAAACAAAACTGAGACCAAAGATATCTAATACAATAGTAAATTATCCTATTTATACTAGACTAGCTACTAGGGTTTACATGAGTAAGTAATTGATGCATAAATCCACTTCCGGGGCCCACTTGGTGTATGCTTAGGCTGAGCTTGATCTATCCATGAGCTGAGGCTTTTTTTGGAGTTGAACTCCAAGTTATAACGTGTTTTGGACGTTCAACTCTGGATCATGACGTTTTTCTGGCGTTTAACTCCAGACAGCAGCATGTACTTGGCGTTCAACGCCAAGATACGTCATCAATTTCCGAATAAAGTATGGACTATTATATATTTCTGGAAAGCTCTGGATGTCTACTTTCCAACGCCGTTGAGAGCGCGCCAATTGGAGTTCTGTAGCTCCAGAAAACCCATTTCGAATGCAGGGAGGTCAGATTCCAACAGCATCAGCAGTCCTTTTGTCAGCCTTTTTCAGAGTTTTGCTCAAGTCCCTCAATTTCTGCCAGAAATTACCTGAAATCACAGAAAAACACACAAACTCATAGTAAAGTCCAAAAATGTGAATTTAACATAAAAACTAATGAAAACATCCCTAAAAGTAGCTTGAACTTACTAAAAACTACCTAAAAACAATGCCAAAAAGCGTATAAATTATCCGCTCATCTGCGTTCAACTCCAAGAGAAGCCTCATCTCGTGGATAGATCAAGCTCAGCCCAAGCACACACCAAGTGGGCCCCAGAAGTGAATTTATGCATCAATTACTTACCTCTGTAAACCCTAGTAGCTAGTTTATTATAAATAAAACTTTTTACTAGTTTATTAGATATCTTAGATTGTATTATTCAATCTTTGGGACGTTTAGTTCTTAGATCTGGGGGCTGGCCATTCGGCCATGCCTGGGCCTTTCACTCATGTATTTTCAATGATGGAGTTTCTACACACCATAGATTAAGGGTGTGGAGCTCTACTGTACCTCAAGTTTTAATGCAATTACTACTATCTTCTATCCAATTTGATTTATTCCTGTTCTAAGATATTCGTTGCACTTCAACTTGATGAATGTGATGATCCATGACACTCATCATCATTCTCACCTATGAACGCGCGTGACTGACAACAACTTCCGTTCTACCTTAGGCCGGGTGCATATCTCTTGGATTCCTTGATCAGAATCTTCGTGGTATAAGCTAGAATTGATGGCGGCATTCATGGGAATCCGGAAAGTCTAACCTTGTCTGTGGTATTCCGAGTAGGATTCCGGGATTGAATGACTGTGACGAGCTTCAAACTTCTGAAGGTTGGGCGTTAGTGACAGACGCAAAAGAATCACTGGATTCTATTCCAACCTGATTGAGAACCGACAGATGATTAGCCGTGCTGTGACAGAGCATTTGGACCATTTTCACTGAGACAATGGGATGTAGCCATTGACAACGGTGATGCCCTACATACATCTTGCCATAGAAAGGAGTGATGAAAAACCAGAAGGAAGAAGTAGGAAAGTAGAGATTCAGAAGGAATACAGCACCTCCATACACCTATCTGAAATTCCCACCATTGGATTACATGAGTTACTTTATCTTTATTTTCTATTTAATTTGTTATTATTATTCGAAAAACCAATAATCTCTTAAATTAGTTAAATCCGCCTGACTGGGATTTACAAGATGACCATAGCTTGCTTCATACCAACAATCTCTGTGGAATCGACCCTTACTCACGTAAGGTATTACTTGGACGATCCAGTACACTTGCTGGTTAGTTGTGCGGAGTTGTGACAAAGTGTAATTCATGTTTAAGAGCACCAAGTCTTTGGAGCCATTGTTGATGATCACAATTTCGTTCACCAAAATACACCATCATCTCCTGCAACTGGATAACCACATATGCAAGAGAAGAACCACCAATCCAGATCATCTATTACTGCTTTAATTTTGCCAATAACAAAAAACTCACCATCCTATTTATGCATATAATGACTTCGTTATATAACATATATAAACAACAAAAAATAAGACTAAAATCAAAGAAAAACAAAGGCCAACAAATCTCAGAATTAGCTTTCAGATTCTTGATATTTCTAATTAATTTCCAATCACACTCTTTATTATCAATCTTTGAAATGAGATATCCAGTTTCAGCAGAAGTCAAGGTTGGAAAGTGGTACTTCACAATATTATATCTAAAAAAAGAAAATAAATTCTTCAATACTACAATAAAAATTCTTATACGAAATAAATAAGCTTAACAGAAATGTAAATAGATGAAAGAAAGATGCAACAAACTGATTGAAGAAGTCAACTGTTTCCTGAATATCTGGATTGATTGAAACTCTTTATACCTCAATAACATTTTGTAAGCTATTTTTTTCTGAAAAAATACATTCAAAACGAAAAGCAAATAACACAATTAAAAATATAAACCATATATAGCAGCAAAAAAAAATCACATAATATAAATAAGCACTAACCCCCTCTCATTTTTATCGCAAAAGATTGGAGAATAACAACAGGAGCTCTCTAATATTTCCTTAATAAAAGGATATCAAAAACTTCACAAGGATCACAAAAAATGTTGCATTGAATTTTTTTTGTATATTAGAATACATTATTCAAATGAGAATAACAATACAATAAAAATATAACATCTTATAAACAGAAAATAACGGTAATCAACACAAAATTATCCAGATAAAAAATAAAGACAAGAAAATTAGATGAACAACCCATTGACATAAAGCTCAATAATAACAACTTTGATCATCTTCCTATAGCATTCCATATCTTTTATCCTTTCTACACGTGTGAGAATTCCAATAAAATCTGATTAATACAAAACCACAGTATATTGAAACTAAAAGACGTATAATAAAAATAAAGTTGAGAATTTTGCAAGAATGACCTGAAAATGTATCTAGAATAAAAAAGAACAAAAAGCAAATTTACCTATAAAAAATTCATGATCATTAGACTGTTGAAGAATTTATTCTATAGAATACAAACTCAAACTAGAATCAGATATACTAAAAGATAGGCTTTTCACAATAGAAGTTTGATACTTGAAAGATAAGTTCAAATCGATGTTTGGTTACTCTCCTTGCTCCAGTATTTGGTAAAACTGTTAAATTTGAAATGATATACACATTTCCTTTTTTGAGCCTTTCACTAAAACTTGAAATAAGATGATGATGTGCGATATTTTATCGATATAGAATTTACCAATAAAATTCCGTCATGAGTATAGTCTAAACCAACAAGCAATCATGCATGCAAATTTAGAAAATGTGTCACCACAATTCAAAATCAATAACCGGGAGTAAAATCCTGAGTCGTTCACCCTAGGAGTTGCCCTAAGATGCATATCATTGGTTAGGAATTCTCTTGGTATTTTTGGAGTTTAACACAAGAAGAGTAAATGAGCATGAATTAAGATAATGAGCAATTAACAATTGGAATAAGAGAACCAAGAAATTAAACTAATAAAGGTGAATGACAATCAATCAATGTAAAATCCTTGGCTAGGGGTGAAAATTGGAAGTCCTATCATTATAGCCTCCATCAATTGTGACAAGAATTGGTTATTGCTCCACTTTGTTAACCTCTAACTATGAAGGAAAGTCAAGTGGAGATAATGAATTTGAGTCCACAAGTCCTAGTCAAATCCTAAGGAAAGACTAGCTTTAGTGGTATACAAATCAACTAGCAATTTCCAATTATTAATCAACAAAGGATATTGACAATTTGAGTGTCTCCAATTACCCAACCTCCAAGCCAAGAGTGAAAAATATACTCCATAACTATAGTTGAGAATTTCTCAAACACTTGGTAAGCAATAATGAAGGACATTGTGAAAGTGAGAATAAAACTCAAATCAAAGTTACCTACTACAAACAATTAACCACAATCAACCAATTAACAATGAAATTCCTTAATGCATTAATAGAACTCAAAGTAAACAAGATCCAAATCCAAGATCTACAATATTAGAGTAACAAGAACACTAAAATGAAAGTAGAAGAATGAGATCTACAATTTAGAACAGTGTAGAATTGAATTAAATTCAGATCTAACCAAAGGATCCAAGTGAAATTGAAATTGAAATAGCCCAAAACCTAGAGAGAAGTGAGAGTTTCTCTCTCTAGAAACATAAACTCAAAAACTAGCTAATAATTCTCTAATGTGTGAATCCCCCCTTCATCCTTGGTTCCTTGGGTCTTTTCCCTCCAGAATTCAACTTCAATTGGGCCTAGAGCTCTGCTGAAATCGCCAGCCACAATTTCACTAATGAAGTCACGTGATGAACTTTTCAAGCCGCGCGTATGCGTTAGGCATGTGTACGCGTCGATAGGATTTTTGCTCATCCACGTGTATGCGCCAACAATTTGCGCCGATTCCACCAACATGCATCCACGTGTGCGCGCAAGCCACGCGTGCACATCGATGCCAAATCTCCAAAGCTCCATTCTTCATGCTCCTTCCACTTGTGCATGCTTCCTTCCTCTCTTCTAGTCCATTCCTGTCCTATAAACTCTGAAATCACTCAATAAACACATCACGGCATCGAATGGTAATAGAAGAGATTAAAATATAGTATATTTTAGGCCTAAAAAGCATGTTTTCAACCATGAAGTCAAATCAGGAAGGAGACACAAAACCATGCATTTTATATGAATAAGTGTGAAAGAATGTTAAACCCCCCAAATTCTACACAAGATAAACTCTAAAATTGGGGTTTATCAAACCTCCCCACACATAAACCTAGCATGTCCTCATGCTAAGAGAGATTAAGTGACCGAAGAATCATAGGAGAGTGAGGTTATTGCAATGCAATGTGCCTATATGAATGCAACTAACATGAATGCTCCTATTTACTTGGTTAAGAGTGAACTAACTTCCAAGAACATGTATGAGCACATAGAGCTGAAATGGCGAAACAATTCAAGAACTCTACTAATTCAAACATCAAAGTGGAGTGCACATAACTTGCATGAAAAAAGCTTGTGAAAGCTGGGAACAAGGGATTGAGCATCAAACCCTCACCAGATGTGTATCCGCTCTAGTCACTCAAATGTGTAGGGTTGACCACTCAATTCTCCTCTAATCATGCTTTCCAACATTTATTTTTCATCTAAAAATCAACAATTATCCAATGCATGCATACATATATCATGAGGTCTTTTCATAGGTTGTAATGGGGCTAGGGTCAAGGTAGGATGCATATGGTCAAGTGGACTTGAATTTTGAATCTTTGATTAACTTAAACTTTTCCACCTAACCTATCTAACAACCTTTACAATTCAAAGCTAACCTAACTACCCATTCTTCACTTTTTTTTACACACTCATGCATTTCTCTTTTCAATTCACATCCCATATGCATTGATATTATTGAACTTTACCTTGAGGCATTTTGTCCCCTTTTTATTGCATTTCTTTTTCTATATACTTCTTTTTCTTTTCTATATTTTTTTCTTTTTCTTTTTTTTCTCTTTTTCTTTTTGATGTAATTATATACACAGGTATCAATGCATATGGTTTAAACATAATTCATACATGAGTATGTACCGAATTCCAAATAATTTTAATGAAAGCTCAAAATACACTTTTACCTCAACCAATATCCCAAGTTTTTCCAAACTTTAATGATAAATACTCTTACTAGCCTAAACTAATCAAAGATCCAAATTAAGGACATTTATTATTTTTCTCTTTAAGGCTTGTAATGTGCTAAAATTAAGAATAAGAGAGATTAAATAGGCTCAAAATTGGCTAACAATGGTTGATGAAAGGTAGGCTATTTGGGTAAATGAGCTAAATAAAATGATGGTCTCAATCATATAAAATACATGTATACATAGAATAATGGGCATATAAAATCAAACACAGCAAAGATCACAATCATAGAAAGAGAATAATCACACACAAGAAGGAAAATAAGTGGTTATAAGATGTAACCACACAATTAGGCTCAAAACTCACTGGCTTGTGTGTTCCTATCTCAAAACCATGTTCCAAAACACATTCATCAAGCAAGTTTGACACAATTTTTTTCCAAATTGGTAGGGTGCCCAAAAAAAAATAATTCCTTGGAAAAGAAGTCATCTCCCTAACCAAATACATAATGTATATTAGAAAAAATTTAAGCAACTGCAAAACTAGTAATTTATCTACAAAGACTAGAAAAATACAACTTTTATATTATGAATACAGTGACATTCTCATCCATGAGAAGCATCTGTACAACCCTTTGTTTTTTCTTATGAATTGAAGATGATCTTTCCCAAATTCTAATAACCTTAACTTTTATGTTCCAGTCTTCTCTCCATGGAGAAATCTTTTTAACCGGATCAATTAAAGGATTCATATTGGCAAAAAAGAAAAAGGGGAACAACTTCTAATAAGATAGATGAAAATGAACTTTGGCTTTGAGGTAAGATAAAAAAATAATAGGTATATATAAAAGATCAAGAGAAAAACAAAAAAAGTTTTCAATTTTTTGAAATTCGAATTAATACCTCCAAAATAGGCTTTGAAAGCATGTTAACGGAACACTGTAGCAGCGTGCTCATCAGTATGTATTCCTATCATTAGAAGTTACATGCAGCTAGTCTAAACTCTTAATACCTAACATTTGACACATCATTTTTTTATTTTACTTTCTAAGAAAACTGTTGAATACATGATTGAGTACATAAAATTTTTGTGTACAAATTATAGTCATATAGTCAATCGAATCTAGAGGAAAAAAATTATAGTCATATAGTCATAAAGACCTAACTTATTTTCTAGAGGAAAAAAAAACAAATATTAATACAAAATGTAATATCCAAAAGTGAAAGAAATCTATATGATAAGACACAAAATCCCCATAAACACAGTCATTTTTTAGGAAAAAAAATAATGATAACTTTTTTTTCCTTATATTTTTTTACTTGAATTATTTTAATGATATGAAGTTACGCATGGATTGAAAACACAATTTAAGATAGTTTAATTTAAAAAAAATAACTTTATTTTACTTAACATATCCTCATTTTATAAACTGATAAAGAAAGAAATGTACTCATCTTTTCTCTCATACCCTTGATAAATGATCCAACATAATCCATAACCTTCATTTAAAATATATCTTTTAAAAAGAGAGAAAACAATTAATCAAACATGATAAATTTTCAGCCAAACATTTCGGTTCAAATTTGGAGTACATTTTAGGCAAATTGCAACTACGGGATGACTGGAGGAGATGTTGCTACGCTAGTGCGAGGTAGCAAGGAGAAGAGCGGAAGAGGTGAGATCGGTCGTCGGCAAGACAAAAGGAGAAGGCATGCTGCAAGATAGTATGAGAAGATGCTACTACTGAAGTCTTCTTCTGAAGCCTGTTTCCTCTCTTTCAGATTGCTACACTCTAAAAATGCATTAAATCTACTTCACCATCCAAAAGGAATTTCAATAATTTATTTAATCAAAACTTCTTCTCCGTTTTTGTTGGGTATTTTGACTCATGGAAAGAAACCCCTTTGAAGATTTGGTGAAAAAGTGATACAATGAATCTGTACCCAAATTTAACAAATGTAATTAAAAAAAGTGAAAGAATTACAAATACACCCCCTCAATATGAATAATTAACTATGCACAAAAGTATAGTGCAATAACTACATCAATCCCTTTTTTTTTTGAGCACCGACGACAACCCTCCATACCCAACCTTTGAGACTTCTCTTGACCATCTCACCGCAGTGGAGCCGAGTGACCCCATATCTCCATCAGCGCCGACCAGACCCATGCTGCTCACCCTCCAGTGGATGCTTCCTACAACACTGGTTGCAGCTAGTTCGCTCGCCCCCCATTTTCCATCGTGGGTCTCGTTTGGGCTTCACCGGAGAGCCTCATCCTCACTGCAGTTAAACATCGCAGGATCCTGGGTCACGGCTTACCTTAGCACTAGTACCAAGATTGCTATGGGCGCCCCTTGCTTTTTGTAGCATTCGTCTTGTGTCAGCCCCTTGAAGTCGTCAAAATTGAACAGGTAGATCTCATTGCTGTTACAGCAGCCAAACCCATTCCGTGGTCGATGAGTTACCGGAGGTTAGTGGGTTGATTTATTGCTGTGATGATATTTGTTCCTCATGCTACTAGTTGTAAATGCACTGAATCTAGCTGAGGTGTTTGATTGTTCATAGTGACGAACTCTATTGTTGCAATGTCACTATGTTAGAACATGTAGAATAAGTTGTTGTTGCAGATGGTTGCAATGGATTTAAGCTTAGCGCGGGAAGTTTTGCAAACATCTGCTTTAAATAGCTTAGTATTTTTTGCACACCATGTGGGCACCTTTGCATGTAACGACACGTAAATTAGTTGACCTTTGTTGTTCTTTATTTGATATTATTCGTATGGTTACTTTAGCATGTTTCTGGATGTTTAGTTTTTATTTTAGGGTCTGCTCCAATGAATTGAATTGGTCCGAATTTGACTCTGATTGTATAATTGGTGGACGAAATTGTGATTCCTTTGTTATTGTATTTTGTAAAATTCATTACTTTTTCAACTATGTGTGGACACAACTCCGTTCAACTTAACCAGCAAGTGTACTGGGTCATCCAAGTAATACCTTATGTGAGTAAGGGTCGATCCCACAGAGATTGTTGGTATGAAGCAAACTATGGTCACCTTGTAAATCTCAGTTAAGTGGATTCATAGGGTCAAATGTAATTGGATTAGATATTTAAAAGATAAATAAAATAAAGGGATATAAATACGTATGTAAATCAATAGTGGGAATTTCAGATAGGCGTGTGTAGATGCTAGAATCCTTTCGAATCTCTACTTTCTTATTGCTCTCATCCAATCCTTCTTACTCCTTTCCATGGCAAGCTGTATGTAGGGCATCACCATCATCAATGGCTACTTTTAATCCTCTCGGGAAAATGGTCCTATGCGCTGTCACTGCACGGCTAATCGTCTGGAGGCATCACCCTTGTTGATAGCTACATCCCATCCTCTCAGTGAAAATGGTCAAAATGCTCTGTCACAGCACGGCTAATCATCTGTCGGTTCTCAATCAGGTTGGAATAGAATCCCTTGATTCTTTTGCCTTTGTCATCACGCCCAGCCTTCAAGAGTTTGAAGCTCGTCACAGTCATTCAATACCGGAATCTTACTCGGAATACCACAGACAAGGTTAGACTTTCCGGATTCCCGGGATCCTACTCGGAATACCACAGACAAGGTTAGACTTTCCGGATCCCCATGAATGCCGCCATCTATCTAGCTTATACCACGAAGATTCTGTTGGGGAATCTAAGAGATATGCGCCCGGCCTAGAGTAGAACGAAAGTGGTTGTCAATCACGCGCGTTCATAGGTGAGAATGATGATGAGTGTCACGGATCATCACATTCATCAAAGTGTTGTGCAACGTATATCTTGGAATAAGAATAAAAGAGAATTGAATAGAAAGTAATAATAATTGTATTGAAACTTGAGGTACAGCAGAGCTCCACACCCTTAATCTATGGTGTGCAGAAACTCCACTGTTGAAAATACATAAGTGAAAGGTTCAGGCATGGCCGAATGGCCAGCCCCCTGAATGATCAAAAGACCGAATGATCAAAGACTAGAACAGTCAAAGATTAAACTATCAAAAGATGTCTAATACAATAGTAACTTATCCTATTTATACTAGACTAGCTACTAGGGTTTACATGAGTAAGTAATTGATGCATAAATCCACTTCTGGGGCCCACTTGGTGTATGATTGGGCTGAGCTTGATCTATCCACGAGCTGAGGCTTTTCTTGGAGTTGAACTCCAGGTTATAACATGTTTTGGGCGTCCAACTCCGGATCATGACGTGTTTCTGGCGTTTAACTCCAGATAGCAGCATGTACTTGGCGTTGAGCGCCACTTTACGTCGTCAATTCCCGAATAAAGTATGGACTATTACATATTGCTGGAAAGCTCTGGATGTCTACTTTCTAACGCCATTGAGAGCGCACCATTTGGAATTCTGTATCTCCAGAAAATCCATTTTGAGTGCATGAGGTCAGAATCCAACAGCATCAGCAGTCCTTTGTCAGCCTCCTTTTCAGAGTTTTGCTCAAGTCCCTCAATTTCAGCCAGAAATTACCTGAAATCATAGAAAAACACACAAACACATAGTAAAGTCCAAAAATGTGAATTTAACATAAAAACTAATGAAAACATCCCTAAAAGTAGCTTGATCTTACTAAAAACTACCTAAAAACAATGCCAAAAAGCGTATAAATTATCCACTCATCACAACACCAAACTTAAATTGTTGCTTGTCCCCAAGCAACTTGAAAATCAATTAGGATAAAAAGAAGAGAATATACTATAAATTTCAAAATATCAATGAATATTAACTTTAATTAGATGAGCGGGACTTGTAGCTTTTTGCTTCTGAACAGTTTTGGCATCTCACTTTTTCCTTTAAAGTTTAGAATGATTGGCTTCTCTAGGAACTTAGAATTTCGGATAGCGTTATTGACTTTCCTAGTTAAGTATGTTGATTCTTGAACACAGCTACTTATGAGTCTTGGCCGTGGCCCTAAGCATTTTGTTTTCCAGTATTACCACCGGATACATAAATGCCACAGACACATGACTGGGTGAACCTTTTCAGATTGTGACTCAGCTTTGCTAGAGTCCCCAGTTAGAGGTGTCCAGAGCTCTTAAGCACACTCTTTTTGCTTTGGATCACGACTTTAACCACTCAGTCTCAAGCTTTTCACTTGGACCTTCATGACACAAGCACATGGTTAGGGACAGCTTGATTTAGCCGCTTAGGCCTGGATTTGATTTCCTTGGGCCCTCCTATCCATTGATGCTCAAAGCCTTGGATCCTTTTTACCCTTGCCTTTTGGTTTTAAGGGCTATTGGCTTTTTCTGCTTGCTTTTTCTTTTTCTTTCTATTTTTTTCGCCATTTTTTTCGCAAGCTTTTGATTTTTCACTGCTTTTTCTTGCTTCAAGAATCAATTTCATGATTTTTCAGATCATCAATAACATTTCTCTTTGTTCATCATTCTTTCAAGAGCCAACAGTTTTAACATTCATAAACAACAAGATCAAAAATATGCACTGTTCAAGCATTCATTCAGAAAACAAAAAGTATTGTCACCACATCAATATAATTAAATTAAATTCAAGGATAAATTCGAAATTCATGTACTTCTTGTTCTTTTGAATTAAAACATTTTTCATTTAAGAGAGGTGAAGGATTAATGGAATTATTCATAACTTTAAGACATAGTTACTAACTACTAATGATCGTGAAGTAGAGACACAAAACATAGATAAACATAGCATAGAAACCGAAAAACAGAAAGAAATAAGAACAAGGAATGAGTCCACCTTAGTGGCATCTTCTTCTTGAAGGACCAACAATGTCCTTAAGCTCTTTTATGTCCCTTCCTTGCCTTTGTTGCACCTCCCTCATTGCTCTTTGATCTTCTCTTATTTCATGGAGAATAATAGAGTGCTCATGATGTTCCACCCTTAATTGTTCCACGTTGTGGCTCAAATCTTCTAAGGAAGTGTTGAGTTGTTCCCAATAGTTATTGGGAGGAAAGTGCATCCCTTGAGGCATCTCAGGGATTTCTTGATGATGAGCTTCCTCATGCATCTCTTGAGATCCGTGGGGGTCTCTCTTGCTTGCTCCATCCTCTTCTTGGTGATGGGCTTATCCTCTTCAATGGGGATGTCTCCTTCTATGATAACTCCAGCTGAGTAACATAAATGGCAAATAAGGTGAGGAAAAGCTAGCCTTGCCATGGTGGAAGGCTTGTCGGTTATTTTGTAGAATTCATTGGAGATGACTTCATGAACTTCTACTTCCTGTCCAATCATGATGCTATGAATCATGATGGCCCGATCCACAGTAACTTCAGATCGGTTGCTAGTGGGAATGATGGAGCATTGAATGAACTCCAACCATCCTCTAGCCACAGGCTTGAGGTCCGGTCTTCTTAGTTGAACTGGCTTGCCTTTGGAGTCTCTCTTCCATTGAGCTCCTTCCACACATATGTCCATGAGGACTTGGTCCAACCTTTGATTAAAGTTGACCCTTCTAGTGTAGGGGCGTACATCTCCTTGCATCATGGGCAAGTGGAACGCCAACCTCACATTCTCCGGACTAAAATCTAAGTATTTCCCCCGAACCATTGTGAGATAATTCTTTGGATTCGGGTTCATACTTTAATCATGGTTCCTAGTGATCCATGCATTGGCATAGAACTCTTGAACCATTAAGATTCCAACTTGTTGTATGGGGTTGGTTAAGACTTCCCAACCTCTTCTTCGGATTTCATGTCGGATCTCCGGATACTCATTTTTCTTGAGCTTGAAAGGGACCTCATGGATCACCTTCTTCTTTGCCACAACATCATAGAAGTGGTCTTGATGGCTTTTGGAGATGAATCTTTCCATCTCCCATGACTCGGAGGTGGAAGCTTTTGTCTTTCCTTTTCCTTTTCTAGAGGATTCTCCGGCCTTAGGTGCCATTGATGGTAATGGAAAACAAAAAAGATTATGCTTTGACCACACCAAACTTAAAATATTGCTCGTCCTCGAGCAATAGAAGAAAGAAGAGAATAAGAAGAAGAAGAGAATATGGAGGAGAAGGGGAAGTGTAGGTTCGGCCAAGGTGAAGAAGAGTTGGTTGTGTTGTGTGAAAATGAAGTAGACTGGAAGGGTATATATAGGGAAGGGGGGAGGGTGTAGGTTCGGCCATTTAGGGTGGGAATGAGTGGGAAAGTGTTTTTGAATTTTGAAGGTGGGTGGGGTTTATGGGGAAGAGTGGATGGATGTGAGTGGTGAAGGGGGTGATTGGGAAGAGGGATTGAGGTGATTGGTGAAGGGTTTTGGGAAGTGTGACATGGGGAAGAGTAAAATAGGATTAGGAGGTAAGGTGGGAATATAGTAGGTGAGGATCCTGTGGGGTCCACAGATCCTGAGGTGATCCTGTGGGGTCCACAGATCCTGAGGTGTCAAGGAATTCCATCCCTGCACCAAATAGGCATGTAAAATGCCTTTGCACACCATTCTGGCGTTTAAACGCCGAGTGGTGCACATTCTGGGCGTTCAACGCCCACATGTAACATGTTTCTGGCGTTGAACGCCAGTTTCATGCTTGTTACTGGCGTTCAGCGCCAGCCTCTGGCGTTCAGCGCTAGTTTCATGCTCTGTTCTGGTGTTGAACGCCAGTCTGTGCTTCCTCCAGGGTGTGATTTTTTTCTTCTGCTGTTTTTTTGATCCTGTTTTTGATTTTTATATTTTTTTCGTGACTCCTCATGATCATGTACCTAATAAAACACAAAATAACAATAAAATAAAATAAGATAAATAAAATTGGGTTGTCTCCCAACAAGCGCTTCTTTAATGTCAATAGTTTGACTGTGGCTCTCATGGAGCCACAAAGGTGATCAGGTCAATGTTGTATAGTCCCAATACCAAACTTAGAGTTTGGATATGGGGTCTTAACACCAAACTTAGAGTTTAGTTGTGGCCTCCCAACACCAAACTTAGAGTTTGACTGTGGGGACTCTTTTTGACTCTGAACTGAGAGAAGCTCTTCATGCTTACTCTCTTTTGTCACAGAGGGATGGCCATGTGCCTTAAACACAAGGTAGTCCCCATTCAATTGAAGGACTAGTTCACCTCTGTTGACATCTATCACAGCTCCTGCTGTAGCTAGGAAAGGTCTTCCAAGGATGATGCATTCATCCTCTTCCTTCCTAGTGTCTAAGATTATGAAATCAGCAGGGATGTAAAGGCCTTCAACCTTTACTAACACGTCCTCTACTAATCCATAAGGTTGTCTTACTGACTTGTCTGCCAATTGTAGTGAGAACAAGGCAGGTTATACCTCAATGATCCCCAGCTTCTCCATTACAGAGAGTGGCATAAGATTTATCCCTGACCCCAGATCACACAGAGCTTTTGCAAAGGTCATGGTGCCTATGGTACAAGGTATCAAAAACTTGCCAGGATCTTGTTTCTTTTGAGGTAAAATTTGCTGAATCCAGGTATCCAGTTCACTAATGAGCAAGGGAGGTTCACTTTCCCAAGTCTCATTACCAAACAACTTGGCATTCAGCTTCATGATAGCTCCTAAATATTGAGCAACTTGCTCTCCAGTCACATCTTCATCCTCTTCAGAGGAAGAATAGTCTTCAGAGCTCATGAATGGCAGAAGGAGATTTAATGGAATCTCTATGGTCTCTATATGAGCCTCAGATTTCTGTGGATCCTTAATAGGAAACTCCTTCTTGCTTGAGGGACGTCCCAGGAGGTCTTTCTCACTAGGATTTTCGTCCTCCTCCTCCCTTGTGCATTCGGCCATATTGATTATATCAATGGCCTTGCACTCTCCTTTTGGATTTTCTTCTGTATTGCTTGGGAGAATATTGGGAGGAGTTTCAATGATTTTCTTACTCAGCTGGCCCACTTGTGCCTCCAGATTTTCTGAGGGAGGATCTTATTTCACTCATGAAACTGAAAGTGGCCTTTGACAGATCAGAGACTAGATTGGCTAAATTAGAAGTGTTTTGTTCAGAATTTTTTGTCTGTTGCTGAGAAGATGATGGAAAAGGCTTGCCATTGCTCAGCCTATTACGTCCACCATTGCTAAAGCCTTGTTGAGGCTTTTGTTGATCCTTCCATGAGAAATTTGGATGATTTCTCCATGATGAGTTATAGGTGTTTCCATAAGGGTCACCCATGTAATTAACCTCTGCCATGGCAGGGTTCTCAGGATCATAAGCTTCTTCAGAAGCTGCCTCTTTAGTACTGTTGGATGCATGTTGCCATCCATTCAGATTTTGAGAGATCATGTTGACCTGTTGAGTCAACACTTTGTTCTGAGCCAATATGGCATTCAGAGCATCAATTTCAAGAACTCCTTTCTTCTGAGGTATCCCATTATTCACCGGAATTCCTCTTAGAAGTGTACATGAATTGGTTGTTTGCAACCATATCAATGAGTTCTTGAGCCTCTTCAGGCGTTTTCTTTAGGTGAATAGATCCACCTGCAGAATGGTCCAATGACATTTTCGAAAATTCAGACAAGCCATAATAGAATATATCTAATATGGTCCATTCTAAAAACATGTCAGATGGACATCTTTTGGTCAGCTGCTTGTATTTTTCCCAAGCTTCATAGAGGGATTCACCATCTTTTTGTTTGAAGGTCTGAACATCCACTCTCAGCTTGCTCAGATTTTGAGAAGGAAAGAATTTATCCAAGAAGGCTGTGACCAGCTTATCCCAGGAGTCCAGGCTATCCTTAGGTTGTGAATCCAACCATATTCTAGCACTGTCTCTTACAGCAAAAGGAAAAAGCATGAGTCTGTAGACTTCAGGATCAACTCCATTCGTCTTTACAGTCTCACAGATCTGCAAGAACTAAGTTGAAAACTGATAAGGATCTTCAGATGGAAGTCCATAAAACTTGCAGTTTTGTTGCATTAAGGCAACTAGCTGAGGTTTCAGCTCAAAGTTGTTGGCTCCAATGGCAGGAATGGAGATGCTTCTTCCATCAAATTTGGATGTTGGCTTTGTGAAGTCACCAAGCATTCTCCTTGCATTATTATTATTTTTGGCTGCCATCTCCTTCTCTTGTGCTAATGTTTCTGAAAGGTTACCTTTAGATTGTTGTAACTTAGCTTCTCTTAATTTTTTCTTCAGAGTCCTTTCAGGTTCTGGATCATTTTCAACAAGAGTGCCTTTATCCTTGTTCCTGCTCATATGAAAGAGAAGAAAACAAGAAAAGAAAGAGGAATCCTCTATGTCATAGTATAGAGATTCCTTTATGTTAGTAGAAGAAGAAAGAGTGAAGAATCCAAACACAAGGGATAGATTATGTTCGGATTTTTAGATGAAAAGAGGTGAAGAGAAGTGTTAGTAAATAAATAATTAAATAAAATAAGAGAGAAGAGATTCAAAAATAATTTAAAAAAAAGGGTTAGTAATTTTCGAAAATTAGAAATAAGATAAGATTAAAATTAAAATTTAAAACAAAAAGAATTTTTGAAAAAGAGATGAGATATTTTCGAAAATTAGAGAGGGAAAAGTAGTTAGGTGGTTTTGAAAAAGATAAGAAACAAACAAAAAGTCAAAGAGTTAGTTGAAAAAGATATTAAAATCAAATTTGAAAAGATAAGAAGATAAGAGGTTAGATAAGATATTTTGAAATCAAATTTTGAAAAAGATAAAATTTTTGAAAAAGATAAGATAAAATATAAAAAGATTTGTTTGAAAAAGATTTAATTTTTAAAATTACTTAACTAACAAGAAACTAAGAGATAAGATTCTAGAACTTAAAGATTGAACCTTTTTTAACAAGCAAGTAACAAACTTCAAATTTTTGAATCAATCACATTAATTGTTAGCTAATTTTCAAAAATTTGGTATAATGGTAAGAAAAAGATTTTGAAAATATTTTGAAAAAGATTTTTGAAATTTTCGAAAAATAGAAAAAAAATGAAAAGGATATAATTTTTGAAAAAGATTTTGAAAAGGTAAGATTTTTAAAATTGAAAATTTGACTTGACTTGTAAGAAACAACTAATTTTGAAAATTTTTGACTAAGTCTACTCAAATTTTCGAAATTTTGAGAGAAAAAAGGAAAAGATTTTTTTTATTTTTGAATTTTTAATGATGAGAGAGAAAAACAACAAAAATACTCAATGCATGAAATTTTTAGATCAAAACAATGAATGCATGCAAGAATGCTATGAATGTCAAGATGAACACCAAGAACACTTTGAAGATCAGGATGGACATCAAGAACATAACTTTTGAAGGATTTTTGATGCAAAGAAAACATGCAAGACACCAAACTTAGAAATCTTTAATGCATGGACTCTAACAAACAAAAAATGCATATGAAAAACAACAAACAACACAAAACAAGAAAGCATCAAGATCAAACAAGAGGACTTACCAAGAACAACTTGAAGATCATGAAGAACACTATGAATGCATGAATTTTCGAAAAATGCAAGAAAAATTTTTAAAGCATGCAATTGACACCAAACTTAAAAATTGACTCAAGACTCAAACAAGAAACACCAAATATTTTTGATTTTTATGATTTTCTAATTTTTTTTGTATTTATATTAATTTTTTTCGAAAATATTTTTGGAAAAACGAAAAAGAAAAATTTTGAAAAAAATTTTTGAAAAGAAAATTACCTAATCTGAGCAACAAGATGAACCGTCAGTTGTCCATACTCGAACAATCCCCGGCAACGGCGCCAAAAACTTGGTGGACGAAATTGTGATTCCTTTGTTATTGTATTTTGTAAAATTCATTGCTTTTTCAACTATGTGTGGACAGAACTCCGTTCAACTTAACCAGCAAGTGTACTGGGTCATCCAAGTAATACCTTACGTGAGTAAGGGTCGATCCCACAGAGATTGTTGGTATGAAGCAAGCTATGGTCACCTTGTAAATCTCAGTTAAGTGGATTCATAGGGTCAAATGTAATTGGATTAGATATTTAAAAGATAAATAAAATAAAGGGATAGAAATACTTATGTAAATCAATAGTGGGAATTTCAGATAGGCGTGTGTAGATGCTAGAATCCTTTCGAATCTCTACTTTCTTATTGCTCTCATCCAATCCTTCTTACTCCTTTCCATGGCAAGCTGTATGTAGGGCATCACCATCATCAATGGCTATTTTTAATCCTCTCGGGAAAATGGTCCTATGCGCTGTCACTGCACGGCTAATCGTCTGGAGGCATCACCCTTGTTGATAGCTACATCCCATCCTCTCAGTGAAAATGGTCCAAATGCTCTGTCACAGCACGGCTAATCATCTGTCGGTTCTCAATAAGGTTGGAATAGAATCCCTTGATTCTTTTGCGTTTGTCATCACGCCCAGCCTTCAGGGGTTTGAAGCTCGTCACAGTCATTCAATACCGGAATCCTACTCGGAATACCACAGAGAAGGTTAGACTTTCCGGATTCCCGGGATCCTACTCGGAATACCACGGACAAGGTTAGACTTTCCAGATCCCCATGAATGCCGCCATCTATCTAGCTTATACCACGAAGATTCTGTTGGGGAATCTAAGAGATATGCGCCCGGCCTAGAGTAGAACGGAAGTGGTTGTCAATCATGCGCGTTCATAGGTGAGAATGATGATGAGTGTCACGGATCATCACATTCATCAAAGTGTTGTGCAACGTATATCTTGGAATAAGAATAAAAGAGAATTGAATAAAAAGTAATAATAATTGTATTGAAACTTGAGGTACAGCAGAGCTCCACACCCTTAATCTATGGTGTGCAAAAACTCCACTGTTGAAAATACATAAGTGAAAGGTTCAGGCATGGCCGAATGGCCAGCCCCCTGAATGATCAAAAGACCGAATGATCAAAGACTAGAACAGTCAATGATTAAACTATCAAAAGATGTCTAATACAATAGTAACTTATCCTATTTATACAAGACTAGCTACTAGGGTTTACATGAGTAAGTAATTGATGCATAAATCCACTTCTGGGGCCCACTTGGTGTATGCTTGGGCTGAGCTTGATCTATCCACGAGCTGAGGCTTTTCTTGGAGTTGAACTCCAAGTTATAACGTGTTTTGGGCGTTCAACTCCGGATCATGACGTGTTTCTGGCGTTTAACTCCAGACAGCAGCATGTACTTGGAGTTGAGCGCCACTTTACGTCGTCAATTCCCGAATAAATCATGGACTATTATATATTGCTGGAAAGCTCTGGATGTCGACTTTCTAACGCCGTTGAGAGCGCGCCATTTGGAATTCTGTATCTCCAGAAAATTCATTTCGAGTGCAGGGTGGTCATAATCTAACAGCATCAGCAGTCCTTTGTCAGCCTCCTTTTCAGAGTTTTGCTCAAGTCCCTCAATTTCAGCCAGAAATTACCTGAAATCACAGAAAAACGCACAAACACATAGTAAAGTCCAGAAATGTGAATTTAACATAAAAACTAATGAAAACATCCCTAAAAGTAGCTTGATCTTACTAAAAACTACCTAAAAACAATGCCAAAAAGCGTATAAATTATCCGCTCATCAATAATCAACATTAAATATCATCATCTGTTACAAATCTTTCTTAATAAGGCTAGCTAGTCTTCATCATCCGCTGATTATACAAGAATTTTAAACCGTAATATAAGAAACAGACAAATAAAATATAGTTTTATTAAAAAACAAAACTGAAAGTTGATATGGCCATTGGAACAAGTCAATTAACAGTAGGCCATCTTTTCTATAATTTGTTTTATATACGCCATTTTTCGCAGGATAGCTGCAAGTTTGCTTTGATTTTTATTTCAAGATTTTGTTTCAGTTTTTCAAAGTTGAAAAGTCATACATTGCTATAGCCTTAATGTAAGACCCAGAATCTTTGAAAAGTCTTTTTATGATCAAGTCTCAAATTATATAGTTATTTATACCCTTAATTTCAGAAGTTATTTTATTAAAGATAATTAAGGCAAGTTTTGA
This sequence comes from Arachis hypogaea, assembly GCF_003086295.3. Classification (NCBI taxonomy): domain Eukaryota; kingdom Viridiplantae; phylum Streptophyta; class Magnoliopsida; order Fabales; family Fabaceae; genus Arachis; species Arachis hypogaea. The sequence continues at coordinate 19,205,709 of NC_092040.1, forward strand.
TTTATTGGATTTGAGATAAGTTATGATTATTATCCAATTTTATAATTATTAGATTATTTTCTATATTTAAAGTATAAAGTTGATAGTTATGAAATAATAAGGATTTTATATGATTTGGATTAGATAAGTAACATTTTAAATATTAATACTGCTGTTTTGGAAAAAATAGAGAAGTTAATTATATTATTCCAAATTATTGGATTTGGGCATTTTATTAAAAATAATTTGTGAAATTGATGAAAAAATAGTATTTTTATACATTATTATTGTTAGGTTAAAATTCATTTCTAGTTACTATATTGGCCCTATTTTTATTTGTAATTACAAATCTAACCCTAACCCTAATTTTACTCAAAAACCCTAACCCTAAAACCCTACCCGGTTACCCGTTGCTTCCCCCCATGCCCCAGCAGCCAAACACACATAGTTTTCCTAACTGAATGAAAGAAAGAAAAAAGGGTTAGGAGGAAATGGGAAGAAGCAGAGAGGAGGAGAGGGACCGAGAGCAGCGGCGTGAGAGGATGAGGGGGACGAGGCAGCACCGGTGGAGGGAGAAAGAGAGAGAAAGAGAGAGAAAGAGACCGGGTAGGATCAGGGGACCGAAGGCGGAGGGAGTGCGGCAGGGGAAGCCATCGCCGCCAGTCATCGTCGCGAGGCTCTGCTGCATCCCCATTGCGCTTGGGTGTTGTTGAAACCACTCCTGCCGCTGCTGCTACTAGGGTCTGCCCCCGTCCTTGATCTCGACGCCGCCGTGGAAGGGTGGAGAAGTCACCTTCGTTGGAGAGACGGAAACCCAGAGGAGGAAATCGTTCCTCTTCCGCCGCCGTCACTGTAACCGCGCCGTCACCGGTGTGCCTGGGCGCTGTTGCTGTGAGCTCGCCGTCGCCGAAGCTGGGTGGTTGCTGTCATGGGAACCGTGAAAGAAGAAGGGAGAAGCCGTGCCGCTGTTCTGGCCGCCGGAGCTTCTATGGCCGTTGGAAGCTGCCGCTGCCCAACCAGCTGCAACAGGGGTTGTCTCCTGTCGTGTATGGCTACCGGAGAAGCTGTTGTGGCTGCCGGAACCATCACCAGAACTTCTGCAGTTTGATTCAATCTTTAATCCTTTCTCACGGTAAGCATCTTCATTCCGGAGCTCTTGAAAATCAATATGCTGCTATATTTGGCCACAGATTCTGAGGTTTTGTAACATAAGGTCAAGCTTCGGTTATTGCGGGTCACGATTAAAGCTGTCACCGAACCGGTTCAAAGATCGTCACTGTTCGGTTCATCTGTTCCTTCTTCGTTTTGGTAAGTATGTTTCAGAAAGCCTCGTGTTAGTTTTTTGTGGTGTTGGTTAATGAATATGAGTTTTGATAACGTGGGGTTGAGTCTTGATTATTATATGTTGCGATTAGTGTTGCTATGGTTATTGCGAAAGTGGCTGGGAGCTGAGGTTTTGGTTGCCGTCAGTTTGGTTTGAGGCAGAAAGGACTTGATGAGGCATTTGGGTTATGGATTTGCATTTTGAGGTAGGGGCGCTTTCTGAAAAACTATATTTTGTATATTGGAATTATTACATATGAATACTGATGTGAGAAAATATGTATTTGGTGATTGTATCGGACTTATATATGGTTTGATTTGTCTCGATTGATTATGAATGTTTGTTGGTTGGTTTGCTGTGTGGTTTGTGAAATGAAATGCTTTTGAAGTTGATTCTTTTAAAGCTTTGATACCGAGTTTAATCCGTTAGGAATTGATTTGAGTTGAGTTGATTTTTTTGAGAATGTGAAAAATAGAATACACTCTTGAATTCAACCTAGTTTTCTTTAAATGATCTAGTTTGATAATTGATTATTGCTGAACTGTTTCTTTAAAGCTTTAGAAATGAGCTTATTCGGCTGATAATGATTTGATTTTGAAATAGTTTTCTTGAAATATGGAATTGAGATGATTGTTGGATTTTGGCTTGCCTTGAACTGGTTTTGGATCTTGGGCTGTTAAAAAGGATTGTGGAAGGGTTTTGTTGGGACCCGAACTGGGTGGCAAAGTCCAAGTTTTAGGGGAGATGCTGCCGAAATTTCTATAAAATCTGAGTCTTTATTGAAATATTGTTTGGAAAAATGATGAGTTAAAGACTTCTACTCTTTTATTTGAATTATCAAGAAAAGGATGATTCATACTTTTGAAATGAATTATTAAAGAGGAAATTGTGATTTAGTCTTGCTTCTTAAGAAAGGCATTGTATCTCTTTCAGGAGAAAGTTATTTAGATGAAACTTATGTTTTAAAGCTGTTTTAAATGTGACAAGGGCAATGCCTTTGAATTTGACTTGAGGGTTCCAATTAGAGGAGTTTCAATGACTTTGAAAGAACCTGAATGTCTATTGACAAGTTTCATTTTGAAATGTTTTGAGAAAGGTTTTAAGTACTCTTTGAACTCTGAATTCTTGCAAGACTAAAACAATTTTGAACAGTTGAAACGTTCTAGAATTTATCATGGGGGTTGAAGTTGGTTTTGCCTAAGTAAAGGAAACAGATTTGAAAGAAGTGAATGATTACGTGACTCGGTTTGGCTTAGATCCTATTTTATTACTCAAATCAGGAAGCTAAGATTTTTAATGAATTTAAATGAACTTGGCGAGATTAGTTATGTTATTCTTCCCTAAAGACTTGGGACTCTGTCGAAAAACTTTGTTATAAAATTCCCAATTGTGGGATGGATGATTTTGAATGTTCCCAAATGAAACTTTAATTTTCTATGGTTTTGGAAGTTTTGGAAAGAGGATGCTGAGAGCGGCTTTGTTTTAAAATGGGAACTCACTTTGAGTAATTTTGGCTTTTGAGCCTGAGATGATTTGAGGGACGAGATTTCTAAAGCCAAGGCTGAAAAGAGTTGAAACTTGATTTCAAAGTGAAATGATTTGAGAAAAAGTGATTTATGGCTTAAATGCCGATTTTATGAATTTGATGATGTTGGATGGTGGAAGTGCTGTTTTTGTTATGGGCCCGGCTGTATATGGTTATGAATATTGGCTGGTTCTGGATTGAACCGTGAGCCAGAATGGCTATGTATGATATGAATATTGGTTGGTTCTTGATTGAACCGTGAGCCAGAATGGCTGTGTATGATATGAATATTGGCTGGTTCTGGACTGAACCGTGAGCCGGATGGCTGAGATGGATGTTGATCCATGGATGAGAATGAATGCATGTATATGCTAAATTATTGATAATTGTGATTTTCACTTCCACTATCAGAGGCACGAGATCCCTGGGAGAAAGCAGTGGCTAGCCACCACGTGCTCCAGGTGGAGGCTCGAGACTCTACTGACCCTATGTCGTAAGTGTGGCCGAGCAATGTGAAAGTCCCGGATGAGCTCGCCTCCGTAAATATTCACTAGTGAAGGTGATGAATATGAATCATGATTATGATCAAGTTTATGATGTGTATAACTCGAGTTGGGGATGCACGACAGAGGGACAGTCCAATGGTTAGCTACCAGGACTTGTCGGGTTGGCTCTATAATCGACAGATGATATTATCAGCCACTAGGACAGGCATGCATCATATGCATCTATGTGACATTATTTGGGTGTGCATTTTGTTCTTGGTTTGCTTTTGTGATTAAATGCTAATTATTCTACTTGCTGTAATTGTTTGTTTGTACTTGAACTTTCTATATGTGTTTGCAACTAGGACTCTGTTGGATTTTGGTGATTTGGTTGATGGTTGGATTGCTTGGGCCTAGGGCCGTGGTTGAAATGAGATGGACCGATGGTTGGTTTTGGTTTTGTGTTTCTAATTTGAAAAAGTATGAAAGGCTATTTTGGTTCAGCATAGATAAACCTTTTTGAAAGGCTTTTGATGTTTTTGAGAATTGAACGGTTGCTCTTTCGGAAAAGATTTCTGACTTTACTTTTATTGAAAATCGTTGTTTTTGAAAAGAGGCATAAGACGGTTATTAATCACTGGTACGGTTTATCTTCATGTACCCTATTACAGTAATTTCCAAAAACCCTCTACTGAAAACCCTTTCGAGGATGATGTTCTCACCCTCTACATTTTTCCCCTTTCAGGATATGGATGTTGAAGTCACGAAGAGTTTATTTAATTGTTTTTGTGATGCTCTGTATTGTTTTATTTGTGTTTTATTGTACCCTCGCCTTTATCTTGATATATTCTGTAAGAGGGATAGGAATTGTTTTGGTTAATGCTTGTAATGTTATATATATATATATATATATATATATATATATATATATATATATATATATATATGTATGTATATATATGGATGTACTCTTTATCAGTTTTTTTTGTAAGTATTATGGCACCTATGGTTGTACGTTATCGAATGAAAGTATTTTGGGAGTGGTATTGCGGTTTAAAGTTTTGAATAGGCTCATATTTTAGTATTAAATAGTATAAGTGTCGTCGTAATGTCCAAGCTAATCAGAGTCGCGCAGCCAGAAGCGTGAGCTTTGGTAGTTAGGGTGTTACACTTAATTTGTTTTCACATTTATTATATGTTGAAGAGCGGATAATTTATACGCTTTTTGGCATTGTTTTTAGGTAGTTTTTAGTAAGATCTAGTTACTTTTAGGGATGTTTTCATTAGTTTTTATGCTAAATTCACATTTCTGGACTTTACTATGAGTTTGTGTGTTTTTCTGTGATTTCAGGTATTTTCTGGCTGAAATTGAGGGACCTGAGCAAAACTCTGATAAAAGGCTGACAAAGGACTGTTGATGCTGTTGGATTCTGACCTCCCTGCACTAGAAATGGATTTTTTGGAGCTACAGAAATCTAAATGGCACACTCTCAACGGCGTTGGAAAGTAGACATCCAGAGCTTTTCAGCAATATATAATAGTGCATACTTTATTTGAGATTAGATGACATAAACTGGCACTCAACGCCAGTTCCATGCTGCATTATGGAGTCAAACGCCAGAAACACGTCACGAACCAGAGTTGAACGCCAAAAACACGTTACAACTTGGCGTTCAACTCCAAGATAAGCCTCAACTCGTGTAAAGATCAAGCTCAGCCCAAACATACACCAAGTGGGCCCCGGAAGTGGATTTATGCATCAATTACTTATTTCTGTAAACCCTAGTAGCTAGTCTAGTATAAATAAGATATTTTACTATTGTATTAGATATCTTTGGTCTGAGTTTTATTTTATTATTCATCTTAGGAGACTATTGATCACGTTTTGGGGTCTGGCCATTTGGCCATGCCTGAACCTTCATCACTTAGGTATTTTCAAGGGTGGAGTTTCTACTCACCATAGATTAAGGGTGTGGAGCTCTGCTGTACCTCGAGTTTCAATGCAATTACTACTATTTTCTATTCAATTCATTTTATTCCTGTTCTAAGATATTCGTTGCACTTCAACATCATGAATGTGGTGATCCATGACACTCATCATTATTTTCACCTATGAACGCGTGACTGACAACCACTTCCGTTCTACCTTAGACCGGGCGCATATCTCTTGGATTCCTTAAGCAGAATCTTCGTGGTATAAGCTAGAATTGATGGTGGCATTCATGGGAATCAGGAAAGTTTAACCTTGTCTGCGGTATTCTGAGTAGGATTCCGGGATTGAATGACTGTGACGAGCTTCAAACTCGCGATTGTTGGGCGTGATGACAAACGCAAAAGAATTAAGGGATTCTATTTCGACATGATCGAGAACCGACAGATGATTAGCCGTGCTGTGACAGAGCATTTGGACCATTTTCACTGAGAGGATAGGATGTAGCCATTAACAACGGTGACGCCCTACATACAGCTTGCCATGGAAAGGAGTAAGAAGGATTGAGGGAAGGCAGTAGGAAACCAGAGATCCAACAGGGACAATTCATCTCCATACACTTATCCGAAATTCTCACCAATGATTTAGATAAGTATTTCTATCTTTATTTCATGTTTTATTTATTATTATTATTCGAAAACTCCGTAATCAATTATTATCCGCCTAACTGAGATTTACAAGATGACCATAGCTTGCTTCATACCAACAATCTCCGTGGGATCGACCCTTACTCATGTAAGGTATTACTTGGACGACCCAGTGCACTTGCTGGTTAGTTGTGCGGAGTTGTGACTAAGTGTGATTCACGTGTGAGAGTGCTACCAAGTTTTTGGCGCCATTGTTGATGATCACAATTTCGTGCACCATATGTATTATGAGCTCTTTTGTTTGATTTTTTTATTATTTATAGAGAGGGTATGATTTGATTCCTAAATAGAACAAATACAGCATTAGTTACATATATTGGAAATTTAAGCATTATTTTAATTAATGAAACAAGAAGGGAAGAGACTTTTATCAAATATAAGCGACATAACATAGAAGTGGTATTCTGCATTTCTTTTAGCATGCATCTAACTATGAGTTAGCTTCTTTCTAATTACTAGCAATATATCATGCATATATAACAAAAGAAGACCTTATGTAGTAGTATATATGCTGTCTGTTTTTGCTGTTGGTGGTGGCATTGGCTTTTAATTAAGAATATAATAATTGAATAAAAGTTCTTAATTTGTTAGATGTTTATTATCAACTAGAGCGGATGTTGATTTTACTATGTATTCAGATGGTTCGTTTATTCAAAAAGTGGATGTTTATTTTACTTATAGTATTGATCTTTTGCTTGATTTGCTGAATTCTGTATGTACATGCTTCACTAGTTTCTTTTGTTAAGTGGTTTCGGAGTAATGGAGAAAGATTGGATTAGACTTAGTTTATGTTTTCTTGAATTGAAGTTGGGTTTGAGTTAGGCTATTTAAACATGGTGCACGGATGACATTTTGGTTAATTTGTCAGATGTTTATTATCAACTAAAGCAGATCTTCATTTTACTATGTATTCAGATGTTCATTTTATTTTGTATTGGAATTGAGTTTCACTCTGTTTTATTGGTTATAGTGAAAGCAATTATTTAGTTAATCATTTAATTATGCTTTTTTGAGGTTAAGATTTTTTTTCCATAGATTGTTGATTATCTTCTAAAGCTTGGGGTTAATGAGTTCTTGTTACATACTAGTAATTGATATGCTTGAACATTGAGCTGTGTTCTTGTTTTTCAGTACACATCGGTGATGAGCAAATATTTTATACGCTTTTTGGCATCATTTTCATATAGTTTTTATTATGTTTTGTTTAAATTTTATTATATTTTCATAGGTTTTAGTGAAAAATTCATATTTCTGGATTCTACTTTGAGTTTTTGTGTTTTATGATGATTTCAGGTATTTTCTGGCTGAAATTGAGGAGTTTTGGCAAAGTCTGATTCAGAAAGAGAAAAGACTATAGAAGCTGTCAGATTCTGACCTCTATGCACTCGAAGGAGCATTTCTAGAGCTATAGAAGTCTAAATGGCGCGCTCCCAACGGATATGAAAAGCTAACATCCATGGCTTTTCAGAAATAAATAATAGTTTATACTTTTTTTTGGAAATAAAGGCTCAAAACCGGCATTCAATACTAGCCACCAATCCCATTCCTGGCGTCCAACACCCAAAAGGGAGCAGCTGGCGTCCAACACCCATTTAGGAGTCCAAAGCTGGTGTCCAATGCCCCAGGGGGAGTACTAACTCATGGCTTCACTCAAGCTCAACCCAAACACTCACCAAGTGGGCCTGGAAAGTGGATTTTTGCACTACTAGACTAGTTTATCTTATTTATGCAATTCTTAGTTATTAGATTAGTATATATAGGAGAAGATCACCCATGTTTAGGATCTTTGACCGCTGATCTTCTTCCCCTACTTTTACATTCGAAAACTATTCTATGTACAGTATAAGTCACTAACCTCCTAGGTTAAGGTTAGGAGTTCTGCTGATTCTTATGGGTTAATAATATCACTATTCTATTTCAATATATGCTTGATTCCATTCTAAGATGTATCTTAGTTCTTTGGTGCATGAAATTGTGATCTCAATGGCGCTAACAACTTGGTACGCACAATTGTAATCTCAACTCTTTTTCATAACTTCGCACAACTAACCAGCAAGTGCACTGGGTCGTCCAAGTAATAAACCTTACGTGAGTAACGGTCGATCCCACGAAGATTGTCGGCTTGAAGCAAGCTATGGTCACCTTGTAAATATCATTCTGGCGGATTCAAATGGTTATAGAGTTTTGATAATTAAAATATAAGTAAAACATAAAATAAAGATAGAGATACTTATGCAATTCATTGGTGGGAATTTCAGATAAGCGTATGGAGATGCGTTGTTCCTTCTGAATTTTTGCTTTCCTACTACCTTCATCCAATCCTTCATACTCCTTTCTATGGCAAGCTGTTTGTTGGGTGTCACCATTGTCAATGGCTACTTCCCGTCCTCTCAGTGAAAATGGTCCTCTACGGTTTCTGTATGACTAATCAACTGTCAGATTTCTCGTCTCAGATGAAAAATACCATGAACAGATATCGTATGGCTAATCAGCTGTTGGTTCTCAATCGTGTATGAATAGGATTTACTATCCTTTTATGTCTGTCACCACGCCCTACAGTCACGAATTTGAAGCTCGTCACAGTCATCCCTTCCCAGATCCTACTCGGAATGCCACAGACAAGGCTTAGACTTTCTGGATCTATGGAATGCTGCCAAATGATTCTAGCCTATACCACGAAGATTCTAATCTCGGGTTCAGATGCCCCATTTTCAGAGGGAAGTCGATGTGAATCGTTGATTAGAAACCCAAGAGATATACATTCAAGCTTGTTTTCATGTAGAACGGAAGTGGTTGTCAATCACTCGTTCATAAGTGAGAATGGTGATGAGTGTCACATAATCATCACATTCATAATGTTCTTGTGTGCAAATGAATATCTTAGAATAAGAATAAGCATGAATTGAATAGAAGAACAATAGTACTTTGCATTAATACTCGAGGGACAGCAGAGCTCCACACCTTAATCTATGGTGTGTAGAAACTCCACCATTGAAAATACATAAGTGAAAATGGGGTAGGCATGGCCGAATGGCCGGCCTCCAAAATGTGATCAAGAGATCAAAAGATGTTCTAAAAGCTCATCCAAAGATCCCTAATACAATAGTAAAAAGTTCTATTTATACTAAACTAGTTACTAGGGTTACAGAAACAAGTAAATGATGCAGAAATCCACTTCCGGTCCACTTGGTGTGTGCTTGGGCTGAGCATTGAAGCTTCCACATGTAGTGGCCTTCTTTGGAGTTAAACGCTAGTTTGTAACTTGTTTCTGGCGTTTGACTCTAGCTTGCAACTTGTTTCTGGGGTTTAACGCCAGAATAGGGCAGAAAGCTAGCGTTGAACGCCAGTTTGTGTCATCTAAACTCGGGCAAAGTGTGAACTATTACATATTGCTGGAAAGCCCTGGATGTCTACTTTCCAACTCAATTGAGAGCCTTCCATTTGGACTTCTGTAGCTCCAAAAATTCCATTTCGAGTGAAGGGAGGTCAGAATCCAACAGCATGAGCAGTCTTTTTTTAGCCTCTGAATCAGATTTTTGCTCAGGTCCCTCAATTTCAGCCAGAAAATACCTGAAATCATAGAAAAATACACAAACTCATAGTAAAGTCCAGAAATGTGAATTTTGTTTAAAAACTAATAAAAATATACTAAAAACTAACTAAATCATACTAAAAACTATGTAAAAACAATGCCAAAAAGCGTATAAATTATCCGCTCATCATTCTTCATCTTAATGAATTAGGAGTGTAACTTGACCATCATCTCTATTCACATGGGTTCTTGCGAGTCCTTGACGGGATAGTACTGAACCACAAGCTTGATTATATATCTCTTTGACGGCTAATCTACGACTTCGTTGGGGACTTCTCGTGACATCAGTTCAGCCGAGGTATGTTGTGGTATAGGCTAGAACCAAGACGCAGCATTCTCTGATCCAGAAGATCCGACCTTGTCTGTGGCGTTTTGAGTAGGATCACCAAGGGAATGGACTGCAGGAGCTTCACCCCTGTTCTAATTGGATGACCGTTGACCTAGCATTTGATCTGAAGCATAGGAGATTAATGACTGCTGACCCAACATTAATCATTTACAACCTGCCATGGAATGAATCAATCAGAAGTTAGAATAGATGGTGAGAAAAGTTGATCCAGAAGGAAGAAGCATCTCCGAAGCCTTAACCATCCTATCATCATTGATTTCACACTTATCTAGTAACGTTTTATTTATTTATCAATTTTATGCATTTTCTGTGACAACTATCCACTTTTTGAATCGCCTGACTAAGATCTGCAAGATAGCCATTACTTACTCAAACCAAAAATCTCCGTAGGATCCACCCTTACTCACCCGAGGTATTACTTGGACGACCCGGTATACTTGCCGGTCTATCTGTGCAAATATTGCAGAGTTGATTTCATGCACCAAGTGTTTGGCGCCGTTGTCGGGGATCGTTCGGATTTGACAAACTATCGGATTATCTTGTTGCTTAGATTAGGTACTTTTTACTATTTTGTTTTGTGTCTTTTGTTTTCTTTTCAAAAAATTTTCAAAACATTTTCTTTTCTTTTTTAATCTTTGTCTTTATTTCAGAGTGTTGTTAGAGGGTTAGAATGACACAAAGTGTCAAACAGTTAATGTGCTTTAAAAAAATGAAAGAAAAATGCCTAATCTAGACTACCACTAACTTAATCATTGTTAATCTTTACCAATCCCCGGCAACGGCGCCAAAAATTTGGTATGGAAAAATTTAATTTCACGTAATTACCGGCAAGTATACCAGGTCGTATCAAGTAGTAATACTCACAAGAGTGAGGTTGATCCCACGGAGATTAGTGGATTAAGCAATTTAAGTTAGATGGTGTTCTATTTAGGCAAACAATTTGTGATTTCTCAATATATTCAACATGAAAGTAAAGTGCAGAAATATAATTGACAGGAAATTGAAATGACTGAAAGTAAAAGAGAATGAATTAAATGACTGGAGATGTAATAGTAAAAACTTAAAGTGATAGAAAGTAAGAACTGAAATTTAAATAGCAGAAGTGTAGATTGCAAGAATGTAAAAGCTAAAATGTAAATGACTGGAATTATAAATTACAGGAATGAAACAGGGAAATTGGGTATTGGGTGATTAGAAACTTAAAAGAACTTGAAGTGAAAACTTGGGACGGTTGAGATCAATAGGGATCAGAGATGTTGATTTCTCATGAATTATTGGTGATCAATTCCTTCTCAATCATGTGAACAGATTTATGGCGGATTGTGAATAATTGGATCCCAATCTCTTGGTGATTCAATTTCTCTTGTCACAAACAATGGTCAATATATTGATCTAATTGCTCATGAGAAGAGGTGAAGATCAATTGCTAATCCCAAATGCCACACAACTCTCAGGATCTCAATTCAGGGTGGTTACATCTCACATACCAACTCAGAATATGTCAATCAAGAGAATCATGAGAGGATAAACCCCAAATTGAATTCTATGACTCCTTTCTCAAGTTCATCACACAATTCAAGTAGATTTAATCCCTCTCACGATAGTAATTGAATCTATGAAGCACAAGAGTTTCCTTTTAGATAAATCAACTTGAATTGAGAAGAAAAGAAGAAGTATTAATTCATTAAAACCAACAGAGCTCCTCCCTCTAGTGAAAATGGGGTTTAGTGACTCATAGCTCCAGGTATAAACAGAAATTCAAAACTAGAAATTAAACTAAGCATAAAAAAGTAAGAGAAAAGAAAGCTGCTAACAAAAGTGAAATTAAAAAGTGATGTAGAGTCTGAGCAGAAAGTAAAATTCCAAAAGAGCAAAAGTACCGAAAAGATCTAAAAGAGAAAGAAGCTGAAAAAGAAGATCTAAAAGTCGTCCCCAATGATTCAAGGTGCCCCCTATTTATACTAGTTCAGTGGCTTCTTCAAGTGTACTTGCAAGTTGCTCAAAGTGGGCTTTTTTTCACTTTTAGTTGGTACAGTGTTTGGAATATGCTGCTCCCAGGAAAACGTAGCACTTTCCAGCGTTGGCGCTTTCCTAACTCCTGTGCGTACGCACACTGGATTGTGCGTATGTACCCAAACAATTTTTCAAACCCAACTTAGAGAATTATCTCAGGTGCTCTTGGGTGAAGAACGTAGCTCCAAAGGCACTCCTCCTGTGCGTACGCACACTGGGTCGTGCGTACGCACCCAAGCATAGAGTGTTCTTGAAAGCGAGCGTAGCGCCAAAGGCGCTATCTTGGTTATGAATGGTGCTATGCAGGAGAACGTAGCGCTCTTCAAATGAGCGTTGCACTATCCTGGGCTGGTGAAGTGTTTGAGCTCTCTTTGTATGAACGCTGCGCCAAAGGCGCTCTCCTTCTTGTTCTTGGTCACAAAGAAATAGCAATCCATCAAAGCTCTGTCTCTTGAGCAACTAATTTTAGATAACTTACTCATTTATACTTTTCTTGAGTTGTTTTGCATGAAATTGAGCAGAATTCACTTAGTTCTTAACATACCAAAGTATGATGAGAGAATCCATCTAAGTACTTGTTTCTTTCAACTAAAATGTATTAAATTGAGATGAAATTAATTAAACTGACCATCTAAACTAGCTAAGATGCAAATGCTTTACAATACCAAACTTGTAATGTTGCTTGTTCTCAAGAAAAAGATAAAAGAGTTTTGACAATAACTGAAATGCAAGGATTGAAAGAAACAACACAGAAGAAGTCTCTACTTAGGGGTCTAGCATCATCCTACTCAATGGGGTTTCTTTGTTTAATTCAATTAGACATGGCTCCTAAACTTATATGAGTTTTCTGCATGAGATGCTTGTTCAAATACTACCTGGTTGATTCTGTGAGACTCCTTTCTTATTGCACTATTATATCATCCTCAACTTATTTTTTTACTTCTTTTAGAGCTTTCTTATTTCATTTGAGCTTAGTGTCTTGTCTTGAGGCAGCTTTTTATCTTAAGCTTTCAATCAACAATCCCAAACCAGTTTGTTTAAGTTGTTAGGTGTTCTAACACCCCTTCCGATTTACTTACTCAAGCCTCATTCCTCAACACATTCATACTCCAGGCATGTAACTTGAATTTGTCTTTGAATAGTGGTGTCCAGCACCTCTTTGAGTTACTAAATGTTTTGTTGCAAGGCTACTCTTGACACTGGGTTTTCAATCAATAATCCCGAGTTGGTAACTCAAGTTACCAAGTGATGAAGCATCCTGCAGATTTACTAACCCAAGTATGTGCTTGAACACAAACACCACAGACACATATTCAAAGTTTAGTCATTGATGCCTAGCTCCTTTATTTTTTTTCCTCTTGATTCTTTTCTCTGTTTTTTCTCTTGCTAAGGATCTTTGTTCATCACATTTTTAGAGTCTCAACATATCTAACCAACAATTCTCAAGCAAGCATCTTAGTTTCATTGATTTCTTACGCCATAATCTAATCATAACCACAATCTGTGCACCACCATGTTCATAAGACTTATCTATTCCTCCTAGGCTAGACTTTTCTTTGTTTTTATTCATAACAATCCTTTTATTGAATTTTTAAAGGACTTGCCATAAGCAAACATTCTAAGTAAATGAGCGACACACAAGCAAACAACCAATCATAAAAGTGCAGAACATGAAAACTTAGAAGGCACATCATTTTTCAAACATGCATCTTCCTTATTTATTTAAAGCTATGAAAGGGACTTCACCACCTCTAATTTTTGTGTCCCTTCCCTTTGCTTGACTCCCCTTTCTTCTCTTTATTCTTTGGCTCCTGTTTCTTCTTCCTCCTTATTTCCTCTTTTTGTTTTCCAGACTGCTCTTCTTCATTCCAAAGTCCGGCATCCATCAATATTTGCTTCATTCTCTCCTAATTTCTTTTTGCTCTTGCCACTTGTGCCGCTCCTAGCTCAGTGACTTATGGTATGGTTGGATCTCCCGATTTAATATAGGCATGCTGGCAGTTAGGTAGTTGAGCTTGGCTTGAGTGTCTATATCAAATTCAACCCTATCCACATGCCTTGCCTCTCCAACTGTATGATATATATTGTTCCAGTGCAACAAGTTTTGGAGGTATCTTTCAAGCTGATCTTGTTGTTGAGATACTTTGTTGAAAGACTCTTGGAATTGATTAGATTGTTTCATGTGCTGATCTAGTAGTCTTGCTTGAAATTCTCTTTGTTGATCCATCATTCTCAGCTAGAACTCCTCTTGTTGCTTAATCATTTTTAGCTGGAACCCTTCTTGCTGCTCTTGAGCCCTCATGTATTGCTGAGACATTCCTTCAATAGCACTCAAAATTTGGCTTGGATCAAATGTGCTAGAAGCTTATCTCTCTTCCATTTATGTTCCCCTCTTTCTTCTCTGAGGTCTTCTTTCACTCTGAGTGCCAGTGACATTTTCCATTCTTAGCTTGGTGACCGGCTTACCTTCTTTCACCCAGTCTGTGTCTTCATCCTCAAAAAGCACCCCTGCCCTCTTGCACAGATGTAATATAGTGCTTGGGTGGCCGAGTCTAGTTGATATACTACTGTCTTCAGCTATCTCTTGAATGCTGTCTGCAATAAGATGTGGAACATTTATTTCTCCTTCTTTGATTATGCAATGTATCATAATTGCTCTCTTTATTGTGATTTTTGAAGTGTTTCCAGTGGGAGAGATTGATCTTCTCACTATTTTAGCCCAACCGTTGTCTTCAGGTGAGAGATTAAACCTCCTCAAGTGGCATGGATTCCTGATGAGCGGATGATTTGTACGCTTTTTGGCATTGTTTTTAGTATGTTTTTAGTATGATCTAGTTAGTTTTTAGTATATTTTTATTAGTTTTTAGTTAAAATTCACTTTTCTGGACTTTACTATGAGTTTGTGTGTTTTTCTGTGATTTCAGGTATTTTCTGGCTGAAATTGAGGGACCTGAGCAAAAATCTGATTCAGAGACTAAAAAGGACTGCAGATGCTGTTGGATTCTGACCTCCCTGCACTCGAAGCGGATTTTCTGGAGCTACAGAAGCCCAATTGGCGCGCTCTCAACGGCGTTGGAAAGTAGACATCCTGGGCTTTCCAGCAACATATGATAGTCCATACTTTGCCCAAGATTTGATGGCCCAAACCGGCGTTCAAAGTCACCCTCAGAATTCCCAGCGTTAAACGCCGGAACTGGCACCAAAATGGGAGTTAAACGCCCAAACTGGCACTAAAGCTGGCGTTTAACTCCAAGAGGAGTCTCTACACGAAAACGCTTCATTGCTCAGCCCAAGCACACACCAAGTGGGCCCGGAAGTGGATTTTTATGTCATTTACTCATCTCTGTACACCCTAGGCTACTAGTTCTCTATAAGTAGGACCTTTTACTATTGTATTTTCATCTTCTGATCTTTGGAATCTTTTGATCTTTAGATCTTTTGATCACTTTGGGAGGCTGGCCATTCGGCCATGCCTAGACCTTGTTCTTATGTATTTTCAACGGTGGAGTTTCTACACACCATAGATTAAGGTGTGGAGCTTTGCTGTACCTCGAGTATTAATGCAATTACTATTGTTCTTCTATTCAATTCCGCTTGTTCTTGTTCTAAGATATCACTTGTTCTTCAACTTGATGAATGTGATGATCCGTGACACTCATCATCATTCTCACCTATGAACGTGTGACTGACAACCACCTCCGTTCTACCTTCGATTGGGTGAATATCTCTTGGATTCCTGATACACGATGCATGGTTGATCGCCTGACAACCGAGTGCTCGCCTGACAACCGAGCCAGCCATTCCGTGAGATCAGAGTCTTCGTGGTATAGGCTAGAATTGATGGCGGCATTCAAGAGAATCCGGAAGGTCTAACCTTGTCTGTGGTATTCTGAGTAGGATTCAATGACTGAATGACTGTGACGTGCTTCAAACTCCTGAGGGCGGGGCGTTAGTGACAGACACAAAAGAATCACTGGATTCTATTCCGGCCTGATCGAGAACCGACAGATGGATAGCCGTGCCGTGACAGGGTGCGTTGAACATTTCCACTGAGAGGATGGGAGGTAGCCACTGACAACGGTGAAACCCTTGCTTAAGCTTGCCATGGAAAGGAGGAAGAAGGATTGGATGAAGACAGTAGGAAAGCAGAGAGACGGAAGGGAAGGCATCTTCATACGCTTATCTGAAGTTCCTACCAATGAATTACATAAGTATCTCTATCTTTATCTTTATGTTTTATGCGTTTATCACCATACCCATTTGAGTTTGCCTGACTAAGATTTACAAGGTGACCATAGCTTGCTTCATACCAACAATCTCTGTGGGATCGACCCTTACTCGCGTAAGGTTTATTACTTGGACGACCCAGTACACTTGCTGGTTAGTTGTGCGAAGTTGTGTTTATGCCATGGTGTTGAATACCAAGCTTTTGGATTCATTACCGGGGATTATTTGAGTTGTGAAAAGTATTGATCACAATTTCGTGCACCAAGTTTTTGGCGCCGTTGCCGGGGATTGTTGAGTTTGGACAACTGACGGTTCATCTTGTTGCTTAGATTAGGTATTTTTTTTCGGAATTCTTGAAGATGAATTCTAGAGTTTCATGATGATTTGTTGAAGTCTGGCTGGCTGAGAGACCATGTCTAATTTCATTGGACTGAGGTTTCAACTTATCATCACAAGAGCTTGTTGATTTCTATCAATCTTGCTTTTGGAGCAGTGATCTCCTAAGGCTTGGTTGGCCATTGGCCATGTCTAGTGTTTTGGACCGAAGCTTTCTTTGAAAGCTTGGCTGGCTGTGAAGCCATGTCTAATTCCTGGACCGGAGTCTTAGACTAGCATTGCACTGATTCCTGGAATTCTCATTAAGAATTTTGATATCTTTTTCCACTTAATTTTCGAAAAACACAAAAAAAAATTACAAAATTATAAAATCCAAAAATATTGTGTGTTTCTTGTTTGAGTCTAGTGTTTCATTTTAAGTTTGGTGTCAATTGCATGCATTCATTCATGTGTCTTAAGGATCTTCAAATAATTCTTGATGATTTCTTACTCTGATCTTTGAATTCTCTTGACTTGAGTGTTTATGTGTCTCATATGCATTCTCATTAGTGTCAATAGTATACAAACTGCTAAGTTTGGTGTCTTGCTTGCATTGTTATTTGATTCTTGTTGCATTTTGATTTTTTCTTATTATTAAAAATCCAAAAATATTTTTAATTTGTGTCTTCTCAAGTCAATAATACAGAGAATTGAAGATTCAAAACATACAGCAGAGGAATTACACAGAAAAAGCTGGGCGTTCAAAACGCCCAGTGAAGAAGGACAGACCGGCGTTTAAACGCCAGCCAGGGTACCTGGTTGGGCGTTTAACGCCCAAAAGGGTATAGTTTTGGGCGTTAAACGCCAGAATGTGCACCATTCTGGGCGTTTAACGCCAGGATGGCACAAGAGGGAAGATTCTGTTTTCAATGCAAATTTTTTCCAAGTTTTCAAAGTTTTTCAAAATCAAATCTTTTTCAAATCATATCTTTTCAATCATATGTTTTCAAAATCAATTTCTTTCTATTTTCAAAGATATTTGTTATCAATTAATGATTTGATTCAACATTTCAAGTATGTTGCCTTTTCTGTTGAGAAAGGTTTAATGTTTGAATCATATCTTTTCTTGTTAGCCAAGTTTTTAATTTTTAAAAAAAAAATCAAATCTTTTTTAAAATGTTTTTCAAATCATATCTTCTCAATCACATTTTTTTTAAAACTAATCATATCTTCTTAACCACATCCTTTTCAAAATAGTTTTCAATCAAATCTCTTTGATTTCTAATTTCAAAATCTTTTTCAAAAATCACTTGATTTCTTTTCCACTCATTTTCGAAAATTGATTAGTGTTTTTCAAAATGTTTTCAAAATCTTTCACTCAATTTTCGAAAATTACTTCCCTTCTTCTCACATCCTTTTATTTATGGACTAACATTATTCCTTAATGCAAAATTCGAACTCCATCTTCTTTGATAAGTTCGAATTTTCTACTTCTATCTTCTACTCTTCTTTTCCTCTGACACCTAAAGGAATCTCTATACAGTGACATAGAGGATTCCACATTTTCTTGTTCTCTTCTCTTTCATATGAGCAGGAGCAGAGACAAAGGCATTCTTGTTGAGGCTGATCCTGAACCTGAAAGGACCTTGAAGAGAAAGCTAAGAGAAGCTAAGGCACAATTCTCTGTAGAGGACCTAACCGATTTCTTCAAAGAAGAAGAACACATGGCAGCCGAAAACAACAACAATGCCAACAATGCAAGGAAGGTGCTGGTGACTTTACTGCACCTACTCCTGACTTCTATGGGAGAAGCATCTCTATCCCTGCCATTGAAGCAAACAACTTTGAGCTTAAGCCTCAATTAGTTTCTCTAATGCAACAGAATTGCAAGTTCCATGGACTTCCATTGGAAGATCCTCATCAGTTCTTAGCTGAATTCTTACAAATCTGTGACACTGTCAAGACTAATGGGGTTGACCCTGAGGTCTACAGACTTATGCTATTCCCTTTTGCTGTAAGAGACAGAGCTAGAACATGGTTGGACTCTCAACCTAAAGAAAGTCTGGACTCTTGGGAAAAGCTAGTCAATGCCTTCTTGGCAAAGTTCTTTCCACCTCAAAAATTGAGTAAGCTTAGAGTGGAAGTCCAAACCTTCAGACAGAAGGAAGGAGAATCCCTCTATGAAGCCTGGGAAAGATACAAACAATTAATCAGAAAGTGTCCTTCTGATATGCTTTCTGAATGGAGCATCATAGGTATTTTCTATGATGGTCTCTCTGAACTATCCAAAATGTCTTTGGATAGCTCTGCTGGAGGCTCTCTTCATCTGAAGAAGACGCCTACAGAAGCTCAAGAGCTGATTGAAATGGTTGCAAATAACCAATTCATGTACACTTCTGAAAGAAATCCTGTGAACAATGGGACTAGTCAGAAGAAAGGAGTTCTTGAGATTGACACTCTGAATGCCATATTGGCTCAGAACAAAATATTGACCCAACAAGTCAATATGATTTCTCAAAGTCTGTCTGGAATGCAAAATGCACCAAGCAGTACTAAGGAAGCTTCATCTGAGGAAGAAGCTTATGATCCTGAGAACCCTTCAATGGAAGAGGTGAATTACATGGGAGAACCCTATGGAAACACCTATAATCCTTCATGGAGAAATCATCCAAATTTCTCATGGAAGGATCAACAGAGACCTCAACAAGGTTTCAACAACAATAATGGTGGAAGAAACAGGTTTAGCAATAGCAAGCCTTTTCCATCATCTTCTCAGCAACAGACAGAGAGTTCTAAGCAGAATACCTCTGACTTAGCAACCATGGTCTCTGATCTAATCAAAACCACTCAAAGTTTCATGACTGAAACAAGGTCCTCCATTAGAAACTTGGAGGCACAAGTGGGTCAGCTAAGCAAGAGAATTACTGAACTCCCCCCTAGTACTCTCCCAAGCAATACAGAAGAAAATCCAAAAGGAGAGTGCAAGGCCATCAACATGGCCGAATTTTGGGAGGAAGGAGAGGCAGTGAACGCCACTGAGGAAGACCTCAATGGACGTCCACTGGCCTCCAATGAGTTCCCCAATGAGGAACCATGGGAATCTGAGGCTCAAAATGAGACCATAGAGATTCCATTGGACTTACTTCTGCCATTCATGAGCTCTGATGAGTATTCTTCCTCTGAAGAGGATGAGTATGTCACTGAAGAGCAAGTTGCTAAATACCTTGGAGCAATCATGAAGCTAAATGACAAGTTATTTGGAAATGAGACTTGGGAGGATGAATCCCCTTTGCTCACCAAAGAACTGGATGACTTGTCTAGGCAGAAACTGCCTCAAAAGAGACAGGATCCTGGGAAGTTTTCAATACCTTGTACCATAGGCACCATGACCTTCAAGAAGGCCTTGTGTGACTTAGGGTCAAGTGTAAACCTCATGCCTCTCTCTGTAATGGAGAAGTTAAGGATCTTTGAGGTGCAAGCTGCAAAAATCTCACTAGAGATGGCAGACAATTCAAGAAAACAAGCCTATGGACTTGTAGAGGATGTTCTGGTAAAAGTTGAAGACCATTACATCCCTACTGATTTCATAGTCCTAGAGACTGGGAAGTGCATGGATGAATCCATCATCCTTGGCAGACCCTTCCTAGCCACAGCAAGGGCTGTGATTGATGTTGATAGAGGAGAATTGATCATTCAAGTGAATGAAGAAACCTTTGTGTTTGAAGCTCAAGGATATCCCTCTGTCACCATGGAGAGGAAGCATGAAGAGCTTCTCTCAAAACAGAGCCAAACAGAGCCCCCACAGTCAAACTCTAAGTTTGGTGTTGGGAGGCCACAACCAAACTCTAAGTTTGGTGTTGAACCCCCACATTCAAACTCTAAGTTTGGTGTTGGGAGGTTCCAACATGGCTCTGAGCATTTCTGAGGCTCCATGAGAGCCCACTGTCAAGCTACTGACATTAAAGAAGCGCTTGTTGGGAGGCAACCCAATATTATATTTTGACTATTTTCCTTTGTTATTTTATGTCTTTTGTAGGTTGATGATCATGAGAAGTCACAAAATCAATGAAAAAAGCAAAAACAGAATGAAAAACAGAAAGAAAAACAGCACACCCTGGAGGAA
Organism: Arachis hypogaea; assembly: GCF_003086295.3. Lineage (NCBI taxonomy): Eukaryota > Viridiplantae > Streptophyta > Magnoliopsida > Fabales > Fabaceae > Arachis > Arachis hypogaea. Next base: position 19,226,278 of record NC_092040.1, read on the forward strand.
GAACCCACTGGCGTTTAAACGCCAGTGAGGCTAGCTGTTGGGCGTTTAACGCCCAGTCTGGCACCATTCTGGGCGTTTAACGCCAGAAAGGGGCACCAGACTGGCGTTAAATGCCAGAAAAGGGCAAGAAGCTGGCGTTAAACGCCAGAAATGGGCACCAGCCCGGCGTTTAACGCCAGAATTGGCACAAAACGAGATTTTGTTTGCCATTTGGTGCAGGGATGACTTTTCCTTGACACCTCAGGATCTGTGGACCCCACAGAATCCCCACCTACCCCACCACTCTCTCTCTTCTTCACCCATTCACCAATCACCTCAACCCCTCTTCCCCAAAAACCCTTCACCTATCAAATTCCATCTTTCTCTTCACCACTCACATCCATCCTTCATAAAACCCCACCTACCCCACCATTCAAATTCAAACCACTTTCCCACCCAAACCCACCCTCAATTGACCGAATCCTACCCTTCCCCCACTCCTATATAAACCCTCCTTCATTCCTTCATTTTCCCACAACATACACACCACTTCTCCCCCTTTTGGCCGAACACAACGCCATTCCCTTCTTCCTCATTTCTTCTTCTTCTACTCTCTTCTTCCTTCTTTTGCTCGAGGACGAGCAAACGTTTTAAGTTTGGTGTGGTAAAAGCATTGCTTTTTGTTTTTCCATAACCATTTATGGCATCCAAGGCCGGAGAAACCTCTAGAAAGAGGAAAGGGAAAGCAAAAGCTTCCACCTCCGAGTCATGGGAGATGGAGAGATTCATCTCAAGGGTGCATCAAGACCACTTCTATGAAGTTGTGGCCTTGAAGAAGGTGATCCCCGAGGTCCCTTTTTCACTCAAAAAGGGTGAATATCCGGAGATCCGACAAGAGATCCGAAGAAGAGGTTGGGAAGTTCTTACCAACCCCATTCAACAAGTCGGAATCTTAATGGTTCAAGAGTTCTATGCCAATGCATGGATCACCAAGAACCATGATCAAAGTGTGAACCCGGATCCAAAGAATTATCTTACTATGGTTCGGGGGAAATACTTGGATTTTAGTCCGGAAAGTGTAAGGTTGGCATTCAATTTGCCCATGATGCAAGGAGATGAACATCCTTACACTAGAAGGGTCAACTTTGATCAAAGGTTGGACCAAGTCCTCACAGTTATTTGTGAAGAGGGCGCCCAATGGAAGAGAGATTCAAGAGGGAAGCCGGTTCAATTGAGAAGGCATGACCTCAAACCCGTGGCTAGAGGATGGTTGGAGTTTATCCAACGCTCAATCATTCCCACTAGCAACCGGTCCGAAGTTACCATAGACCGGGCTATCATGATTCATAGCATCATGATTGGAGAAGAAATAGAAGTTCATGAGGTTATAGCTCAAGAGCTTTATAAGGTGGCGGACAAGTCCTCTACCTTGGCAAGGTTAGCCTTCCCTCATCTCATTTGTCACCTCTGTTATTCAGTTGGAGTTGACATAGAGGGAGACACCCCTATTGATGAGGACAAGCCCATCACTAAGAAGAGGATGGAGCACACAAGAGACCCCACTCATCATGAGATCCCTGAGATGCCTCAAGGGATGCACTTTCCTCCACAAAACTATTGGGAGCAACTAAACACCTCCCTAGGAGAATTGAGTTCCAACATGGGACAACTAAGGGTGGAGCATCAAGAACACTCCATGAAATTAAAGAAGATCAAAGAATCATGAGAGAGGAGCAACAAAGACAAGGAAGAGATATTGAGGAGCTCAAGCACTCCATAGGATCTTCAAGAGGAAGAAAGAGCCGCCATCACTAAGGTGGACCCGTTCTTTAATCTCCTTGTTCTTTATTTTCTGTTTTTCGAATTTTAGTGCTTATGTTTATCTGTGTTTGTGTCTTGTGATCATTAGTGTCTTAGTGTCTATGCCTTAAGGTTATGAATGTCCTATGAATCCATCACATTTCTTGAATGAAAAATGTTCTTAATTGAAAAAGAAAAAGAATTGCATGAATTTTGAATTTTATAACAGTTTAATTATTTTGATGTGGTGGCAATACTTTTGTTTTCTGAATGTATGCTTAAATAGTGCATATGTCTTTTGAATTTGTGGTTCATGAATGTTGGCTCTTGAAAGAATGATGAAAAAGGAGACATGTTACTGAGGATCTGAAAAATCATAAAAATGATTCTTGAAGCAAGAAAAAGCAAAAAAAAAACAATTTCGAAAAAAAAGAGAGAAAGAAAAAGAAAGAGAAAAAGAAAGAAAAAGAAAGAAAGAAAGTTGTGATCCAAGGCAAAAAGAGTGTGCTTAAGAACCCTGGACACCTCTAATTGGGGACTTTAGCAAAGCTGAGTCACAATCTGAAAAGGTTCACCCAATTATGTGTCTGTGGCATGTATGTATCCGGTGGTAATATTGGAAGACAGAGTGCTTTGGGCCACGGCCAAGACTCAATAAGCAGCTATGTTCAAGAATCATCATACTTTACTAGGAGAATCAATAACACTATCTGGATTCTAAGTTCCTAAAGAAGCCAATCATTCTGAATTTCAAAGGATAGAGTGAGATGCCAAAACTATTCAGAGGCAAAAAGCTAAAAGCCCCGCTCATCTAATTAATACTGATCTTCATAGATGTTTTTGGAATTCATTGCATATTCTCTTCTTTTTATCTTATTTGATTTTCAGTTGCTTGAGGACAAGCAACAATTTAAGTTTGGTGTTGTGATGAGCGGATGATTTGTACGCTTTTTGGCATTGTTTTTAGTATGTTTTTAGTATGATCTAGTTAGTTTTTAGTATATTTTTATTAGTTTTTAGTTAAAATTCACTTTTCTGGACTTTACTATGAGTTTGTGTGTTTTTCTGTGATTTCAGGTATTTTCTGGCTGAAATTGAGGGACCTGAGCAAAAATCTGATTCAGAGACTAAAAAGGACTGCAGATGCTGTTGGATTCTGACCTCCCTGCACTCGAAGCGGATTTTCTGGAGCTACAGAAGCCCAATTGGCGCGCTCTCAACGGCGTTGGAAAGTAGACATCCTGGGCTTTCCAGCAACATATGATAGTCCATACTTTGCCCAAGATTTGATGGCCCAAACCGGCGTTCAAAGTCACCCTCAGAATTCCCAGCGTTAAACGCCGGAACTGGCACCAAAATGGGAGTTAAACGCCCAAACTGGCACTAAAGCTGGCGTTTAACTCCAAGAGGAGTCTCTACACGAAAATGCTTCATTGCTCAGCCCAAGCACACACCAAGTGGGCCCGGAAGTGGATTTTTATGTCATTTACTCATCTCTGTACACCCTAGGCTACTAGTTCTCTATAAGTAGGACCTTTTACTATTGTATTTTCATCTTCTGATCTTTGGAATCTTTTGATCTTTAGATCTTTTGATCACTTTGGGAGGCTGGCCATTCGGCCATGCCTAGACCTTGTTCTTATGTATTTTCAACGGTGGAGTTTCTACACACCATAGATTAAGGTGTGGAGCTCTGCTGTACCTCGAGTATTAATGCAATTACTATTGTTCTTCTATTCAATTCTGCTTGTTCTTATTCTAAGATATCACTTGTTCTTCAACTTGATGAATGTGATGATCCGTGACACTCATCATCATTCTCACCTATGAACGTGTGACTGACAACCACCTCCGTTCTACCTTCGATTGGGTGAATATCTCTTGGATTCCTGATACACGATGCATGGTTGATCGCCTGACAACCGAGTGCTCGCCTGACAACCGAGCCAGCCATTCCGTGAGATCAGAGTCTTCGTGGTATAGGCTAGAACTGATGGCGGCATTCAAGAGAATCCGGAAGGTCTAACCTTGTCTGTGGTATTCTGAGTAGGATTCAATGACTGAATGACTGTGACGTGCTTCAAACTCCTGAGGGCGGGGCGTTAGTGACAGACGCAAAAGAATCACTGGATTCTATTCCGGCCTGATCGAGAACCGACAGATGGATAGTCGTGCCGTGACAGGGTGCGTTGAACATTTCCACTGAGAGGATAGGAGGTAGCCACTGACAACGGTGAAACCCTTGCTTAAGCTTGCCATGGAAAGGAGGAAGAAGGATTGGATGAAGACAGTAGGAAAGCAGAGAGACGGAAGGGAAGGCATCTTCATACGCTTATCTGAAGTTCCTACCAATGAATTACATAAGTATCTCTATCTTTATCTTTATGTTTTATGCGTTTATCACCATACCCATTTGAGTTTGCCTGACTAAGATTTACAAGGTGACTATAGCTTGCTTCATACCAACAATCTCTGTGGGATCGACCCTTACTCGCGTAAGGTTTATTACTTGGACGACCCAGTACACTTGCTGGTTAGTTGTGCGAAGTTGTGTTTATGCCATGGTGTTGAATACCAAGCTTTTGGATTCATTACCGGGGATTATTTGAGTTGTGAAAAGTATTGATCACAATTTCGTGCACCAAGTTTTTGGCGCCGTTGCCGGGGATTGTTGAGTTTGGACAACTGACGGTTCATCTTGTTGCTTAGATTAGGTATTTTTTTTCGGAATTCTTGAAGATGAATTCTAGAGTTTCATGATGATTTGTTGAAGTCTGGCTGGCTGAGAGGCCATGTCTAATTTCATTGGACCGAGGTTTCAACTTATCATCACAAGAGCTTGTTGATTTCTATCAATCTTGCTTTTGGAGCAGTGATCTCCTAAGGCTTGGCTGGCCATTGGCCATGTCTAGTGTTTTGGACCGAAGCTTTCTTTGAAAGCTTGGCTGGCTGTGAAGCCATGTCTAATTCCTGGACCGGAGTCTTAGACTAGCATTGCACTGATTCCTGGAATTCTCATTAAGAATTTTGATATCTTTTTCCACTTAATTTTCGAAAAACACAAAAAAAATTACAAAATTATAAAATCCAAAAATATTGTGTGTTTCTTGTTTGAGTCTAGTGTTTCATTTTAAGTTTGGTGTCAATTGCATGCATTCATTCATGTGTCTTAAGGATCTTCAAATAATTCTTGATGATTTCTTACTCTGATCTTTGAATTCTCTTGACTTGAGTGTTTATGTGTCTCATATGCATTCTCATTAGTGTCAATAGTATACAAACTGCTAAGTTTGGTGTCTTGCTTGCATTGTTATTTGATTCTTGTTGCATTTTGATTTTTTCTTATTATTAAAAATCCAAAAATATTTTTAATTTGTGTCTTCTCAAGTCAATAATACAGAGAATTGAAGATTCAGAACATACAGCAGAGGAATTACACAGAAAAAGCTGGGCGTTCAAAACGCCCAGTGAAGAAGGACAGACCGGCGTTTAAACGCCAGCCAGGGTACCTGGTTGGGCGTTTAACGCCCAAAAGGGTATAGTTTTGGGCGTTAAACGCCAGAATGTGCACCATTCTGGGCGTTTAACGCCAGGATGGCACAAGAGGGAAGATTCTGTTTTCAATGCAAATTTTTTCCAAGTTTTCAAAGTTTTTCAAAATCAAATCTTTTTCAAATCATATCTTTTCAATCATATGTTTTCAAAATCAATTTCTTTCTATTTTCAAAGATATTTGTTATCAATTAATGATTTGATTCAACATTTCAAGTATGTTGCCTTTTCTGTTGAGAAAGGTTTAATGTTTGAATCATATCTTTTCTTGTTAGCCAAGTTTTTAATTTAAAAAAAAATCAAATCTTTTTTAAAATGTTTTTCAAATCATATCTTCTCAATCACATTTTTTTTAAAACTAATCATATCTTCTTAACCACATCTTTTTCAAAATAGTTTTCAATCAAATCTTTTTGATTTCTAATTTCAAAATCTTTTTCAAAAATCACTTGATTTCTTTTCCACTCATTTTCGAAAATTGATTAGTGTTTTTCAAAATGTTTTCAAAATCTTTCACTCAATTTTCGAAAATTACTTCCCTTCTTCTCACATCCTTTTATTTATGGACTAACATTATTCCTTAATGCAAAATTCGAACTCCATCTTCTTTGATAAGTTCGAATTTTCTACTTCTATCTTCTACTCTTCTTTTCCTCTGACACCTAAAGGAATCTCTATACAGTGACATAGAGGATTCCACATTTTCTTGTTCTCTTCTCTTTCATATGAGCAGGAGCAGAGACAAAGGCATTCTTGTTGAGGCTGATCCTGAACCTGAAAGGACCTTGAAGAGAAAGCTAAGAGAAGCTAAGGCACAATTCTCTGTAGAGGACCTAACCGAATTCTTCAAAGAAGAAGAACACATGGCAGCCGAAAACAACAACAATGCCAACAATGCAAGGAAGGTGCTGGGTGACTTTACTGCACCTACTCCTGACTTCTATGGGAGAAGCATCTCTATCCCTGCCATTGGAGCAAACAACTTTGAGCTTAAGCCTCAATTAGTTTCTCTAATGCAACAGAATTGCAAGTTCCATGGACTTCCATTGGAAGATCCTCATCAGTTCTTAGCTGAATTCTTACAAATCTGTGACACTGTCAAGACTAATGGGGTTGACCCTGAGGTCTACAGACTTATGCTATTCCCTTTTGCTGTAAGAGACAGAGCTAGAACATGGTTGGACTCTCAACCTAAAGAAAGCCTGGACTCTTGGGAAAAGCTAGTCAATGCCTTCTTGGCAAAGTTCTTTCCACCTCAAAAATTGAGTAAGCTTAGAGTGGAAGTCCAAACCTTCAGACAGAAGGAAGGAGAATCCCTCTATGAAGCCTGGGAAAGATACAAACAATTAATCAGAAAGTGTCCTTCTGATATGCTTTCTGAATGGAGCATCATAGGTATTTTCTATGATGGTCTCTCTGAACTATCCAAAATGTCTTTGGATAGCTCTGCTGGAGGCTCTCTTCATCTGAAGAAGACGCCTACAGAAGCTCAAGAGCTGATTGAAATGGTTGCAAATAACCAATTCATGTACACTTCTGAAAGAAATCCTGTGAACAATGGGACTAGTCAGAAGAAAGGAGTTCTTGAGATTGACACTCTGAATGCCATATTGGCTCAGAACAAAATATTGACCCAACAAGTCAATATGATTTCTCAAAGTCTGTCTGGAATGCAAAATGCACCAAGCAGTACTAAGGAAGCTTCATCTGAGGAAGAAGCTTATGATCCTGAGAACCCTTCAATGGAAGAGGTGAATTACATAGGAGAACCCTATGGAAACACCTATAATCCTTCATGGAGAAATCATCCAAATTTCTCATGGAAGGATCAACAGAGACCTCAACAAGGTTTCAACAACAATAATGGTGGAAGAAACAGGTTTAGCAATAGCAAGCCTTTTCCATCATCTTCTCAGCAACAGACAGAGAGTTCTAAGCAGAATACCTCTGACTTAGCAACCATGGTCTCTGATCTAATCAAAACCACTCAAAGTTTCATGACTGAAACAAGGTCCTCCATTAGAAACTTGGAGGCACAAGTGGGTCAGCTAAGCAAGAGAATTACTGAACTCCCCCCTAGTACTCTCCCAAGCAATACAGAAGAAAATCCAAAAGGAGAGTGCAAGGCCATCAACATGGCCGAATTTTGGGAGGAAGGAGAGGCAGTGAACGCCACTGAGGAAGACCTCAATGGACGTCCACTGGCCTCCAATGAGTTCCCCAATGAGGAACCATGGGAATCTGAGGCTCAAAATGAGACCATAGAGATTCCATTGGACTTACTTCTGCCAATCATGAGCTCTGATGAGTATTCTTCCTCTGAAGAGGATGAGTATGTCACTGAAGAGCAAGTTGCTAAATACCTTGGAGCAATCATGAAGCTAAATGACAAGTTATTTGGAAATGAGACTTGGGAGGATGAATCCCCTTTGCTCACCAAAGAACTGGATGACTTGTCTAGGCAGAACCTGCCTCAAAAGAGACAGGATCCTGGGAAGTTTTCAATACCTTGTACCATAGGCACCATGACCTTCAAGAAGGCCTTGTGTGACTTAGGGTCAAATGTAAACCTCATGCCTCTCTCTGTAATGGAGAAGTTAAGGATCTTTGAGGTGCAAGCTGCAAAAATCTCACTAGAGATGGCAGACAATTCAAGAAAACAAGCCTATGGACTTGTAGAGGATGTTCTGGTAAAAGTTGAAGACCATTACATCCCTACTGATTTCATAGTCCTAGAGACTGGGAAGTGCATGGATGAATCCATCATCCTTGGCAGACCCTTCCTAGCCACAGCAAGGGCTGTGATTGATGTTGATAGAGGAGAATTGATCATTCAAGTGAATGAAGAAACCTTTGTGTTTGAAGCTCAAGGATATCCCTCTGTCACCATGGAGAGGAAGCATGAAGAGCTTCTCTCAAAACAGAGCCAAACAGAGCCCCCACAGTCAAACTCTAAGTTTGGTGTTGAACCCCCACATTCAAACTCTAAGTTTGGTGTTGGGAGGTTCCAACATGGCTCTGAGCATTTCTGAGGCTCCATGAGAGCCCACTGTCAAGCTACTGACATTAAAGAAGCGCTTGTTGGGAGGCAACCCAATATTATATTTTGACTATTTTCCTTTGTTATTTTATGTCTTTTGTAGGTTGATGATCATGAGAAGTCACAAAATCAATGAAAAAAGCAAAAACAGAATGAAAAACAGAAAGAAAAATAGCACACCCTGGAGGAAGAACCCACTGGCGTTTAAACGCCAGTGAGGCTAGCTGTTGGGCGTTTAACGCCCAGTCTGGCACCATTCTGGGCGTTTAACGCCAGAAAGGGGCACCAGACTGGCGTTAAATGCCAGAAAAGGGCAAGAAGCTGGCGTTAAACGCCAGAAATGGGCACCAGCCCGGCGTTTAACGCCAGAATTGGCACAAAACGAGATTTTGTTTGCCATTTGGTGCAGGGATGACTTTTCCTTGACACCTCAGGATCTGTGGACCCCACAGAATCCCCACCTACCCCACCACTCTCTCTCTTCTTCACCCATTCACCAATCACCTCAACCCCTCTTCCCCAAAAACCCTTCACCTATCAAATCTCATCTTTCTCTTCACCACTCACATCCATCCTTCATAAAACCCCACCTACCCCACCATTCAAATTCAAACCACTTTCCCACCCAAACCCACCCTCAATTGACCGAATCCTACCCTTCCCCCACTCCTATATAAACCCTCCTTCATTCCTTCATTTTCCCACAACATACACACCACTTCTCCCCCTTTTGGCCGAACACAACGCCATTCCCTTCTTCCTCATTTCTTCTTCTTCTACTCTCTTCTTCCTTCTTTTGCTCGAGGACGAGCAAACCTTTTAAGTTTGGTGTGGTAAAAGCATTGCTTTTTGTTTTTCCATAACCATTTATGGCATCCAAGGCCGGAGAAACCTCTAGAAAGAGGAAAGGGAAAGCAAAAGCTTCCACCTCCGAGTCATGGGAGATGGAGAGATTCATCTCAAGGGTGCATCAAGACCACTTCTATGAAGTTGTGGCCTTGAAGAAGGTGATCCCCGAGGTCCCTTTTTCACTCAAAAAGGGTGAATATCCGGAGATCCGACAAGAGATCCGAAGAAGAGGTTGGGAAGTTCTTACCAACCCCATTCAACAAGTCGGAATCTTAATGGTTCAAGAGTTCTATGCCAATGCATGGATCACCAAGAACCATGATCAAAGTGTGAACCCGGATCCAAAGAATTATCTTACTATGGTTCGGGGGAAATACTTGGATTTTAGTCCGGAAAGTGTAAGGTTGGCATTCAATTTGCCCATGATGCAAGGAGATGAACATCCTTACACTAGAAGGGTCAACTTTGATCAAAGGTTGGACCAAGTCCTCACAGTTATTTGTGAAGAGGGCGCCCAATGGAAGAGAGATTCAAGAGGGAAGCCGGTTCAATTGAGAAGGCATGACCTCAAACCCGTGGCTAGAGGATGGTTGGAGTTTATCCAACGCTCAATCATTCCCACTAGCAACCGGTCCGAAGTTACCATAGACCGGGCTATCATGATTCATAGCATCATGATTGGAGAAGAAATAGAAGTTCATGAGGTTATAGCTCAAGAGCTTTATAAGGTGGCGGACAAGTCCTCTACCTTGGCAAGGTTAGCCTTCCCTCATCTCATTTGTCACCTCTGTTATTCAGTTGGAGTTGACATAGAGGGAGACACCCCTATTGATGAGGACAAGCCCATCACTAAGAAGAGGATGGAGCACACAAGAGACCCCACTCATCATGAGATCCCTGAGATGCCTCAAGGGATGCACTTTCCTCCACAAAACTATTGGGAGCAACTAAACACCTCCCTAGGAGAATTGAGTTCCAACATGGGACAACTAAGGGTGGAGCATCAAGAACACTCCATGAAATTAAAGAAGATCAAAGAATCATGAGAGAGGAGCAACAAAGACAAGGAAGAGATATTGAGGAGCTCAAGCACTCCATAGGATCTTCAAGAGGAAGAAAGAGCCGCCATCACTAAGGTGGACCCGTTCTTTAATCTCCTTGTTCTTTATTTTCTGTTTTTCGAATTTTAGTGCTTATGTTTATCTGTGTTTGTGTCTTGTGATCATTAGTGTCTTAGTGTCTATGCCTTAAGGTTATGAATGTCCTATGAATCCATCACCTTTCTTGAATGAAAAATGTTCTTAATTGAAAAAGAAAAAGAATTGCATGAATTTTGAATTTTATAACAGTTTAATTATTTTGATGTGGTGGCAATACTTTTGTTTTCTGAATGTATGCTTAAATAGTGCATATGTCTTTTGAATTTGTGGTTCATGAATGTTGGCTCTTGAAAGAATGATGAAAAAGGAGACATGTTACTGAGGATCTGAAAAATCATAAAAATGATTCTTGAAGCAAGAAAAAGCAAAAAAAAAAAATTTCGAAAAAAAAAGAGAGAAAGAAAAAGAAAGAGAAAAAGAAAGAAAAAGAAAGAAATAAAGTTGTGATCCAAGGCAAAAAGAGTGTGCTTAAGAACCCTGGACACCTCTAATTGGGGACTCTAGCAAAGCTGAGTCACAATCTGAAAAGGTTCACCCAATTATGTGTCTGTGGCATGTATGTATCCGGTGGTAATATTGGAAGACAGAGTGCTTTGGGCCACGGCCAAGACTCAATAAGCAGCTATGTTCAAGAATCATCATACTTTACTAGGAGAATCAATAACACTATCTGGATTCTAAGTTCCCAAAGAAGCCAATCATTCTGAATTTCAAAGGATAGAGTGAGATGCCAAAACTATTCAGAGGCAAAAAGCTAAAAGCCCCGCTCATCTAATTAATACTGATCTTCATAGATGTTTTTGGAATTCATTGCATATTCTCTTCTTTTTATCTTATTTGATTTTCAGTTGCTTGAGGACAAGCAACAATTTAAGTTTGGTGTTGTGATGAGCGGATGATTTGTACGCTTTTTGGCATTGTTTTTAGTATGTTTTTAGTATGATCTAGTTAGTTTTTAGTATATTTTTATTAGTTTTTAGTTAAAATTCACTTTTCTGGAATTTACTATGAGTTTGTGTGTTTTTCTGTGATTTCAGGTATTTTCTGGCTGAAATTGAGGGACCTGAGCAAAAATCTGATTCAGAGACTAAAAAGGACTGCAGATGCTGTTGGATTCTGACCTCCCTACACTCGAAGCGGATTTTCTGGAGCTACAGAAGCCCAATTGGCGCGCTCTCAACGGCGTTGGAAAGTAGACATCCTGGGCTTTCCAGAAACATATGATAGTCCATACTTTGCCCAAGATTTGATGGCCCAAACCGGCGTTCAAAGTCACCCTCAGAATTCCCAGCGTTAAACGCCGGAACTGGCACCAAAATGGGAGTTAAACGCCCAAACTGGCACTAAAGCTGGCGTTTAACTCCAAGAGGAGTCTCTACACGAAAATGCTTCATTGCTCAGCCCAAGCACACACCAAGTGGGCCCGGAAGTGGATTTTTATGTCATTTACTCATCTCTGTACACCCTAGGCTACTAGTTCTCTATAAGTAGGACCTTTTACTATTGTATTTTCATCTTCTGATCTTTGGAATCTTTTGATCTTTAGATCTTTTGATCACTTTGGGAGGCTGGCCATTCGGCCATGCCTAGACCTTGTTCTTATGTATTTTCAACGGTGGAGTTTCTACACACCATAGATTAAGGTGTGGAGCTCTGCTGTACCTCGAGTATTAATGCAATTACTATTGTTCTTCTATTCAATTCCGCTTGTTCTTGTTCTAAGATATCACTTGTTCTTCAACTTGATGAATGTGATGATCCGTGACACTCATCATCATTCTCACCTATGAACGTGTGACTGACAACCACCTCCGTTCTACCTTCGATTGGGTGAATATCTCTTGGATTCCTGATACACGATGCATGGTTGATCGCCTGACAACCGAGTGCTCGCCTGACAACCGAGCCAGCCATTCCGTGAGATCAGAGTCTTCGTGGTATAGGCTAGAACTGATGGCGGCATTCAAGAGAATCCGGAAGGTCTAACCTTGTCTGTGGTATTCTGAGTAGGATTCAATGACTGAATGACTGTGACGTGCTTCAAACTCCTGAGGGCAGGGCGTTAGTGACAGACGCAAAAGAATCACTGGATTCTATTCCGGTCTGATCGAGAACCGACAGATGGATAGCCGTGCCGTGACAGGGTGCGTTGAACATTTCCACTGAGAGGATGGGAGGTAGCCACTGACAACGGTGAAACCCTTGCTTAAGCTTGCCATGGAAAGGAGGAAAAAGGATTGGATGAAGACAGTAGGAAAGCAGAGAGACGGAAGGGAAGGCATCTTCATACGCTTATCTGAAGTTCCTACCAATGAATTACATAAGTATCTCTATCTTTATCTTTATGTTTTATGCGTTTATCACCATACCCATTTGAGTTTGCCTGACTAAGATTTACAAGGTGACCATAGCTTGCTTCATACCAACAATCTCTGTGGGATCGACCCTTACTCGCGTAATGTTTATTACTTGGACGACCCAGTACACTTGCTGGTTAGTTATGCGAAGTTGTGTTTATGCCATGGTGTTGAATACCAAGTTTTTGGATTCATTACCGGGGATTATTTGAGTTGTGAAAAGTATTGATCACAATTTCGTGCACCAATTCCTTTTTAAATCTCTCACCCAATCTTTGCCATCCAAACATATATCATTCACTATCTCTTCAGGATCATTTTTGGCCTTCATTCTTTCTTCAAAACTGGGCTCTTTGAATGGTATTGATCTTATCTATAGAACCCTCATGATTGATGCTGGGCTGAAGTCTACTTCTACCCGCCTTACATAACTTTTGTAGTGGGGACTGGTTTTGCTTTCCATAACTGTATTTGCATAGAACTTCCGTGTAAGAGTTGTACTTATGTCTGTATAGGGGTCACACAGGAGTTTCCATCTTCTCTTTTGAATCACTTCTCTCATTATAGGGTACTTATCTTCCCCCAATTTGAATCCTATCTCCGGGGTGACTTCTTTTTCTTCCATCCATCCATGATATTGAAGCTCATGGAATTGAGATTTAAATCTCTTTTTATCATAGGTGGGTGGCTCAGCCGGTTGCTTCCCTTTTCTTCTTTTGGAATTTGGTGAGGCCATTGAATGGAGAAGGCGAAGGCCAAATCTTCAACACTAAACTTGGATTGGTTCTTGTCCTCAAGCACACAAAAAAAATCTAAGAGCAAAGCTAAGAAGAAAAGGGTTAGAGTATATAGTGGAGGAACACGGTATAAGCAAGGTTTAAGAAGAAAATGGTGGAAGATTTATGAGCACGGTAGGAGAGTGAATAGCAAGAGGGATGTATGTTTGGTTGGTATAGGAGAGCTAGTAAAGCAAAAGGTATGAGGTTGAAGGAAAAGGAAATGTTGCTTATTATAATTTAAAGCAAGGGAACGAGTTTTTGTTGCAGGCCAAGTGGGGGAGTTTGTATTCGGTTAAATGGAAATGAAGGTGAGGATTGAGTGAGTATAATGAAGACGGACGACTCATATAAGGAGGTGGAGTGAAGACAAGGATTCAGTCATGGCATTGGGAGTGTAAGTCGTCTGGCTAATGCATGTCAAGGTGCTTTTCCCAAGGTGCAAACTTCCAAGCCATGTGATTACCCTATGCTGTCCAAATCCTCCCTTGCTTCCATCACATAATCTTTTTAGTTTTCCTGCAAAATAAAACAAAACATCAACTCATTTGAATAGTTGGTTGTGAGAGACAAAATTGATTTTTCTTTAAAGGAGTGAATAGAAAATGATTTCCGTTGCTTTCTTATGCTCAGGGAAACTAAATCAAATTGTGTTCTAGAATTTAATATGGATGTAGCTTATATGGACACCAAACTTAGATTGTGATTATATGCTGCAAAATTAATGAATCAGATCACTCAGATAGACTCAATTAAAGTTAATGTCTCCGGCTACTATCTTAGAGTGTCTTCGTTCACACCAAACTTGGTGTTCATCATAGGCTACATGTAACCTTAGTGACTCTCTGTTGCAATTGATTTTGTTTCCTTGAGTACAAATAAAGAAACATTTTATTTCTAACTACCAAAGCATAAAAGTTAAAGGATACTATACATGGGTTGCCTCCCATGAAGCGCTCTTTTATCGTCATTAGCTTGACGTTGCAACTTCTTTGCTAATGTCAACAAATGTACGCTTTCCTCCTTGTCCCATGATCTACCAAGGTAGTGCTCCATTGACTATGAATGTCTCTTTAGAAGCTTCATCAAGTAGCTCTAAGTAACCATGAGGAGAACTCTGGTGATGAGATAGGGACCAGTCCACTTGGATCTAAGCTTTGATAAACCTGTTTTTAGGGTTTATCTTGTATGGATTTTGAGGGTTTATCAATGATCTTTCATACTTATTCCTATAAAAATGCATGATTTTGTGTTCCTTTCCCAACTTTGCTTCATTGATGAAAACATGCCTTTTTTACATCAAATTAGATATATTTTAACCCTCCTCTATTACCATTCGATGCCATGATCCATTTGTTAGGTGATTTCAGAGCTTATAGGGCATGAATGGCTTAGAAGAGAGATAGAAGCATGCATAAAGGAAAGGAGCATGGAAAATGGAGCTTTGGAAGTTTGAGCAGCGATGCGTATGCGTGCTTTGCGCATATGCGTGGATGCGCGCCACCAAGACCGGCTCAAAGAAGCCAAAGCCAGAAGCCGACGCATTTGCATGGCTAAGCCAGAACCTCATGGACTCGCACGCATGCTTGACGCATGCGCGTGGATCGTAAAGCTACAGGGATGCGTACGCGTGCTGTACGTGTACGCATCGATGCCGCACGTGATTTCTAAAGAGAAAATGTGACCAGCAATTTTAGGGCAGTTACAGACCCTGTTTGGAGTAGAATTCTAGCGGGAAAGAGCATAAGAAGACCAAGGATTGAGAGATCCACATCTATTCACTCACATTACACACATTTTCGATACTTTTAAAAGTTAGCTACATTTTGTAAAGAGAGAAGCTCCACCTTCTCTCTAGGATTTTGCTCTTTCTACCTCAATTTCTCTTGGATTCCTTTGGTGAGATCAATTGCTAATTCACTCTTACTTTGATTCAAGTTGTAGATCTACTCTTCTATTCTTAATTAGTGATCTTTTGATTCATTCACTTTGGATCTTAGATTTGTGACTTTGTTACTTTGATCTTGATCAATGAAGTGAGAAATTTCATTCAATTGTTTGATTGTTGATGTTTGCTTGAATTAAATAGTTTGAATTCAATTCCTTTTCTTAATTTCATGATGTCTCTTACTATTACTCACCAATTGTTTGAGGAAATGACAACCCTAGTTATGGAGTATATTCTTCTTTCTTGGCTTAGGGGTTGAATTGTTGGAAACACTTGAATAGTTAATATCAATTGTTGACTATTAATTAAGAATTATTAATTGACTTGTAGGCCACTAGAGCTAAACTTGATTAGAACTTGTGACTCAAAGTTGATTACTTTCACTTGACTTTCCTCCATGATTAGGGGTCAACTAAGTGAGGCAATGATTGATTGTTGTTACAATTGATGGAAGCTATAATGATGGAACTTCCAATGCTCACCCTTAGCTAAGGCTTTTATCATAATTGATTGTTGTTCATTTTTGTTAGCTTAAATTCTTGCATCAAACTCTCAAAACCACAAAAGACTTCCTAATCAATGATGCGCATTCTAAGGCTATTCCTAGGGAAGACGGCTCGGGACTAATACTCTCGGTTATAGACTTTAGAATTGTTTGATGTGAAATTTGCATGTCGGTTAGACTATACTCACGATTGGATTTATTGATAATTTCTACACCGGCATAAAAATATCTCATCAAAATGGTGCCTGCCTCTGCTCTCTACCAATCCACGTGTGCGCGCACCGTGCGCGTACGCGTCGATCCTACTGCAGCCAACCCTTGGTACAATTTTCCCAAGAGTTGAGCAAGTTTCAGGCCAGCACTGTGCCACCAGCACAACTACCGCTCACGCGTGCGCGCACCTGGCGTGTACGCGCCCTTGTTGTTATGCTGCCCACACGTACACGTGGGCGACGTCTCCGCATCCTTACTATCTTCTACCCATCCACGCGTACACGAGGATGGCGTGCGCGCGTCGATGCTACGACGCAAAAAACACTACAGCGTTCCCCTTTTTTCAAAACATTCCCAACTTCTTTACACTTCCATCTTATTTCTCTACCTCACCCCTGCTTCTATCACTTCTACCACCCTCTCTCAGCCCCTCTTACCGGCGGCACTATGTACCGGCGACCACCACTTTCGGCAGTCCCACACTCTTCTCTCTCTTCCCTTTCTCCACTTTTCTTCTTCTCTTCTCTCACTCACGTTCCCCATTACCATCTTCTCCCTCTCAAGTTACTCTTACCTTTCCTTTTTATTTGTCCTACTTCTTTCTCTTTCTTTCTTTAGTTACATTTTTTTGCTTTCTTTCTTAGTTAATTTCCTATTCATGCTTACTTGTTTGTTTGCTTTTCTCCCTTTTTTCTATTTTTCATGGGTGTTGTGGGTAGAGATTTCTCTTGCATTAGTGGGTTCAATTGTTATATTTGATTTTCTTGTAATATATGGTGCTCTATGATGATTGATGATGCTTTGTGGGATGCTACGTTGTTACATTTCCTCCATTTGTATGTTACTTAAGGGTTGCACACCAAGTGTTTGATGAAAATGCACATATGAGTTTTTCTTTCAAATTTGACTTAACGGTTTCCCCTTAGTGTTCTTTCTCACTCACTTGCTTATTCCTATGTGCATTGAGCTTATTACTCTTCATGTTTCATATTCATATGCTCAACCCTTAGGACTTGCTTCTTGTTATAGATGTTTGAGTATATTCTTCTCATGCCTCTTATTTGCATGCTTATATCACTCTTGCATCTCATGCTAATGACTTGCCATTGTGTCCATTGTTGTTTTAGTTACATGTTGCAGCTGTCATGCATCTAAGACACCTATTCTCTTATGGCCTTGCTCTTCACTTGCATGATTACCATTTATGAGTGCTTCTTTGAGTTTAATGTCTCTTTCTTTCCCACTTTTACAGGATGGTAATCAAGAAGGATAAGGAAAAAGCACCAAAGAAACCGGCCACTAAGGCCACTACGGCCAAGCCCCTCCTCAAGAAGCCAAGGAGCATCGTTAATATTGATGCCCTAAAGAAGGATAACCCTTAGAAGGATCCAAACAAGTTCCCCAACCGATACTGCGAGCTTGTCTACCCCATGATAATTGAAATGAACTATCACGCGGAGCCTCTTCTTGCCCCTCTGACTCATGTTGTTCCGTTTGTTATACCCCACATCGAAAGGCAGAAATGGGGGTTTCTCATGAGATAACCAAAAGAGGCCAACCTATCCTGGGTGGTGGAGTTTTACTCCAACTATCACTCACCTTCTCTTGCATCGGTTTTTGTGCGTCGGAAATAAGTCCCCATCACGGAGGAAGTTATTCAAGGAGTGCTTAGGACCGGGCCATTAGCGGATGGGATTGATGCCTACCAAGATGTCTTATCAGCACGTTGTGAATATGGTTTTGATTGGGGTGCCATTCTCTGGGTCATCGCCATACCCGAAGTGGTTTGGATCTGAGGGAGGATGCGACCCCGATCCAAGGGTATTGATGCACGTTATCTCACTGTGGAGGCTCAGGCATGGGCCCAAATATTAGCCCATTATGTGCTTCCGAGCACCCACAGGTCATCTATCACCACTGAGCTCGCCTTATTGATTTGGTGCATTCTTACCGAGAAACCGGTCAACATCCCATCTATCATTTGTCAAGCTATGGGGCATATCCATGACAAGGGAAACTTATCCTTCCCCGCTTTAGTGACGGAGTTAGTTGCCGCAGCTGGTGTTTCCCGAGAAACTAAGGATCAGAGGGCCATGATCCCAGTTGATGGTAATGTTATTTCGACCAGGAAATGTCTCAAACCTCCGGTGGACACCAGCAACATTGATATAGCCATCCCTGTGGGCGTCTCCACTGCTTCATCTGCACCACCAAGATCACCCCACCAATGCCTTGAGGATCTCCACAAGAAGATATATCGTTATGAGCGGCATAACCAACGCCGAATTGCTTATGTGAAGAAGCTTCTAAGTGTTGTCACCCCACCTATGGAGGAACCGGATATCTCCACATCTACCGAAACCTCAAGTGAAGATAGCGATGATGAGGGAGATGATGGACATTCCGGAGCTGGTCGCCCATTATGCATCACTCATAGCACGGAGGACGTGCTAAGTTTTAAGTGTGGGGAGGTCGATCGACCGATCTCCATAGGTAACACCCGAATAAATTTTGAATCTCTTTTGTTAATTAGGATAGATTGCATGATTAGTTTTTTTTTCTTTTGACACCATTTACATGATAGTTATGTCTTGTTAGGTCTACTTGGTTAGAGTAATGATTCCTTTCCTAAGAAACTAGAGTTTTAGGGCAACCCTACTAATTTTGAAAATTTTGATGCTAAGCTTGTTTGAAGAATGTAATTTGGAACATGGATTTTGAGTGAGAATACAAGCAAGTGAGTTTTGAGTCTAATTACGTGGCTACATCTTATGGCCACTTATCTTCCTTCTTGTGTACATTGTTCTCTCTCTATGATTGTGATCCTTAATTTGTTTGACTCTATATGTCCATTGTTGTATGTATGAATGCATGTATATGATTGAGGCCATCATTTTGCTTAGCCACTTACCCAAATGGCCTTACCTTATAACAACCTTTGTAACCAACTTCGAGCCTGTGCGTAACCCACTTGTTCTTAATTTTAGCACATTACAAGCCAAAAGCGAAAAACCATAAATGTCGCTATTTGAATCTTTGATTAGCTTAGGCTAGTTGTGTGTGTGTCATTCAAGTGTAGGAAGACCGGGGGGAGGACATTGGTTGAGGTAAGAGCATGTTGTTGTTTGTGTTAAAATATTGGGGAGTGGATACATACTCATGTGTTGACTAAAAAATGTAGACTATATGCATTGACAAGAAAAAAAAGAAGAGAAAAAAAACAAAAAGAAAAGAAAAAGAATGAATAATGAAAAAAATAATGAAAAAAAGATATATAGAAGGAAAAGAAAAAGAAAAGAGAAAAGAAAGAAAGGAAAAGGGGACAAAATGCCTCAAAGTAAGACTCAATAACAATCAATGCATATGTGTAGTGATCAAGAGTGAATGCATGAGTATGTGAAAAAGTGAGGAATGGGTAGTTAGATTATTACATAATTGTATAGGATGATATATAGGTTAGGTGGAAAGCTTAGGTTAATCAAAGAAATCAAATTTTAGTCTACTTAGCCAAATATATAACCATACCTTGACCCTAGCCCCATTACAACCTAAGGAAAGACCTCATGATATATGTATGCATGTATATAATAATTGTTGATTGTTAGAGGAAGAATAAATTTTAGAAAGCATGAAATAGAAGAGAATTGAGTGATTAACCCTATACACCGAGCGAATAGAGTGCAAACACTTCCGGTGAAGGTTCGAAGCCCAATTCCTTATTCCCGGCTCTCACGAGCGTTCTTCATGCAAGTTGTGTGCATTTCACTTTGATGATCAAAATTGGTAGAATTCATGCATTGCTTATCATTTTGCCCTACGTGCTTATGTTTGCTCTTGGAAGATTGATTTGCTTGTGATCAAGTAGATAATAACACTCATCTTAGTTGCATTCATATATATAGATTGTGTTTCATGAACCTTATTCTCTTGTAATCCTTTAGTCTTTTGCTTCCCTTTAGCATGAGGACATGCTATAGTCTAAGTGTGGGGAGGTTGATAAACCCCGGTTTTAGGGTTTATCTTGTATGGATTTTGAGGGTTTATCAATGATCTTTCACACTTATTCCTATAAAAATGCATGATTTTGTGTTCCTTTCCTAACTTTGCTTCATGGATGAAAACATGCCTCTTTTACATCAAATTAGATATATTTTAACCCTCCTTTATTACCATTCGATGCCGTGATGTGTTTGTTAAGTGATTTCAGAGCTTATCGGACAAGGATGGCTTGGAAGAGAGGGAGGAAGCATGCATAAAGGAAAGAAGCAAGGAAAATGGAGCTTTGGAAGTTTGAGTAGTGATGCGTACGCATGCTTTGCGCATATGTGTGGATGCGCGCCACCAAGATCGGCTCGAAGAAGCCAAAGCCAGAAGCCGGTGCATTTGCATGGCTAAGCCAGAACCTCATGGACGCACATGCTAGACGCATGCGCGTGGATCGTAAAGCTCGAGGGATGTGTACGCGCGCAGCTCACGTACGCGTCGATGCCTGATGAGCGGATAATTTATACGCTTTTTGGCATTGTTTTTAGGTAGTTTTTAGTAAGTTTAAGTACTTTCAGGGATGTTTTCATTAGTTTTTATGTTAAATTCACATTTTTGGACTTTACTATGAGTTTGTGTGTTTTTCTGTGATTTCAGATAATTTCTGGCTGAAATTGAGGGACTTGAGCAAAACTCTGATAGGAGGCTGACAAAGGACTGCTGATGCTGTTCGAATCTGACCTCCCTGAACTCAAAATGGATTTTCTGGAGCTATAAAATTCCAAATGGAACGCTCTCAACGGCGTTGGAAAGTAGACATCCAGAGCTTTCCAGCAATATATAATAATCCATACTTTATTCGGAAATTGACGACGTAAAGTGGCGCTCAACGCCAAGTACATGCTGCTATCTGGAGTTAAACGCCAGAAACACGTCACAACCCGGAGTTGAACGCCCAAAACACGTTATAACTTGGCGTTCAACTCCAAGAGAAGCCTCAGCTCGTGGATAGATCAAGCTCAGCCCAAACATACACCAAGTGGGCCCCGGAAGTGGATTTATGCATCAATTACTTACTCATGTAAACCCTAGTAGCTAGTTTAGTATAAATAAGACTTTTTACTAGTGTATTAGTCATCTTTTGGCCATTCGGTCTTTTGATCATTCAGGGGGCTGGTCTCTCGGCCATGCCTGAACCTTTCACTTATGTATTTTCAACGGTGGAGTTTCTACACACCATAGATTAAGGGTGTGGAGCTCTGCTGTACCTCAAGTTTCAATACAATTACTATTATTTTCTATTCAATTCTCTTTTATTCTTATTCCAAGATATACGTTGCACTTCAACTTGATGAATGTGATGATCCGTGACACTCATCATCATTCTCACCTATGAACGCGCATGATTGACAACCACTTCCGTTCTACCTTAGGCCGGGCGCATATCTCTTAGATTCCCCAACAGAATCTTCGTGGTATAAGCTAGATAGATGGCGGCATTCATGGGAATCCGGAAAGTCAAACCTTGTCTGTGGTATTCTGAGTAGGATTCCGGAATTGAATGACTGTGATGAGCTTCAAACTCCTGAAGGCTGGGCGTTCATGACAAATGCAAAAGAATCAATGGATTCTATTCCAACCTGATTGAGAACCGATAGATGATTAGCCGTGCTGTGACAGAGCATTTAGACCATTTTCACTGAGAGGATGGGATGTAGCCATTGGCAAGGGTGATGCCTCCAGACGATTAGCCATGCAGTGACAGCGCATAGGACCATTTTCCCGAGAGGATTAAAAGTAGCCATTGACGACGGTGATGCCCTACATACAGCTTGCCATGGAAAGGAGTAAGAAGGATTGGATGAATGTAATAAGAAAATAGAGATTCGAGAGGATTCTAGCATCTCCACACGCCTATCTGAAATCCCCACCATTAATTTACATAAGTATTTCTATCCTATTTTATTTTCTGTTTATTATTAATTTTCGAACTCATCATAAACTATTTAATCTGCCTAACTGAGATTTACAAGGTGACCATAGCTTGCTTCATACCAACAATCTCTGTGGGATCGACCCTTACTCACGTAAGGTATTACTTGGATGACCTAGTACACTTGCTGGTTAAGTTGAACGTAGTTGTGATCACATATGCTAAAGAGCCATTAAATAAATCTCATGCAAATACAAAGAGGGCAATCACAATTTCGTCCACCAAGTTTTTGGCGCCGTTGCTGGGGATTGTTCGAGTATGGACAACTGACGGTTCATCTTGTTGCTCAGATTAGGTAATTTTCTTTTCAAAATTTTTCAAAAATCTTTTTCAAAACTTTCTTTTCTTTTTCGTTTTTCCAAAAATATTTTCGAAAAAAATTTATAAAAATCCAAAAAAATTTAGAAAATCATAAAAATCAAAAATATTTGGTGTTTCTTGTTTGAGTCTTGAGTTAATTTTTAAGTTTGGTGTCAATTGCATGCTTTAAAAATTTTTCTTGCATTTTTTCGAAAATTTATGCATTCATAGTGTTCTTCATGATCTTCAAGTTGTTCTTGATATGTTTTCTTGTTTTGTGTTGTTTGTTGTTTTTCATATGCATTTTTTGTTTGTTAGAGTCCATGCATTAAAGATTTCTAAGTTTGGTGTCTTGCATGTTTTCTTTGCATCAAAAATTTTTTCAAAAATATGCTATTGATGTTCATCATGATCTTCAAAGTGTTCTTGGTGTTCATCTTAACATTCATAGTGTTCTTGCATGCATCATTGGTTTTGATCCAAATTTTTTATGTTTTGGGTCATTTTTGTGTTTTTCTCTCTCATCATTAAAAATTCAAAAAAAATATATCTTTTCCTTATTTTTCTCCAAATTTTCGAAAATTTGAGTTGACTTAGTAAAAAATTTTTAAAATTAGTTGTTTCTTACAAGTCAAGTCAAATTTTCAATTTTAAAAATCTTATCTTTTCACAATCTTTTTCAAAAATCATATCTTTTCAATTTTATCTTTGTTTGTCGAAAATTTTCAAAAATTCTTTTTCAAATTATTTTCAAAATCTTTTCCTTATCTTTATATCACATTTTCGAAAACTCACTAATAATTAATGTGATTGATTCAAAAATTTGAAGTTTGTTACTTTCTTGTTAAGAAAGGTTCAATCTTTAAGTCCTAGAATCTTATCTTGTAGTTTCTTGTTAGTGAAGTAAGTAATTTTAAAATTTTTGAATTAAATCTTTTTATCTTTTATCTTATCTTTTTCAAAAATTTTATCTTTTTCAAAATTTGATTTCAAAATATCTTATCTAACTTCTTATCTTCTCATCTTTTCAAATTTAATTTTAATATCTTTTTTTAACTAACTATTTGACTTTTTGTTTGTTTCTTATCTTCTTCAAAACCAACTAACTACCTATCCCTCTCTAATTTTCGAAAATACCTCTCTCTTTTTAAAAAATTCTTTTTAATTGTTTTAAATTTTAATTTTAATCATATCTTATCTTTAATTTTCGAAAATCACCAACCACTTTTTCAAAATTATTTTCAAAATTCTCTATCTCTTTTCTTATTCTATTTAATTATTTATTTACTAACACTTCTCTTCACCTCTCTTCATCTAAAAATCCGAACCCAATCTATCCCTTGTGTTTGGATTCTTCACTTTTCTTTCTTCTATCCCCTTCTTTTTCTACTAACATAAAGGAATCTCTATACTGTGACATAGAGGATTCCTCTTTCTTTTCTTGTTTTCTTCTCTTTCATATGAGCAGGAACAACGAAAAAGGCACTCTTGTTGAAATTGATCCTGAACCTGAAAGGACTTTGAAGAGGAAACTAAGAGAAGCTAAATTACAACAATCCAGAAGTAACCTTTCAGAAAATTTCGAACAAGAGAAGGAGATGGCAGCCGAACCCAATAATGATAATGCAAGAAGGATGCTTGGTGACTTTACCAAACCCACGTCCAAATTTGATGGAAGAAGCATCTCCATTCCTGCCATTGGAGCAAACAATTTTGAGCTGAAACCTCAGTTAGTTGCCTTAATGCAACAAAACCGCAAGTTTTATGGACTTCCATCTGAAGATCCTTATCAGTTTTTAACTGAATTCTTGCAGATCTGTGAGACTGTTAAGACGAATGGAGTAGATCCTGAAGTCTACAGGCTCATGCTTTTCCCTTTTGCTGTAAGAGGCAGAGCTAGAATATGGTTGGATTCACAACCTAAGGATAGCCTGGACTCTTGGGAGAAGCTGGTCACGGCCTTCTTGGATAAATTCTTTCCTCCTCAAAAGCTGAGCAAGGTAAGGGTGGATGTTCAGACCTTCAAACAAAAAGATGGTGAATCCCTCTATGAAGCTTGGGAAAGATACAAGCAGCTGACCAAAAGGTGTCCATCTGACATGTTTTCAGAATGGACCATATTAGATATATTCTATTATGGTCTATCTGAGTTTTCGAAAATGTCATTGGACCATTCTGCAGGTGGATCTATTCACCTAAAGAAAACACCTGCAGAAGCTCAAGAACTCATTGACATGGTTGCAAATAACCAATTCATGTACACTTCTGAGAGGAATTCCGTGAATAATGGGACGCCTCAGAGGAAGGGAATTCTTGAGATTGATGCTCTGAATGCCATATTGGCTCAGAATAAAGTGTTGACTCAGCAAGTCAACATGATCTCTCAAAGTCTGAATGGATGGCAAAATGCATCCAACAGTACTAAAGAGGCAGCTTCTGAAGAAGCTTATGATCCTGAGAACCCTGCAATAGCAGAGGTAAATTACATGGGTGAAATCATCCAAATTTCTCATGGAAGGATCAACAAAAGCCTCAACAAGGCTTTAACAATGGTGGACGCAATAGGCTGAGCAATAGCAAGCCTTTTCCATCATCTTCTCAGCAACAGACAGAGAATTCTGAACAAAACACTTCTAATTTAGCCAATTTAGTCTCTGATCTGTCAAAGGCCACTCTCAGTTTCATGAGTGAAACAAGATCCTCCATCAGAAATCTGGAGTCACAAGTGGGCCAGCTGAGTAAGAAAATTATTGAAACTCCTCCCAGTATTCTCCCAAGCAATACAGAAGAGAACCCAAAAGGAGAGTGCAATGCCATTGATGTAATCAATATGGCCGAATGCACAAGGGAGGAGGAGGACGAAAATCCTAGTGAGGAAGACCTCCTGGGACGTCTCTCAAGCAAGAAGGAGTTTCCTATTAAGGATCCAAAGGAATCTGAGGCTCATATAGAGACCATAGAGATTCCATTAAATCTCCTTCTGCCATTCATGAGCTCTGAAGACTATTCTTCCTCTGAAGAGGATGAAGATGTGACTGGAGTGTAAGTTGCTCAATATTTAGGAGCTATCATGAAGCTGAATGCCAAGTTGTTTGGTAATGAGACTTGGGAAAGTGAACCTCCCTTGCTCATTAGTGAACTAGATACCTGGATTCAGCAAATTTTACCTCAAAAGAAACAAGATCCTGACAAATTCTTAATACCTTGTACCATAGGCACATTGACCTTTGAAAAAGCTCTATGTCATCTGGGGTCAGGGATAAATCTTATGCCACTCTCTGTAATGGAGAAGCTGGAAATCATTGAGGTACAACCTGCCTTGTTCTCATTACAATTGGCAGACAAGTCATTGAGACAAGCTTATGGAATAGTAGAGGACGTGTTAGTAAAGGTTGAAAGCCTTTACATCCCTGCTGATTTCATAATCTTAGACACTAGGAAGGAAGAGGATGAATGTATCATCCTTGGAAGACCTTTCCTAGCCACAGCAGGAGCTGTGATAGATGTCAACAGAGGTGAATTAGTCCTTCAACTGAATGGGGACTACCTTGTGTTTAAGGCTCATGGCCATCCCTCTGTGATAAAGGAAAGTAAGCATGAAGAGCTTCTCTCAGTTCAGAGTCAAGAAGAGCTCCCACAGTCAAACTCTAAGTTTGGTGTTGGGAGGCCACAACCAAACACTAAGTTTGGTGTTAAGACCCCATATCCAAACTCTAAGTTTGGTGTTGGGTTTATACAACATTGACCTGATCACCTTTGTGGCTCCATGAGAGCACAATGTCAAGCTATTGACATTAAAGAAGCGCTTGTTGGGAGGCAACCCAATTTTATTTATCTAATTTTTATTTTATTTTGTATTTTATTAGGTACATGATCATGAGGAGTCACGAAAAAAAAATATAAAAATTAAAAACAGAATCAAAAACAGCAAAAGAAAAATCACACCCTGGAGGAAAGGCAGACTGGCGTTCAACGCCAGTAAGGAGCATCTGGCTGGCGTTCAACGCCAGAACAGAGCATGAATCTGGCACTGAACGCCAGACACAAGCAACATTCTGGCGTTTGAACGCCAGGAATGTGCCTTGAGAAAAGCTGGCGCTGAACGCCAGTAACAAGCATGGAACTGGCGTTCAATGCCAGAAACATGCTATACATGGGTGTTGAACGCCCAGAACGTGTATCACCTCGGCGTTTAAACGCCAGAATGGTATGCAAAGGCATTTTACATGCCTATTTGGTGCAGGGATGTAATTCCTTGACACCTCAGGATCTGTGGACCCCACAAGATCCCCACCTAACATATTCCCACCTTACCTCCTAATCCTATTTCACTCTTCCCCATGTCACACTTCCCATCAACTTCAATCTCTCTTCCCAATTACCCCCTTCACCACTCACATCCATCCACTCTTCCCCAAAAACCCCACCTACCTTCAAAATTCAAAAACACTTTCCCACCCAAACCCACCCTAAATGGCTGAACCTACCCTCTCCCATTTTCCTATATATACCCTTCCATTCTACTTCATTTTCACACATCACAAACCCCCTCTTCTATACCTTGGCTGAAACCTACACTCCCCCTTCTCCTCCATATTTTCTTCTTCTTCTTCTTCTCTTCTTTCTTCTCTTGCTCGAGGGCGAGCAATATTTTAAATTTGGTGTGGTAAAAGCATAAGCTTTTTGTTTTTCCATTACCATCAATGGCACCTAAGGCCGGAGAATCCTCTAGAAAAGGAAAAGGGAAGACAAAAGCTTCCACCTTCGAGTCATGGAAGATGGAAAGATTCATCTCCAAAAGCCATCAAGACCACTTCTATGATGTTGTGGCAAAGAAGAAGGTGATCCCTGAGGTCCTTTTCAAGCTCAAGAAAAATGAGTATCCGGAGATCCGACATGACATCTGAAGAAGAGGTTGGGAAGTTCTAACCAACCCCATGCAACAAGTCGGAATCTTAATGGTTCAAGAGTTCTATGCCAATGCATGGATCACTAGGAACCATGATCAAAGGATAAACCCGAATCCAAAGAATTATCTCACAATAGTTCGGGGGAAATACTTAGATTTTAGTCCGGAAAATGTGAGGTTGGCGTTTCACTTGCCCATCATGCAAGGAGATGAACGCCCCTACACTAGAAGGGTCAACTTTAATCAAAGGTTGGACCAAGTCCTAATGGACATATGTGTGGAAGGAGCTCAATGGAAAAGAGACTCCAAAGGCAAGCCAGTTCAACTAAGAAGACTGGACTTCAAGCCTGTGGCTAGAGGATGGTTGGAGTTCATTCAACGCTCCATTATTCCCACTAGCAACCGATCTGAAGTTACTGTAGATCGGGCCATCATGATTCATAGCATCATGATTGGAGAGGAAGTAGAAGTTCATGAAGTCATCTCCAATGAATTCTACAAAATAGCCGAAAAGCCCTCCACCATGGCAAGGCTAGCTTTTCCTCACCTTATTTGCCATCTATATTACTCAGCTGGAGTTATCATAGAAGGAGACATCCCCATTGAAGAGGATAAGCCCATCACCAAGAAGAGGATGGAGCAAGCAAGAGAGACCCTCCACGGATCTCAAGAGATGCATGAGGAAGCTCATCATCAAGAAATCCCTGAGATGCCTTAAGGGATGCACTTTCCTCCCAACAACAATTGGGAACAACTCAACACTTCCTTAGAAGATTTGGGCTACAATGTGGAACAATTAAGGGTGGAACATCATGAGCACTCCATCATTCTCCATGAAATAAGAGAAGATCAAAGAGCAATGAGGGAGGAGCAACAAAGGCAAGGAAGGGACATAGAAGAGCTTAAGGACATTGTTGGTCCTTCAAGAAGAAGACGCCACTAAGGTGGATTCATTCCTTGTTCTTATTTCTTTCTGCCTTTCGGTTTTTATGTTGTGTTTATCTACGTTTTGTGTCTCTACTTCATGATCATTAGTAGTTAGTAACTATGTCTTAAAGCTATGAATAAATTCCATTAATCCTTCACCTCTCTTAAATGAAAAATGTTTTAATTCAAAAGAACAAGAAGTACATAACTTTCGAATTTATCCTTGAATTTAATTTAATTATATTGATGTGGTGACAATACTTTTTGTTTTCTGAATGAATGCTTGAACAGTCATATTTTTGATCTTGTTGTTTATGAATGTTAAAATTGTTGGCTCTTGAAAGAATGATGAACAAAGAGAAATGTTATTGACAATCTGAAAAATCATAAAATTGATTCTTGAAGCAAGAAAAAGCAGTGAAAAAAAAAGAAAAGCTTGCGAAAAAAAATGGCGAAAAAAATAGAAAGAAAAAGAAAAAGCAAGCAGAAAAAACCAATAGCCCTTAAAACCAAAAGGCAAGGGTAAAAAGGATCCAAGGCTTTGAGCATCAATGGATAGGAGGGCCCAAGGAAATCAAATCCAGGCCTAAGCGGCTAAATCAAGCTGTCCCTAACCATGTGCTTGTGTCATGAAGGCCCAAGTGAAAAGCTTGAGACTGAGTGGTTAAAGTCGTGATCCAAAGCAAAAAGAGTGTGCTTAAGAGCTCTGGACACCTCTAACTGGGGACTCTAGCAAAGCTGAGTCACAATCTGAAAAGGTTCACCCAGTCATGTGTCTGTGGCATTTATGTATCCGGTGGTAATACTGGAAAATAAAATGCTTAGGGCCACGGCCAAGACTCATAAGTAGCTGTGTTCAAGAATCAACATACTTAACTAGGAAAGTCAATAACACTATCCAAAATTCTAAGTTCCTAGAGAATCCAATCATTCTAAACTTCAAAGGAAAAAAATGAGATGCCAAAACTGTTCAGAAGCAAAAAGCTACAAGTCCCGCTCATCTAATTATAATTAATATTCATTGATATTCTGGAATTTATAGTATATTCTCTTCTTTTTATCCTAATTGATTTTAAGTTGCTTGGGGACAAGCAACAATTTAAGTTTGGTGTTGTGATGAGCGGATAATTTATACACTTTTTGACATTGTTTTTAGGTAGTTTTTAGTAAGTTTAAGCTACTTTCAGGGATGTTTTCATTAGTTTTTATGTTAAATTCACATTTCTGGACTTTACTATGAGTTTGTGTGTTTTTCTGTGATTTCAGGTAATTTCTGGCTGAAATTGAGGGACTTGAGCAAAACTCTGATAGGAGGCTGACAAAGGACTGCTGATGCTGTTGCAATCTGAACTCCCTGCACGCAAAATAGATTTTCTGGAGCTACAGAACTCCAAATGGCGCGCTCTCAACGGATTTGGAAAGTATACATCCAGAGCTTTCCAGCAATATATAATAGTCCATACTTTATTCGGGAATTGATGACGTAAAGTGGCGCTCAACGCCAAGTACATGCTGCTGTTTGGAGTTAAACGCCAGAAACACATCACAACCCGGAGTTGAACGCCCAAAACACGTTATAACTTGGCGTTCAACTCCAAGAGAAGCCTCAGCTCGTGGATAGATCAAGCTCAGCCCAAACATACACCAAGTAGGCCCCGGAAGTGGATTTATGCATCAATTACTTACTCATGTAAACCCTAGTAGCTAGTTTAGTATAAATAAGACTTTTTACTAGTGTATTAGTCATCTTTTGGCCATTCGGTCTTTTGATCATTCAGGGGGCTGGCCTCTCGGCCATGTCTGAACCTTTCACTTATGTATTTTCAATGGTGGAGTTTCTACACACCATAGATTAAGGGTGTGGAGCTCTGCTGTACCTCAAGTTTCAATACAATTACTATTATTTTCTATTCAATTCTCTTTTATTCTTATTCCAAGATATACGTTGCACTTCAACTTGATGAATGTGATGATCCGTGACACTTATCATCATTCTCACCTATGAACGCGCGTGATTGACAACCACTTCCGTTCTACCTTAGGCCGGGCGCATATCTCTTAGATTCCCCAACAGAATCTTCGTGGTATAAGCTAAATAGATGGCGGCATTCATGGGAATCCGGAAAGTCTAACCTTGTCTGTGGTATTCTGAGTAGGATTCCAGAATTGAATGACTGTGACGAGCTTCAAACTCCTGAAGGCTGGGCGTTCGTGACAGACGCAAAAGAATCAATGGATTCTATTCCAACCTGATTGAGAACCGACAGATGATTAGCCGTGCTGTGACAGAGCATTTGGACCATTTTCACTGAGAGGATGGGATGTAGCCATTGGCAAGGGTGATGCCTCCAGACGATTAGCCATGCAGTGACAGCGCATAGGACCATTTTCCCGAGAGGATTAAAAGTAGCCATTGACGATGGTGATGCCCTACATACAACTTGCCATGGAAAGGGGTAGGAAGGATTGGATGAATGTAATAAGAAAATAGAGATTCGAGAGGATTCTAGCATCTCCACACGCCTATCTGAAATCCCCACCATTAATTTACATAAGTATTTCTATCCTATTTTATTTTCTGTTTATTATTAATTTTCGAACTCATCATAAACTATTTAATCTGCCTAACTGAGATTTACAAGGTGACCATAGCTTGCTTCATACCAACAATCTCTGTGGGATCGACCCTTACTCACGTAAGGTATTACTTGGATGACCCAGTACACTTGCTGGTTAAGTTGAACGTAGTTGTGATAATATATGCCAAAGAGCCATTAAATAAATCTCATGTAAATACAAAGAGGGCAATCACAATTTCGTCCACCAATGCCGCACATGATTTTTAAAGAGAAAATGTGACCATCGATTTCAGGGCAGTTACAGACCCTGTTTGGAGCAGAATTCTAGCGGAAAAGAGCATAACAAGACCAAGGATTGAAAGATCCACATCCATTCACTCACATTACACACATTTTAGATATTTTTAGAAGTTAGTTATATTTTGTAGAGAGAGAAGCTCCACCTTCTCTCTAGGATTTTGCTCTTTCTACCTCAATTTCTCTTGGATTCCTTTGGTGAGATCAATTGCTAATTCACTCTTACTTTGATTCAAGTTGTAGATCTACTCTTCTTTTCTCAATTAGTATTCTTTTGATTCATTCACTTTGGATCTTAGATTTGTGATTTTGTTACTTTGATCTTGATCAATGAAGTGAGGAATTTCATTCAATTGCTTGATTGTTGGTGTTTGCTTGAATTAAATAGTTTGAATTCAATTCCTTTTCTTAATTTCATGATGTCTCTTACTATTGCTCACCAATTGTTTGAGGAAATGACAACCGTAGTTATGGAGTAGATTCTTCTTTCTTGGCTTAGGGGTTGAGTTATTGGAAACACCTGAATAATTAATATCAATTGTTGACTATTAATTGAGAATTGTTAATTGACTTATAGGCCACTAGAGCTAAACTTCATTAGAACTTGTGACTCAAAGTTGATTACTTTCACTTGACTTTCCTTCATGATTAGGGGTCAATTAAGTGAGGCAATGATTGATTGTTGTTACAATTGATGGAAGCTATAATGATGGAATTTCCTATGCTCACCCTTAGCCAAGGCTTTTTTTCATAATTGATTATTGTTCATTTTTGTTAGCTTAAATTCTTGCATCAAACTCTCAAAACCACAAAAGACTTCCTAATCAATGATGTGCATTCTAAGGCAATTCCCAGGAAGATGACTCGAGACTAATACTCTCGGTTATAGACTTTAGAATTGTTTGATGTGAAATTTGCGTGTCAGTTAGACTATACTCATGATTGGATTTATTGATAATTTCTACACCGGCATAAAAATTTCTCATCAAGCTTCCAGGGAAAATTTTCAATCTTGAATTAAAAAGCAATACTTTCTGGCCTGGTTCAAATGTCCTTGGTGTAATCCTCTTATCATGCCACCTCTTTGGTCTTTCTTTGTATATCCTGGTATTCTCATATGCTTCAAGTATGAATTATTCCAATTCATTTAGCTGCAATAATCTCTTCTCCCTTGCTGCTTGGGCATCCAGATTGAGAAGTTTTATGGCCCATAAAGCTTTATGCTCAACCTCCATAGGGAGACGGCAAGCTTTACAATATACTAACTGGAAAGGAGACCTCCCAATAGGAGTTTTAAATGCTGTTCTGTATGTCCAGAGGGTATCATCTAGTTTCCTTACCCAGTCTTTTCTGGTGGCTCCCACAATTTTCTCCAAAATCTTGTTTAGCTCTCTGTTTGCTAGCTCAGCCTGGCCATTGGTCTGTGGGTGGTAAGGTGTAGCTACCTTGTGGGTCACTCCATATCTATGAAGAAGGGTGTTTAGATGTTTGTTGCAAAAGTGACTTCCACCATCACTTATAAGCTTTTTGGGTTCTCCAAACCTGGTGAAAATGTTCCTTCTAAGAAACTGTAGGACCACATTGGCATCACATATAGTGGTAGCTATAGCTTCCACACATTTTGAAATATATTCTATAGCCACCAATATGTATTTGAATGTGTAGGATGGAGGGAAGGGGCACATAAAGTCAATTCTCCATATGTCAAATAGTTCCACCTCCAAAATAAACTTTTGAGGCATCTTATTCTTCCTTGTTAAGTCTCCTATTCTTTGGCATTCATTGCATTGGCATACAAATTCTCTAGCATCCTTGAAGATCGAGGCCCAATAGAATCCACTCTGAAGGACTTTTGCAGCTACCCTCTCAGCCCCAAAGTGGCCACCATAGCTTGAGTTGTGACAATGCCATAAAACATTTCTCATTTCCCCTTCTGGTACACATCTCCTAATCATTCCATCTAGGCATCTTTTGAACAGAAAAGGCTCATCCCATAAGAATAATTTGGCTTCAGTGAGCAACTTCTTCACTTGTTGCCTAGTGTAATTTTGTGGGATACTTCTTCCTGCCTTGTAGTTTGCCATATTTGCAAATGAAGGAGCTTGTTAGACTTGCAAGAGATGTTCATCTGGAAATTTCTCATTCACTGGTTGTGAAGCTTCTTGGTTAGTCCCTTGTGGTAACCTTGACAGATGGTCTGCAACTTGGTTCTCACTTCCTTTCCTATCCCTTACTTCAGTATCAAACTCTTGTAGTAATAGCACCCACCTAATAAGCCTTGGCTTATCATCCTGTTTAGACATGAGATACTTGAGAGCAGCATGGTCAGTATACACTACAACTTTTGAACCAATCAAGTACTGTCTAAACTTATCAAATGCATATACAATTTCCAAGAGTTCTTTTTCTGTGGTGGTGTAATTTTTTTGTGCTTCATTTAACACCTTGCTTGCATAGTATATAACATGATGCAGCTTATCCTTTTTTTGTCCCAATACAACACCAATTGCAAAATCACTTGCATCACACATGAGTTTAAAAGGCAATTCCCAATTTGGAGGTGTGATGATTAGTGCTGTAATGAGTCTAGTTTTCAAGGTTTCAAAAGCATACTTACAGCTATCATCAAAGACAAAAGGATTGTCAACCACCAACAAGTTGCTTAGTGGTTTAGCTATTTTTGAAAAGTCTCTAATGAACTGATAAACCCCTATTTTATTATTCATCATGTGCTTAATTGAGTGTTTTTATCAAATCTTCACCCACTTATTCATGCAAATTGTATGGTTTTACTATTCCTTCCTTATTTTATGATATATGAGAAAACATGTTTCCTATGCTTTAAAAATATTAAATTTAATTATCCTTTATTACCATTCGATGCCGTGATTTGTGTGTTAAGTATTTTCAGGTTTCATAGGGCAGGAATGACTTAGAAGACAGAAAGGAAACACGCAAAAATGGAAGGAACGCACAAAATGGAGTTTTTGAAGAATCGGCAGCGACGCCAACGCATGGACGACGCGACCGCGTGCCTTGCGCAAAATGGCGTCGAGGCGAATGCATGGACGACACAGATGCATGACTGACGCTGACGCGTGGAAGAGAAAAACTCCAGATGATGCAGACGCGTGACCCACGCGAACGCGTGACGGATCCCACGTGCAGAAAATTACAGAAGTCGGCCCCAGTGATTTCTGGACCCTTTTCGGTCTAGATCCAAGCCCAGAGAACACAGATTAGAGGCTATAAAGTGGAGAAATCCATTCATTCATTAAAGAATTCATCATCATTCATTCATAATTCATAATTTTAGTTTTTAGATGTAGTTTTAGAGAGAGAGAGGCTCTCTCCTCTCTCTTAGGATTTAGGATTAGGATTCCTCTTAAAGGATTTAGGATTTCTTCTTCTCAATTTCCAGGTTTAATGTTCCTTTTATTTATTTTTCCAATTTAACTTATGAACTTTTCCATGTTAGATTTGATTTCTTTTATTAATGCAATTTGAGGTATTTCAGATATACGATTTTTATTTAGCTTTCTATATTCTTGGTTCTGGTTGATTAATTGATGACTCTTGAGTTGTCAAACTCATCGTAATTGATAATTGTTATCTTTGCTGATTGATTTAGATTCCTATAACTCTAGTCTTTCCTTAGGAGTTGACTAGGACTTGATAAGGATAACTAGGATAGGACTTCCAGTTTTCATACCTTGCCAAGAGTTTTCTTTGCTATTGATTTAATTCCCTGCAATCTATTTTCCTTGTTCAACCTTTCAAAAACCCAAAAATATTGTTTTCCATAACCAATAATAAATCATACTTCCTTGTAATTCCTTGAGAAGATGACCCGAGGTTTGAATACCTCGGTTTATAAATTTTACTGGGCTTGTTACTTGTGACAACCAAACTTTTGTACGAAAGGATTCTCTGTTGGTTTAGAAACTATACTTACAACGCGATTATATTTGTGAAATTCTTTACCGATAGAAAGTCCGATCGTCATGAACCTCCTATAAAACCCAGCATGTCCAAGGAAACTTCTCACTATATTCACATTAACTGGTATAGAAAGCTTTTCTATAATTTCTATCTTGGCTCTGTCAACTTCTATACCCTTGCTTGAAATTTTATGCCCAAGAACAATCCCCTTAGGTACCATAAAATGACATTTTCCCAATTGAAAACTAAATTAGTTTCTTGGCATCTTTTCAAAACTAGGGTAAGATGATGCAAGCAAGTGTCAAAAGAATTACCAAAGACAGATGATTCATGGGAATTTGTCTCTCAACAAATTTTCTTCGGCAAGTATACAGAATTATCGTCAAGCAAAAACTCACAATAGAGTGAGGTCGAATCCCACAGGGATTGATTGGTCAAGCAATTTTAACTGGAAGGATACTCTAGTTGAGCTAAGCAGAAAGTGGATATAGAATTGCAGAAAATTAAATGGCGGGAAAATAAATGACAGAAAATAAAGTGCAGAATCTTAAATGGAAAATGGGGGTGATTAGCATGAAAGTAAATAACAGAAAATAAAGAGAATGGGTAAGATCAGAAATGGG
Organism: Arachis hypogaea; assembly: GCF_003086295.3. NCBI lineage: Eukaryota > Viridiplantae > Streptophyta > Magnoliopsida > Fabales > Fabaceae > Arachis > Arachis hypogaea. The sequence goes on from NC_092040.1 coordinate 19,262,011, forward strand.
AAATTCATTGGGTTCAGGAGGTGTTGCATTCTCCGGATCAAGTTCATTCTCATCTCTTCCTCAATCAATGCATTCATTGATCTCCTTGGAAATCTTAAGTGATTGGATCCCAATTCCTTGGCAATCCAATCTCTCTAAACTTGAACAATTGCCCAATTCCTTGATTTAATTTCTCATGAGAAGAGATGAGGCATGGTCACTGATTATACCACATGTATTTCCAAATCAAAGTGTTGGTAAGGTTAAATGTCACAATACCCATCCAAACCCCAATTTGGTCCAACATGAGAAAGCATTTCTAGCATGATCTCCTCATCCCTTTTCCAAGGCTCAGAGGAGATCCAATTATGGAGAGTTTCTTTCCCAAGATAACAATCCAATTAGATGAAGATCGAAAGCTTTCTAGTAAAATCAAGAGAAAAGAAAGAAGAAGAATAACGAAAACTATTATTGATCCATCAAATTACAACAGAGCTCCCTAACCCAATGAAAGGGGTTTAGTTGTTCATAACTCTGGAAAATGGAAATGAAGAAGAAGAAAGATACATTCTAACTCTAGAAGTTGCAGAAAAGTAAAATATACAGAGTGTAATTTTCTCCAATGTGCCAATCCCTTTTCTAGTTCAAAACTACTCCTATATATACTACTCTTCTTGGTCTTCTAGTCAATTCTGCAAGTCTTGGATATGGGCCTTTGTCTTAAGTTGAAGCAGTTGGGAATCTTCAGTGGGCTCAGCTTTAGTTGCAGAGAGAAAGTGATGTAAGCATGGACTTTGGCTTGGGGCATTAGTGGCGTTAACGTTGAGTGACATTATGGGTTCGAGAACGTTAGTGGCAATCACTTTTCTCACTAACGTTCCCACCACATGACCGACGTTAACTCCAATGTTAGTGGTACTAACGTGACCACTAACGTTGCCTTACAAACCTTCGCAAGCGATATTGGGACTCACCTTTCCCAATAACGTTGCCTTGTGCCCCTAGTCCCCACGTTAGAGCTCACGTTAACTAAGTTAACGTGGCTCTTAACTTGGTTATGTCTCATCTTCGCAAGCGTTATTAGGACTCACCTTTCCCAATAACGTTGCCTTGTGCCCCTAGTTCTCACATTAGAGCTCACGTTAACTAAGTTAACGTGGCTCTTAACGTGGTTATGAATGCCATCCCAACGTTAGTGACAAAGGTGAGTGTTACTAACGTTGGCTCATCAACTCCAACTCCACGTTAACTTTCACGTTAGTGGTCTTAACGTGACCACTAACGTGGGCAATGCAAGCTTGGTCCAACGTTAGTGACAAAGGTAAGTGTCACTAACGTTGGCATTGTTCCTCTCTTCCACGTTAGAGTCCACGTTAACTTAGTTAATGTGGCTCTTAACGTGGTTCATTGCCACATCTTGGAGCATTAGTGGTGATCACAATTACCACTAATGTTGGAGTCTTTTTTGTTTCCACGTTAACTACCACGTTAATGTAGTTAACGTGGCAATTAACGTGGCTCATGATGGCTTCGAGGGCATTACTGGTGTCCACTTTTCTCATTAACGCTGCCGATTTATCCCTATTCCACATTAGTACCTACGTTAACTAGGTTAATGTGGATGCTAACGTGGCTCTTCCTTGCTTCCTTTGTCCTGAAATTACACAAATAAAGTGCATCAAAGCTCTAATCCAAGTCATGAAATCATGCATTATCCAATCTAACATTCATTCCTTGCATAATTCTCATGAAATAATGTAAAATTCACAATATTTGTCTAAATCAAGATGTAAGTGTTCTTTTATCTAAAACTTGCTTATTTCCCTAAGAAAATGCATGAAACTACACTAAAACAGTAAAGAAAAGGTCAGTGAAACTGGCCTAGATGCCCTGGCATCACAACACCAAACTTAAATCTTACTTGTCCCTAAGCAAGTACTGAAACATGAATGATGAATGAAAAGGCAATATGAATGAATCATTATTGTGGAAGTCAAATCCTTAGTTTTATGGAGTTTCATGCATAGCAACTTAGGTTCATTCCTTTACCATGTTTCAGACCTTTATCATACCCTTGAACACTTGCTTGTTTATATCCCCTGAGACTTCCTAGTTATTGGTCCTTCCTTCTTTTGTTTTCTCAAGATTTATTGCATTCTTCCTTTGGCTAAGTGCTCTGTAAGAAGGCGACTCTTTATGATAAGCTTTCAGTCAACACTCCCGAACAAGTTGGTTCAAGGTGCTAGGTGTTGAGACACCCCTAAGGACTTACTCCCTCAAGTCTCTTTCCCTCATACATACACATCATAGGTAGATGGTATGTTATTTTTCTTTCTTGAGACCTTGGTGTCCAGCACCTCTTTGGGTTACTAAGTGTTCTGTAGCAAGGGTTACTCTTGATAGTAGACTTTCAGCTGATAATCCCGAGTTAGTTAACCCAAGTTATCAAGTGATAAGACACTCCTGAGAGCTTATTCATCCAAGTAAATCCCTTATACATAAACACCACAAACACATGCCTCCATCTTAAAACCCTTGGTGCCTAGCATTATTTCTTATTGTGTTCTCTTCCTTTTTTTATTGCTCTTTTTCTTTTCTTATTGGGATCTTATTATTTAGTTAGTCCCAAAGGATGTGTTTCAAGCATAGGATTCAGGATAGATAATTGCCTTCTTTCCTTGTTGGTGAACCAACTTAGCTAACTAATCTTCCTATCACAAACATATATGATTCACTTCACAAAATAACTCCACTCTTGTTTTTCATCTCATTTCTTTTCATTTGGCTTAAGGGACAAACATACAACTAAGCAAGATGAAGTTAAAAACCAGGGACACTAGATTAGTAATCATAGACTTTAACAACAGTGAAACTTAAATGCAGAATTGAAAATCCTAAACTACTATGGAAGCATGTTCTATTTCATACATGATTTTCCTTATTTAAAGTTGTGAAAAGGTAGAGAACAAGAAGGAACTCCACCATCTTTTACTCATGAGGTTGATCATGCTCTTTTGCTTCCTTGTCTTCTTTGTGTTCACTTGTACTTCCCTGCAATCTTGTCATTCTGGCTTTCTTCCAATCTTCTAATGCCTTCCTTACTAATTCATGGATCTTCTCAGCCCTTTCTCTTTCCTCTCGTGCTAGCTCATTGGTGCACAAAATTGTGATCATCAATGGCGCCATCAACATGGTACGCTCAATTGCAATCTCAACTCTTTATCACAACTTTGCACAACTAACCAGCAAGTGCACTGGGTCGTCCAAGTAATAAACCTTATGCGAGTAAGGGTCGATTCCACGGAGATTGTTGGTATGAAGCAAGCTATGGTCATCTTGTAAATCTCAGTCAGGCATATTCAAATGGTTATAAATGAATAAAGCATAAAATAAAGATAGAGATACTTATGCAATTCATTGGTGAGAATTTTAGATAAGCGTATGGAGATGCTTTGTCCCTTCCGTCTCTCTGCTTTCCTACTGTCTTCATCCAATCCTTCTTACTCCTTTCCATGACAAGCTGTATGTTGGGCATCACCGTTGTCAATGGCTACAGTCCTGTCCTCTCAGTGAAAATGTTCAACGCGCTCTATCACAGCACGGCTATTCAGCTGTCGGTTCTCGATCATGTCGAAATAGAATCCAGTGATTCTTTTGCGTCTGTCAATAACGCCCCACAATCGCGAGTTTGAAGCTCATCACAGTCATTCAATCCTTGAATCCTACTCAGAATACCACAGACAAGGTTTAGACCTTCGGGATTCTCTTGAATGCCGCCATCAATTCTAGCTTATACCACGAAGATTTTGATTAAGGAACCCAAGAGATATTCACTCAATCTAAGGTAGAACGGAGGTGGTTGTCAGGCACACGTTCATAGGTGAGAATGATGATGAGTGTCACGGATCATCACATTCATCAAGTTGAGGAACAAGTGATATCTTAGAACAAGAATAAGCTGAATTAAATAGAAGAACAATAGTAATTGCATTAATACTCGAGGTACAGCAGAGCTCCACACCTTAATCTATAGTGTGTAGAAACTCCACCGTTGAAAATACATAAGAACAAGGTCTAGGCATGGCCGAGAGGCCAGCCCCCATGATCTAAGATAGCATAAGACTACTCAAAGATAGCTACCAAGATGTCTAATACAATAGCAAAAGGTCCTATTTGTAGAGAACTAGTAGCTTAGGGTTTACAAAGATGAGTAAATGACGTAAAAATCTACTTCTGGGCCCACTTGGTGTGTGCTTGGGCTGAGCATTGAAGCATTTTCGTGAAGAGACTCTTCTTGGAGTTAAACACCAGCTTTTGTGCCAGTTTGGGCGTTTAACTCCCATTCTTGTGCCAGTTCCAGCGTTTTACGCCAGAATTCTTGAGCTGACTTGGAATGCCTGTTTGGGCCATCAAATCTCGGGCAAAGTATGGACTATTATACATTGCTGGAAAGCCCAGAATGTCTACTTTTCAACGCAGTTGAGAGCGTGCCAATTGGGCTTCTGTGGCTCCAGAAAATCTACTTCGAGTGCAGAGAGGTCAGAATCCAACAGCATCTGCAGTCCTTTTCAGCCTCTAAATCAGATTTTTGCTCAGGTCCCTCAATTTCAGCCAGAAAATACCTGAAATCACAGAAAAACACACAAACTCATAGTAAAGTCCAGAAAAGTGAATTTTAACTAAAAACTAATAAAAATATAATAAAAACTAACTAAAACATACTAAAAACATACTAAAAATAATGCCAAAAAGCGTATAAATTATCCGCTCATCACAACACCAAACTTAAATTGTTGCTTGTCCCCAAGCAACTGAAGGTCAAATAAGATAAAAAGAAGAGAATATGCAATGAATTCCAAAAACATCTATGAAAATCAGTATTAATTAGATGAGCGGGGCTTTTAGCTTTTTGCCTCTGAACAGTTTTGGCATCTCACTTTATCCTTTGAAATTCAGAATGATGGGCTTCTATAGGAACTCAGAGTCCAGATAGTGTTATTGATTCTCCTAGTTAAGTATGATGATTCTTGAACATAGCTACTTTATGAGTCTTGGCTGTGGCCCAAAGCACTCTATCTTCCAGTATTACCACCGGATACATACATGCCACAGACATATAACTGGGTGAACCTTTTTAGATTGTGACTCAGCTTTTCTAGAGTCCCCAATTAGAGGTGTCCAGGGTTCTTAAGCACACTCTTTTTGCCTTGGATCACAACTTTATTTTTTTCTTTTTCTTTTCCCCTTTTTTCGTTTTTTTTTTGAATTCACTGCTTTTTCTTGCTTCAAGAATCATTTTTATGATTTTTCAGATCCTCAATAACATGTCTCCTTTTTCATCATTCTTTCAAGAGCCAACATTCATGAACAACAAATTCAAAAGACATATGCACTATTCAAGCATACATTCAGAAGTTAAAGTATTGCCACCACATCAAAATAATTAATCTGTTATAAAATTCAAAATTCATGCAATTCTTCTCTTTTCCAATTAAGAACATTTTTCATTTAAGAAAGGTGATGGATTCATAGGACATTCATAACTTTAAGGCATAGACATTAAGACACTAATGATCATAAGACACAAACATAGATGATGAACATAAGCATAAAAATTCAAAAAAAAAGGAAAATAAAGAACAAGGAGATTAAAGAACGGGTCCACCTTAGTGATGGCGGCTTGTTCTTCCTCTTGAAGATCTTATGGAGTGCTTGAGCTCCTCAATGTCTCTTCCTTGCCTTTGTTGCTCCTCTCTCATGACTCTTTGATCTTCTCTAATTTCATGGAGGAGAATGGAATGTTCTTGGTGCTCCACCCTTAGTTGTCCCATGTTGGAACTCAATTCTCCTAGGAAGGTGTTGATTTGCTCCCAATAGTTTTGTGGAGGAAAGTGCATCCCTTGAGGCATCTCATGGATTTCATGATGAGTGAGATCTCTTGTTTGCTCCATCCTTTTCTTAGTGATGGGCTTGTCCTCATCCATGAGGGTGTCTCCCTCTATGTCAATTCCGACTGAATAACAGAGGTGACAAATGAGATGAGGGAAGGCTAACCTTGCCAAGGTAGAGGACTTGTCCGCCACCTTATAAAGTTCTTGGGATATAATCTCATGAACTTCTATTTCCTCTCCAATCATGATGCTATGAATCATGATGGCCCGGTCTATAGTAACTTCGGACCGGTTGCTAGTGGGAATGATTGAGCGTTGGATAAACTCCAACCATCCCCTAGCCACAGGCTTGAGGTCATGCCTTCTCAGTTGAACTGGCTTCCCTCTTGAATCTCTCTTCCATTGAGCGCCCTCTTCACAAATGTCTATGAGGACTTGGTCCAACCTTTGATCAAAGTTGACCCTTCTAGTGTAAGGGTGTTCATCTCCTTGCATCATGGGCAAGTTGAATGCTAACCTTACATTTTCCCCGAACCATTGTAAGCCAATTCTTTGGGTCCGGGTTCACACTTTGATCATGGTTCTTGGTGACCCATGCATTGGCATAGAACTCTTGAACCATTAAGATTCTGACTTGTTGAATGGGGTTGGTAAGAACTTCCCAACCTCTTCTTCGGATCTCATGTCGGATCTCCGGATATTCACTCTTTTTGAGTTTGAAAGGGACCTCGGGGATCATCTTCTTCATGGCCACAACTTCATAGAAGTGGTCTTGATGCATCCTTGAGATGAATCTCTTCATCTCCCATGACTCGGAGGTGGAAGCTTTTGCCTTCCCTTTCCTCTTTCTAGAGGTTTCTCCGGCCTTAGATTCCATAAATGGTTATGGAAAAACAAAAAGCAATGCTTTTACCACACCAAACTTAGAAGTTTTGCTCGTCCTCGAGCAAAAGAAGAAAGAAGAGAGTAGAAGAAGAAGAAATAGAGGAGATGGAGGTGGCTTTGTGGTTCGGCCAAGGGGGAGAAGTAGTGTTTAGGTTGTGTGAAAATGAAGGAGTGAAGAAGGGTTTATATAGGGGTGGGGAGAGGGGTAGGGTTCGGTCATGGATGGGTGGGTTTGGGAGGGAAAGTGGTTTGAATTTGAATGGTGAGGTAGGTGGGTTTTATGAAGGATAGATATGAGTGGTGAAGAGAATAGTGGGATTTGATAGGTGAGGGGTTTTTGGGGAAGAGGTGTTGAGGTAATTGGTGAATGGTTGAAGAGAAGAGAGAGTGGTGGGGTAGGTGGGGATCCTGTGGGGTCCACAGATCCTGAGGTGTCAAGGAAAATTCATTCCTGCACCAAGTGGCGAGTAAAAATGCTCTTTCTGCCAATTCTGGCATTAAACACCGGGCTGGTGCCTATTTCTGGCATTTAACGCCACCTTCTTGCCCTTTCTTGGCGTTTAACACCAGTCTGGTGCCCCTTTCTGGCGTTAAACGCCCAAAATGGTGCCAGACTGGGCGTTAAACGCCCATTTGCTGCCCTTACTGGCGTTTAAACGCCAGCAAATATTTCCTCCAGGGTGTGCTATTTTTCTTTTTGTTTTTCATTCTGTTTTTGCTTTTTCAATTGATTTTGTGACTTCCCATGATCATCAACCTACAGAAAACATAAAATAACAAAGGAAAATAGATAAATATAACATTGGGTTGCCTCCCAACAAGCGCTTCTTTAATGTCAGTAGCTTGACAGTGGGCTCTCATGGAGCCTCACAGATACTCAGAGCAATGTTGGAACCTCCCAACACCAAACTTAGAGTTTGAATGTGGGGGTTCAACACCAAACTTAGAAGTTGGTTGTGGCCTCCCAACACCAAACTTAGAGTTTGACTGTGGGGGCTCTGTTTGACTCTGTTTTGAGAGAAGCTCTTCATGCTTCCTCTCCATGGTTACAGAGGGATATCCTTGAGCCTTAAACACGAAGGATTCTTCATTCACTTGAATGATCAATTCTCCTCTACCAACATCAATCACAGCCTTTGCTATGGCTAGGAAGGGTCTGCCAAGGATGATGGATTCATCCATGCACTTCCCAGTCTCTAGGACTATGAAATCAGCAGGGATGTAATGGTCTTCAACTTTTACCAGAACATCCTCTACAAGTCCATAAGCTTGTTTTCTTGAATTGTCTGCCATCTCTAGTGAGATTCTTGCAGCTTGCACCTCAAAGATCCTTAGCTTCTCCATTACAGAGAGAGGCATGAGGTTTATGCTTGACCATAGGTCACACAGAGCCTTCTTGAAGGTCATGGTGCCTACTGTACAAGGTATTGAGAACTTCCCAGGGTCCTGTCTCTTTTGAGGTAATCTCTGCCTAGTCAAGTCATCCAGTTCTTTGGTGAGCAAAGGGAGTTCATCCTCCCAAGTCTCATTACCAAATAACTTGTCATTTAGCTTCATGATTGCTCCAAGGTATTTAGCAACTTGCTCTTCAGTGACATCTTCATCCTCTTCAGAGGAAGAATACTCATTAGAGCTCATGAATGGCAGAAGTAAATCCAATGGAATCTCTATGGTCTCAGTGTGAGCCTCAGATTCCCATGGTTCCTCTTTAGGGAACTCATTAGAGGCCAGTGGATGTCCATTGAGGCCTTCCTCAATGGCGCTCATTGCCTCTTTCTCCTCTCCAAGTTCGGCCATGTTGATGGCCTTGCACTCTCCTTTTGGATTCTCTTCTGTATTGCTTGGAAGAGTACTAGGAGGGAGTTCAGTAACTTTCTTACTCAGCTGACCCACTTGTGCCTCCAAGTTTCTAATGGAGGACCTTGTTTCAGTCATGAAACTTTGAGTGTTTTTTATTAGATCAGAGACCATGGTTGCTAAGTCAGAGTGGCTTTGCTTAGAATTCTCTGTCTGTTGCTGAGAAGATGATGGAAAAGGCTTGCCATTGCTAAACCTATTTCTTCCACCATTATTGTTGTTGAAACCTTGTTGAGGTCTCTGTTGATCCTTCCATGAGAGATTTGGATGATTTCTCCATGAAGGATTATAGGTGTTTCCATAGGGTTCTCCCATGTAATTCACCTCTTCCATTGAAGAGTTCTCAGGATCATAAGCTTCTTCTTCAGATGAAGCGTCCTTAGTACTGCCTGGTGCAGCTTGCATTCCAGACAGACTCTGAGAAATCATATTGACTTGCTGAGTCAATATTTTGTTCTGAGCCAGTATGGCATTCAGAGTATCAATCTCAAGAACTCCTTTCTTCTGATTCGTCCCATTGTTCACAGGATTCCTTTCAGAAGTGTACATGAATTGGTTATTCGCAACCATTTTGATGAGTTCTTGAGCTTCTGCAGGCGTCTTCTTCAGATGAAGAGATCCTCCAGTAGAGCTATCCAATGACATCTTGGACAGTTCAGACAGACCATCATAGAAGATACCTATGATGCTCCATTCAGAAAGCATGTCAGAAGGACACTTTGTGATCAATTGTTTGTATCTTTCCCAAGCTTCATAGAGGGATTCACCTTCCTTCTGTCTGAAGGTTTGGACTTCCACTCTAAGCTTACTCAATTTTTGAGGTGGAAAGAACTTTGCCAAGAAGGCATTGACTAGCTTTTCCCAAGGGTTCAGGCTTTCTTCAGGTTGTGAATCCAACCATATCCTAGCTCTGTCTCTTACAGCAAAAGGGAATAGCATAAGTCTGTAGACCTCAAGGTTAACCCCATTGGTCTTGACAGTGTCACAAATTTGCAAGAATTCAGCTAAAAACTGATGAGGATCTTCCAATGGAAGTCCATGGAACTTGCAATTCTGTTGCATTAGAGAAACTAATTGAGGCTTAAGCTCAAAGTTGTTTGCTCCAATGGCAGGGATAGAGATGCTTCTCCCATAAAAGTCGGGAGTAGGTGCAGTAAAGTCACCCAGCACCTTCCTTGCATTGTTGGCATTGTTGTTGTTTTTGGCTGCCATGTCTTCTTCTTTGAAGATTTCTGTTAGGTCCTCTACAGAGAGTTATGCCTTAACTTCTCTTAGTTTTCGCTTCAAAGTCCTTTCAGGTTCAGGGTCAGCCTCAACAAGGATGCTTTTGTCTTTGCTCCTACTCATATGAAAGAGAAGAGAACAAGAAAATATGAAATCCTCTATGTCACAATATAGAGATTCCTTGAGGTGTCAGAGAAAAAGAAAAATAGAAGGAGGAGGTAGAAGAAGAAGAATTCGAACTTATCAAGAGAGATAGAGTTCGAATTGTTGATAGTGGAGGAGTGTTAGTCCTTAAATAGAAGGATGTGAGAAGAGGGGAAGAATTTTCGAAAATAAAGTAAAAGATTTTGAAACAATTAAAAGAAATTTTGAAAATTTGATTGATGATTTTCGAAAACTAAGATTGAGAAAGAAATAAAGTGATTTTTGAAAAAGATTTTGAAATTAGAAATAAAAAAGATATGATTGAAAACAATTTTGAAAAAGATGTGATTAAAAAGATATGATTGAAAAACAATTTAAAAAGATTTGATTTTTATAATTAATGACTTAACTAACAAGAAATTTAAAAGATATGATTCAGACATTAAACCTTTCTCAACAGAAAAGGCAACATACTTGAAATGTTGAATCAAATCATTAATTGTTAGCAAGTATTTTTAAAAATGGAAAGAAATTGATTTTGAAAATATATGATTGAAAAGATATGATTTGAAAAAGATTTAATTTTGAAAAATTATGGAAACTTGAAAAAAATTTGAATTAAAAACAAAATCTTCCCTCTTGTGCCATCCTGGCGTTAAACGCCCAGAATGGTATCCATTCTGGCGTTTAACGCCCAAAATACTACCCTTTTGGGCGTTAAACGCCCTGGCTGGGCGTTTAAACGCCAGTTTTCCTTCTTCACTGGGCGTTTTGAACGCCCAGCTTTTTCTATGTAATTCCTCTGCTGCATGTTCTGAATCTTCAATTCTCTGTATTATTGACTTGAAAAGACACAATTTAAAATTTTTTTTTTTGGATTTTTAATGATGAGGAATAATCAAAATACAACTAAAATCAAATAAACAATGCATGCAAGACACCAAACTTAGAAGTTTGTATACTATCTAGCACTAACAAGTTGAGAATGCATATGAGAAACAACAAAACACTCAAGACAAGAGAATTTAAAGATCAGAGCAATGAAATCATCAAGAACAACTTGAAGATCAATGAAGACACATGATTGAATTCAAAGAATGCATGCAATTGACACCAAACTTAAAATGAGACACTAGACTCAACAAGAAACATAAAATATTTTTGGTTTTTATGACTTTGTAATTTTTTGGATTTTTTGAAAATTATATGGAGAAGAAAATAAAAAGATTCAAAATTTTTAATAAGAATTCCAGGAATCATGCAATGTTAGTCTAAAGCTTTAGTCTAAAGGAATTACACATGGCTAGCCAAGCTTCAGCAGAACATTACATTCAAGAGCTAAATTGATGAAGATCAATCAGCTTTGGTGATGATAAGAACATCACCTTGAAACACTAGAATTCATTCTTAAAAATTTTGAAAAATACCTAATCTAAGCAACAAGATGAACCGTTAGTTGTCCAAACTCAAACAATCCCCAGCAACGGCGCCAAAAACTTGGTGTTGTTGCCGGATCAAAACTTGGCACTGTTATTGCAGGGAACAAATGCGAAATTGTAGTTAGGACATTTAATTCCTCGGCAACGGCGCCAAAAAACTTGGTGCACAAAATTGTGATCATCAATGGCGCCATCAACATGGTACGCTCAATTGCAATCTCAACTCTTTATCACAACTTCGCACAACTAACCAGCAAGTGCACTGGGTCGTCCAAGTAATAAACCTTACGCGAGTAAGGGTCGATCCCACGGAGATTGTTGGTACGAAGCAAGCTATGGTCATCTTGTAAATCTCAGTCAGGCAGATTCAAATGGTTATAAATGAATAAAGCATAAAATAAAGATAGAGATACTTATGCAATTCATTGGTGAGAATTTCAGATAAGCGTATAGAGATGCTTTGTCCCTTCCGTCTCTCTGCTTTCCTACTGTCTTCATCCAATCCTTCTAACTCCTTTCCATGGCAAGCTGTATGTTGGACATCACCGTTGTCAATGGCTACAGTCCCGTCCTCTCAGTGAAAATGTTCAACGCACTCTATCACAGCACGGCTATTCAGCTGTCGGCTCTCGATCATGTCGGAATAGAATCCAGTGATTCTTTTGCGTCTGTCACTAACGCCCCACAATCGCGAGTTTGAAGCTCGTCACAGTCATTCAATCCTTGAATCCTACTCAGAATACCACATACAAGGTTTAGACCTTCCGGATTCTCTTGAATGCCGCCATCAATTCTAGCTTATACCACGAAGATTCTGATTAAGGAACCCAAGAGATATTCATTCAATCTAAGGTAGAACGGAGGTGGTTGTCAGACACACATTCATAGGTGAGAATGATGATGAGTATCACGGATCATCACATTCATCAAGTTGAGGAACAAGTGATATCTTAGAACAAGAATAAGCTGAATTAAATAGAAGAACAATAGTAATTGCATTAATACTCGAGGTACAGCAGAGCTCCACACCTTAATCTATGGTGTGTAGAAACTCCACCGTTGAAAATACATAAGAACAAGGTCTAGGCATGGCCGAGAGGCCAGCCCCCATGATCTAAGATAGCATAAGAGTACTCAAAGATAGCTACCAAGATGTCTAATACAATAGCAAAAGGTCCTATTTGTAGAGAACTTGTAGCTTAGGGTTTACAAAGATGAGTAAATGACGTAAAAATCCACTTTCGGGCCCACTTGGTGTGTGCTTGGGCTGAGCATTGAAGCATTTTCGTGTAGAGACTCTTCTTGGAGTTAAACGCCAGCTTTTGTGCCAGTTTGGGCGTTTAACTCCCATTCTTGTGCCAGTTCCGGCGTTTTACGCCAAAATTCTTGAGCTGACTTGGAACGCCTGTTTGGGCCATCAAATCTGGGGCAAAGTATGGATGATTATACATTGCTGGAAAGCCCAGGATGTCTACTTTTCAACACAGTTGAAAGCGCACCAATCGGGCTTCTGTAGCTCCAGAAAATCCACTTCGAGTGCAGGGAGGTCAGAATCCAACAGCATCTGCAGTCCTTTTCAGCCTCTAAATCAGATTTTTGCTCAGGTCCCTCAATTTCAGCCAAAAAATACCTGAAATCATAGAAAAACACACAAACTCATAGTAAAGTCCAGAAAAGTGAATTTTAACTAAAAACTAATAAAAATATAATAAAAACTAACTAAAACATACTAAAAACATACTAAAAATAATGCCAAAAAGCGTATAAATTATCTGCTCATCACTCATCTTTTACATCCTCATACTTTGTGATTCCTGGATGCAGCATGGGTAGTTGTCCAACTAGATATCCGATCCTAGCTTGAGTGTTTATGTGATATCCTGTCTCGCTCATATACACTCCTTCAGAAAAAGTTTTGTATTCATCGAATATATCTGCTTGCTCTTTTTATCTTCGATGCATATCATGAATGTGTGCACCTTGGTGTGCTTGGATGTGGATTAGCCTTTGGATGGCTTCTTGCTGTTGATCTTGTTTTTGGCTTATTGAATTGAATGCTTCTCCCCACTGCCCCCCTTGTTCTAGTTGTTGCTCCATCAATTGTTTCTGCCACTCATTCTGCTGACTTCTCCAATTGGAAAATGATTCCTCTTGGTGACTCATCATCTGTAATTGAAGCTCTTTTTGTGCCCCTTGGGTTTCCAAGTATTGCCTGGATAGGTTATCTATGGCTTCTTGTAGTTGATGCATGTTCAAAGTGGTTGGGTCTTGTTCCTCTTGGTTTTGTCCTTCTATAACTTGATGAGCCACTCTTTTTCTTTGCCTTCGCTGAGGTAGAGGAGTTGTAATAATCCTTGTTTCCGGATTGGTGAGCTTTTGCCAACCCCTTTGCTCAATCTTCTCTGGAATTTGTGGACATTCATCTTCGTTGAACTGGAATGTTAACTCAGGCAGTATCTTTTTGTTCTTTATTCGTTCGAACTCGAGCTCATGGAAGGCTATTTTGAATCTCCCTCCATCGAAGGGACTGCTCTCCACTGGTTCCTTCCTCTTTTGCCTCTTGAAGCTTGATGATGCCATAAGTGAGAATTGGTTTGTGAAGGTGGTGAAGGATATGAGTTTGAAGATAGAGTTCGGTTGGTTTGAGGCGATATGTGCCTTAGAGGAATGTGTTTTGAGAGAAGGAAGAGAGGTGAGTTAGATGACTAGTTGAGAAGGGCTAGAGTGGTGAGGGTTCCTTATATAAGCCGGTGGTGAGAGTTGAAAGGTGTAGATGAATGGTACGATTTTGATAGTGAACGGTTGGGGTTTGGCACAAGGTGAGCACAAGGATCATCATATTTTATGAGGGTCTTGGTTCGGGTCCCCAAAGCTATCCAACTCCCAATGTTGCATGGCAACACTTCCAAGGATATTCCCCTTGAAGACAAGTGTGAGATTTCCTTGGTATAGTGGCGGAATCTCCCTTCCTTAATTGTCCTATCAAGTACCATCAATGTCCTTTTTGATTCCCTATACACGAAGAAAAATTGCAATTGGTTAATTGAAATTTTTGGTGGAAAAATTTAAGGTGTGAGCTAGCTAACAGAAAATATCTTTTTTCTTTTGTTTTTAAATGGCTAAATGCTTTCCATGAATGCAAATCAATCAACAACTAAACCCCCCCATGCATGCAACGTTGATACACCAAACTTGTTTGTGATCAAATGGTGCAACAAGTTTGGGGAATAATTTTACCTCATAAAGTGTGTTCAAGCCCACTTGGTGTGCCTTGAACACCAAACTTATTATGCACTATAGGCTGCATGTAAATAAGCCTTATATTGGTTGTCAAAATTGATTTAAAAACCCATGAAATTTGCCTTATTACTACTATTAAAAATTAAAAGAAGAAGGCATAGAACATGGGCTGCCTCCCATGAAGCGCTTCTTTAGTGTCATTAGCTTGATGTTTGGTCCTTGTCAAGGTGGCTGACAGTGTTTGAAATCTTCTCCCCTTGCAGTGAACCTATGTCCATTGGCCTTGTTGATAAGCTCCATATGCTCTAGGGACAAGATTTTGTTGATGGTGTACACTTGAGGTAGCTGAGATGGGATGGTAGGAAGATGAGGTGGGATGGTTGGATAGTGACCAGAGATCACTTCATCTCCTGAAGAGAAATCCTCTGTAGGGATCTTCTTGTTTCTCCATCTTCTGGGTACTTTCCTCCTTGTTTCTCTTGATGCTGTCTTGCTTTCTATAGATTCTTTAAGGGATCCTTGTTGCTAGTTTTGCATAACTCTGGTTGCCTCAGCTCTCTTTGAGTTACCTCTGAATGTGGTTCTTCCTGAATATATGGCTTTTCAACCAATGGGGTTTTCAATTGTGTTATTTGTGCTTCACTGCTTGTTCCTTACCTCAATGCTTCATTATGCTCTTCTCTTGATTCTTTGTTTTCTTGACTTGCTTCTTTCCATGATTTGAAGACATTGAAGGTGAGTTGCTTATCATGTATCCTTAAGATTAGCTCTCCCCATTCCACATCTATAAGTGCCCTAACAGTGGCTAAAAATGGCCTCCCTATGATGATTGGATGGAGATGACTTTCTTCCATCTCTAGGATAACAAAGTCTGTGGGGATATAGTAGTTTCCAACCTTCACCAGCATATTTTCAACTACTCCTATTGCCTATTTTTGAGTTTTGTCAGCCAATCTGATAATTACATCAGTAGGAGTTAGTTCATTGATTTGGAGCTTCTTCATGAGGGAGAGGGGCATTAAGCTGATGCTTGCTCCCAAGTCACAAAGCCCTTTGTCAATTTTTGTTTCGCCTATAGCACAAGGGATGTGGAAGCTCCCTGGGTCTTTTCTTTTTATAGGTAGCTGTGGTTGAATGAGAGCACTGCACTCCTTGTTCATCAGTATTGTTTGCCCACCTTTCAATGAACTCTTCCTGGTCAGTAGCTCTTTTATGTACTTAATGTATGAGGGAATCTGTTGGAGAGCTTTAATGAATGGTATGTTTATATGAAGAGATGCAAACATATCAAGGAACCTTGAGTATATTCTTCTTGCTTCACCACTTTTAGTCTTTGAGGAAAAGGTGCATATGGGTTCAGACCTTCTTCTTTTAGCTTCTCCTTTTGTGGAGGGTTGGGTTCCTGATTTCTCTCCTCATGCTTATCTTCTAGACTGTCTTGAAGATGTTTTGCTTGTGTGACTGCTTCCCCCACACTCACTTCATCACTAGTGGTGATCACCTTGCATTCTTCCCATCTTACTTTCTTAGCTTATCCTCTAGGGTTCTTCTCTATGTCACTTGGGAAGCTGTCAGTGGACTTAGGAATTTGCTGGGATAGATACCCTACTTGGGATTCCAACCTTTTGATGGTATCTCCTTGGTTCTTGATGTTGGTTCGCACCTCATCTTTGAATGCTTTGTTGTTCTGGACTTCCTTGCATAAACCTTCAAGTAAGGTTTCAATTCTAGAAAGTCTATCCTCAAAGTATGATGGTGGGTTTGGGTTATAAGAGTGAGGGTGATCATGCTGGTTTTGATATGGGTGTTGAGGAGTGTGGTTAGGTGGTTGTTGATATGATCTTTGTGATGAATGTTGGTGAACAGCATGGTTGTTATGATTGTGATTTTGACGTCTCTGATCTTGGCCTTGGTCTTGTTGGTTTCCCCACCCAAAGTTGGGGTGGTTCTTCCATCCTGGATTGTAAGTTTTAGAGTATGGATCATGATTTTACCTTGGTGAATTACCAACATAGTTGGCTTGCTCCCATTCACCTCCTTCCTCTGTGTTTACTCCTTCTTGGGTTGATGATTGTGTGGTGACGGCTGCAACTTGGTTCTTCTCCATTTGCTTTGTAAGGTCAGCTAGTTGCTTGGCAATCATCTTGTTCTGAGCTAGTAGTGCATCAACATGGTTCAGTTCCATTACACCTCGAGTGTTGCTCCTCTCAGAAGCATAGAAGTAGTCATTCTCAGCTACAGCCTCAATGACATCTATGGCTTCTTCAATAGTCTTCTTCTTATTCAAAGATCCCCCGGATGAGTGGTCTAATGCCTTCTTTGATTCATACGAGAGTCCCCCATAGAAAATATGCAGCTGTACCCATTCATTGAACATGTCTGGTGGGCACCTTCTTGTCAAATCCTTAAACCTCTCCCATGCTTCATAGAGAGTCTCACCATCTTGTTGCCTGAAAGTTTGTACCTCAGCTCTCAGCCTGTTGATCCTTTGAGGAGGGTAGAACCTTGCCAAGAATTTGTTCACTACATCTTCCCATGCTGTTAAACTCTCCTTTGGGAAAGACTCCAACCATTTAGAAGCCTTGTCCCTGAGTGAAAAGGGGAACAAGAGCAATCTGTAAACATCTGGGTGGACGCCATTGGACTTCACAGTGTCACATATTCTTAGGAAGGTGGTTAAATGTTGATTTGGGTCTTCTTGGGCACTTCCTCCGAATGAACAGTTGTTCTGAACAAGGGTGATGAGCTGGGTTTTTAGCTCAAAGTTGTTGGCATGTATGGTTGGCTTTTGGATGCTGCTTCCACAGTTGCTTGGGTCTGGGTTGATGTAAGATCCTAGAACCCTTCTTCCTGGGTCAGCATGATTCACATGGCCATCTCTGGCAAGGTTATGAGCTTCTCCTTCATGGTTATCCTCCATGATTATTTCAAAGAATTCATCCTCTTCCTCTACTCCAACAACTCTTTTGCCTCTTGCTTCCCTCCTTTTTCTAAGGAGAGTTCTCTCAGGTTCGGAATTAAAGGATGTTGAGGTCCCCCCTCTTCTCCCTGTCATACAACCAGCACAGGTCACAGCAAGAAAGAAATTGCAGAAATTATAATGGTTAAAGTGGTAGTTAGTGTGAGTGGTGTAAATTGTCAAATAGTTAGTGGGTTAGTGAACATTATTGTAAATAATACGGGAAAATAAAAGGGGAGATAAGGAAAGGGAAGAAGTAACTGAAAGTAAACAGCTAAACAAAATG
Organism: Arachis hypogaea; assembly: GCF_003086295.3. Lineage (NCBI taxonomy): Eukaryota > Viridiplantae > Streptophyta > Magnoliopsida > Fabales > Fabaceae > Arachis > Arachis hypogaea. Next base: position 19,279,915 of record NC_092040.1, read on the forward strand.
AACAAAAGAAAAAAAATGCTCAATCTAGTGATCTTCCAACTTAATCATTGTTAATTCAAAATCAATCCCCAGCAACGGCGCCATAAACTTGATTCATGGGAATTTGTCTCTCAACAAATTTTCTTCGACAAGTATACCGAACTATCGTCAAGTAAAAACTCACAATAGAGTGAGGTCGAATCCCACAGGGATTGATTGGTCAAGCAATTTTAATTGGAAGGATGCTCTAGTTGAGCTAAGCAGAAAGTGGATATAGAATTGTAAAAAATTAAATGGCAGGAAAATAAATGATAGAAAATAAAGTGCATAATCTTAAATGGGAAATGGGGGTGATTAGCATGAAAGTAAATAACAGAAAATAAAGAGAATGGGTAAGATCAGAAATGGGGAATTCATTGCGTTCAGGAGGTGTTGCATTCTCCGGATCAAGTTCATTCTCATCTCTTCCTCAATCAATGCATTCATTGATCTCCTTGGCAATCTTAAGTGATTGGATCCCAATTCCTTGGCAATCCAATCTCTCTAAACTTGAACAATTACCCAATTCCTTGATTTAATTGCTCATGAGAAGAGATGAGGCATGGTCACTGATTATACCACATGTATTTCCAAATCAAAGTGTTAGTAAGGTTAAATGTCACAATACCCATCCAAACCCCAATTTGGTCCAACATGAGAAAGCATTTCTAGCATGATCTCCTCATCCTTTTTCCAAGGCTCAGAGGAGATCCAATTATGGAGAGTTTCTTTCCCAAGATAACAATCCAATTAGATGAAGATCGAAAGCTTTCTAGTAAAATCAAGAGAAAAGAAAGAAGAAGAATAATGAAAACTATGATTGATCCATCAAATTACAACAGAGCTCCCTAACACAATGAAAGGGGTTTAGTTGTTCATAACTCTGGAAAATGGAAATGAAGAAGAAGAAAGATACATTCTAACTCTAGAAGTTGTAGAAAAGTAAAATATACAGAGTGTAGTTTTCTCCAATGTGCCAATCCCTTTTCTAGTTCAAAACTACTCCTATATATACTACTCTTCTTGGTCTTCTAGTTAATTCTGCAAGTCTTGGATATGGGCCTTTGATCTTAAGTTGAAGCAGTTGGGAATCTTCAACGGGCTCAGCTTTAGTTGCAGAGAGAAAGTGATGTAAGCATGGACCTTGGCTTGGGGCGTTAGTGGCGTTAACGCTGAGTGACATTATGGGTTCGAGAACATTAGTGGCAATCACTTTTCTCACTAACGTTCCCACCACATGGCCCACGTTAACTCCAACATTAGTGGTACTAACGTGACCACTAACGTTGCCTTACAAACCTTCGCAAGCGTTATTGGGACTCACCTTTCCCAATAACGTTGCCTTGTGCCCCTAGTCCCCACGTTAGAGCTCACGTTAACTAAGTTAACGTGGCTCTTAATGTGGTTATGTCTCATCTTCGCAAGCGTTATTGGGACTCACCTTTCCCAATAACGTTGCCTTATGCCCCTAGTTCTCACGTTAGAGCTCACGTTAACTAAGTTAACGTGGCTCTTAATGTGGTTATGAATGCCATCCCAACGTTAGTGACAAAGGTGAGTGTCACTAACGTTGGCTCATCAACTTCAACTCCACGTTAATTTTCACGTTAGTTGTCTTAACGTGACCACTAACGTGGGCAATGCAAGCTTGATCTAACGTTAGTGACAAAGGTGAGTGCCACTAACGTTAGCATTGTTCCTCTCTTCCACGTTAGAGTCCATGTTAACTTAGATAACGTGGCTCTTAGCGTGGTTCATTGCCACATCTTGGAGCGTTAGTGGTGATCACAATTCCCACTAACGTTGGAGTCTTTTTTTTTCCACGTTAACTACCACATTAATGTAGTTAACATGGCAATTAACGTGGTTCATGATGGCTTCGAGGGCATTACTGGTGTCCACTTTTCTTATTAATGCTACCGCTTTATCCCTATTCCACGTTAGTACCTACATTAACTAGGTTAACGTGGATGCTAACGTGGCTCTTCCTTGCTTCCTTTGTCCTGAAATTACACAAATAAAGTGCATCAAAGCTCTAATCCAAGTCATGAAATCATGCATTATCCAATGTAACATTCATTCCTTGCATAATTCTCATGAAATAATGTAAAATTCACAATATTTGTCTAAATCAAGATGTAAGTGTTCTTTTATCTAAAACTTTCTTATTTCCCTAAGAAAATGCATGAAACTACACTAAAACAGTAAAGAAAAGGTCAGTGAAACTGGCCTAGATGCCCTGGCATCAACAGAAAAATCATCCATGAAAACCTCTAAAAATTTTTCTACCATGTCAGAGAATTTGGAAAGCATACACCTTTGAAAGTTTGCAGGGGCGTTGCATAGCCCAAAGGGCATCCTTCTGTAGGCAAAGACTCCGAATGGAAAGGTGAAATATGTCTTTTCTTGGTCCTTGGGATCCACCACTATCTAATTGTATCCAGAGTATCCATCCAAGAAGCAGTAGTAAGCATTGCCAACTAATCTTTCTAGCATCTGGTCAAAGAAAGGGAGAGGGAAGTGGTCCTTCCTTGTAGCATCATTCAACCTTCTATAATGAATACACATTCTCCACCTCCTCACTGTCTTTGTAGGGATGAGTTCACTCTTCTCATTAAAAATGATAGTCACACCTCCCTTCTTTGGTACCACTTGAACCAGACTCACCCAAGAGCTGTCAGAAATTGGATATATGATTCCAGCATTCCACAACTTCATCACCTCCTTCTGAACTACTTCCTTCATGGTTGGGTTAAGCCTCCTTTGAGGTTGTACCACTGGTCTTGAGTCTTCTTCTAGCAAGATCTCGTGCATGCAAATAGCAGGGCTTATACCCTTAATGTCATCAATTGTCCACCGTAAAACTGTCTTGTGAGTTTTTAACACCTCAATCAGTTTAGCTTCCTCTTGCATGCTCAAGGATGAATTAATGATTACTGGAAGGCTATTCTCTCCACCAAGGAATGCATATTTGAGATGAGGGGAGAGAGGTTTCAACTCTTGCTTTGGTGCCCCTTCTTCCTTAACTTCACTTGAATTTTCCAGTGCTTGTGTCTCTTTCAAATCTTCCTCTTGTATGTCTTGAGCTTCCCCATGGTCTTCATATTGGTTTGCTTCAAGTGCTTTTTCAACCAGAGTATCCATTATGTCAATTGATGAGCGGAATTCACTACCTCTTCCCAATAATATTGATGAATCCGCTTCTGGCAAGCGCACCAAAATTATCGTCAAGTATTAACCCACAGTGGAGTGGGATCGTATCCACAGAGATTGGTAGATTTGAGTAATTTTAATTAATTGGTGAATTAGTCAAGCTCAACAAAATAAGTTGTAAGTGCAGAATTATAAATGGCAGAAACATAAATAACAAAAGAATAAAGGAAAGCAATAAAGTGCAGAAATGGAAATAACAGGAATGTAAACGGGAATGGAATTTTGCAGAATGTAAGTAAAGCTATAAAAGAATGGGAGAGATAAGAATGGGGGAATTCATTGAGATTAGGAGATATTGTCTCTTTGGATTAAATCTAGCTCATATCCTCTTCAATCATGCAACTTATTGACCTCTTGGCAATCATGATTGATTGAGCCCTAATCACTTGGTGACTCAATCTCTCAGATCTTGAAGAGAGATATGCTTGGTCCCTGATTATACCACACATCATCATATGTCCAAGTAGAGGGAGGATTGTATGTCACCATATCCAAACACGAAAACCCAGATTCTACTCAAGTGTAAGAAGGGATTTCTAGCATGGTTTCATGTTTCCTTTTCCAAGGTTTCCATGAAGCCTATTTTGCATTCAATCTCTTTTCCAAGTTAATTGAACACTAAGCATGAAAATCGAAATTCCTTCTAGCAAATCAAAGAGAAGATGAAGAGAAGAAGAAATTCACTATCATTAATCCATCAAGTACAATAGAGCTCCCTCTCTCAATGAGAGGGAATTTAGCTACTCATAGCTCAGAGAGAAAGTACAAAAGATGGAAGAGATAAAGTGTGAAAAGTAAAAAGTGAGATCAAAACTAAACTCTGTGACTTGCTAACCCCCTTTTCCATACTTCCAAGGGTATTTATACTACTCCTAGATCTAGAAAATAAAAGAAAATTACAAAAGTGAAAAGAAAATTACAATTTGGAGTGAAAAGAAACTCAACAAACGTGATCTTCCAGCTGGCGTGTGACTGGCGCTTCTCTGGCGTGTCACGCTCCCTCTGTTTCTGACTTGGCGTGCCATGCCTCTCCATTCAAGTGGCACGCCATCCTCTATTTCACCCCTGGCGTGCCATGCCTTCGAGCCAAAGTGGCACGCCCAGGACATTTTAATTGGCCAAGTAACCTGGCGTGCCACGCCTTCGACACCAAGTGGCACGCCCAAGGTCATTTTCCTCATCTCCATGCTTCTGGAAATTTGTACCAGCGTGGCACGCCCAGGGTCTGGCGTGCCACGCCCCTCTTAAAGCTTCACACTCTTGCTGGCATGCCACACCTTATCTCCCAAGTGGCACACCTGAGTTCACTGGCTTCTCTTCCTACTCTCTGGAAAATACTACCAGCGTGCCACGCCATGAGACTGGCGTGTCACGCCCTTCATTTGCTTCATCTTCTTGCTGGCGTGCCACGCCTTATCTCTCAAGTGGCACGCCCAAGTTCATTGGCCCTTTAATTCCTCCTCTGGTAAACACTACCAGCGCGCCACGCCATGAGACTGGTGTGTCACACCCTTCATTTGCCTTGGTCCTAGAGGTTGGTGTGCCACGCTTGGATGTTCAAGTGGCACGCCAAAGTGGGATGATTGAACTGGCGTGCCATGCCTTTGATACCAAGTCGCACGCCCAGCTTTATTTGGTCTCCTTAGGTGCTGGCGTGCCACCCTCATCACTCAAGTGGCACGCCTTAGTGGGACTTCTTGAGCTGGTGTGCCACGCCTTCGATACCAAGTGGCACGCCCAGCTTTTGCATTGTCTTCTTATTTACTGGCATGCCACGCCTTGTTGTTCAAGTGGTACGCCCATTCAATCATGGGTCATTTGGGCTTGGCGTGCCATGCCTTGACCCTCAAGTGGCACGCCCAAGTGAAGTCTGGAGCTGGCGTGCCACGCCTTCGACACAAAGTGGCACGCCATAGTGATGGTTCTTCTAGTAATGAATTGGCGTGCCACGCCCTGCTTCTGGCGTGCCACGCCCCTTTGATGATCTTTATTTTTGCTCTCTAGAATGTTGTACCAGCGTGCCATGCCCAGTTTTTGACGTGCCACGCCAATACATTTTTGTGGCGTTTGTTCCAAGTAGCACGCCTGCTTCACACGCCCCACTTGTTTTGTTGTTTTCTTTCCCATTTTTGATGTCTTTTCCACCTGAAATTCAACACAAACTCATTTCAAAGCAATGTACTATGATATTCATCAATTAAGGCATGAATTGCAATGATGAAATGAGATTATGCCTCTTTTATAGTCCTTTTTATGCAAGAAAAAGGGTAGATGATGTAAATCATCACAACACCAAACTTAACTTTGCTTGTCTCAAGCAAATCAATGTGAGTGGTCTTTTTGTTGAATTGAGACTTGACCTTGAATGGATGCAATATAACTAAGAATTGGACTAAGTGCTCAATGATAAACCCCGATTTCGTGGTTTATTTTGTGCTTAATTTGGGGGATTCTATCACCTTTTCCCACATTTATTCAATAAAATAACATGATTTTGTAATTCTCCCTTGAATTGTGCTTAAGTGTAAAAACATGCTTTTTAGACCCTTAAATTGGTGATTTTAACTCACTTTAATTCCATTCGATGCCTTGATGTGTTTGTTGAGTGATTTCAGGTTCATAGGGTAAGTATTGGATGGAAGAAATGAGGAGAAAAGCATGCAAAGTGGAGAATGCATGAGGAAACAATAATTGGGAATGCATCGATGGGCGCGCACGCGTTCAAGGCACGCACGCACAAAAGTGATTTCGCAGAGAGACGCGCACGCGTACATGACGTGTCCACGTGGATGAAGAAATAGCCAATCGACGCGCACGCGCACATGGCGCGTACGCACCGATACTCGCACGTGACTCACTTAATGGCAAAACATTGGGGGCGATTTCTGAGCAGCCCAGGCCCAATTCCAACCTGTTTCTGATTGTATTTCATGCAGAATTGAAGCCCAATCAAAAGGGGGAGCAATTGTTTGAAGTGTTAGCATCATGTAGTTTAGTTTCTAGAGAGAGAAGCTCCCTCTTCTTTCTAGAATTAGGGTTCTTAGGCTATTTTGCATCTTAGATCTAGGTCCAACTTCATGTTTTCATCTTGTTCCCTTTATGATTTCTTGTTCCTACTACTTGATTCTCTTAGTTTTCATGTTAATTTCTCTTTTATGTTTCTTTTGTGATGATGAACTCATGTTGAATTTGATTTACATTTAATGAAATTTAATGTTTGATGTTCTTTTAATTGTTGATTTGAGTTGTGAATTTACTTTTCTTGCAATTGGTAGTTGGTAGATTTATATTTCTTGCACTTTTACTATGCTTTCCATTTGTACCCACCAAGTGTTTGACAAAATGCTTGGTTGGGCCTTAGAGTAGAATTTTATGCTCTTGGCTTGGGAAGGTAACTTAGGAACTCTTGAGTTGCTAATGTCCAAGTGATTGATGATTGGGAGCCATTAACCTTAGATTTCACTAATTGAATTGGTGGAGACCTAGGACTTATGGACTTGGATTGACATAGCTCATTTGACTCTCCTTTATTAGTTAGATGATGATTTAATGGGGTTGATCCTTGCCAATTCTCATGTTGTGGTTAGTGATAAGGATAGAGATCCTTGACCACCAACCCTTGCCAAGGCCTTTTTGTTATTTGAATTTCCTTATCATTTACTTTTCTTGTCTCTTATTCCAAAATCCCAAAATATTCCTTCATAGCCAATAATTGACCACTTCCTTGCAATCCTCGTGAGACGACCCGAAGTCCAAATACTCCGGTTAATTCTTATTTGGGGTTTGTACATGTGACAAAACCATAATTTTAATTTGATGTGAGAATTGTTTGTTGGTTTGGAGCTATGCTTACAACGAAATTCTTCTTTCTATAAGAGAAATTCCTAACCAACGCAATCCTCCTCGATCAAATTAATGGTGCCGTTGCCGGGGAGCGCATTTGTGCTATGTTATTGGCTATTGTATATATTGTGAATAGCTTGATTTTGGTTTGTTTGTTAGTTTTGTTAGTTTTAGGATTCGGTCTCTTTGTTTCTTATTAGCTTTTGTTTTTATTTTCTCTTATCACTATGAATTCTCACGACTTTGGCTATGAGTGTGGTTCAAACTATGTTGTAGGAGATGGAATTTACAATGATAACATGCATCAAGGATTTGGAGATCAAAGGGTGGAGGTGCCCCAAGCTTATGGACAACCTTCTTGGCAACAACCTCCTCCAGCTTCTTATGGGTACAATTTAAATCTTGATGCATACCAATCTAATGTATGTGATGACCATCATTGTGGTTTCCGACCACAATCATCATATGCATATGAACCACCTCCTCAATATAGCCCTCCACCATACTCACAAGCCTCATACCACCATTCACCTCCATATGATCCTAACCCATATCCACCATACCAACCACCATATAAACCATCTGTAGAACCACCACCACACCAACACCCATACTCCCATGAACCACAAAGTTCATACACACCACCTCAAGAATTTCACCAATATGAACCACCTTCCAATTACAACAACCTTCCCCCAAATAATGAACCCTCTCTTTCACCATCGCCTCCCGATGAAGCCCCCATGCTAGAATTGAGAGATCTTAAATCTCATCTCTTAAGGCGACAAGAGGAGGATGAAAAGAAGTTTACGGAGTTAAGAGAAAAAATGGCTATTATAGTAGAAGCCATTGGTAATATAGTCTCATCCCGCCTAAGCTTGCACGATCAAGGCACTCCCATTGTTGAATGTCGAGAAGCAACCAAGGAGCTTAGTGAGGGAGTGAACTTGAAGCTCAAAGGTGAAGAAGAGGAGTTAAATCAAGAAGTATAACAAGAGGAGAAGGTAGAGATGATTGAACCAAGGGAAGTAGTGGTTGGCACCTTAGGATATGTTGAGTACATAGAGGAATCACAAGTTGAAGAGCCTTCTTCCATGGAATTTGAAGTTGATGTTGAGGAGGAGAGTGCATAACCTCCAAGGCACAATGTGATTGAAGATTTGGAAGAAGGGTTCCAAGCAACAAGCCCTCCCATTTATGATGATTCCGAATCAACATATGATCCTCTTGAGCTTGAAGAATCCTTCCCCACTTTGCTCGAAATTGATGAGGAGGTAGACTTCACTCAACCTCCTATTTATGATTTGAGTGATGAGAAAGAGATTGAAGGCATTGGTGAAGAAGAATGGGAACTTGAGGAAGTTTGGCAAGAGGTAAAGCTTGAAGAATCTTGCCAAGTGGTGGAAGCCTCTAGTAGAGGATGGACGAGAGTAGAGTGCGCCTTGTCAAGATCATTGGAAATTCCTCCACCTAGGTTGTCATCCAATCCTTCATTTGAGTGCGTAAAACTTCTAACTCTTAGCTTTATTATCCCACTTGAATTTGGTTTGCTTGAGACGGATGGCCAACTTAGGGCGCTTTGCAGAATTAAGCGTAAGAGGATGATGTTTAGTGGTTGGCGTTGTAAGTCTAGGCTCATTATGGTTGAAGCTTCAAGGAGCAAGGGTTGGACTAGTGCTCAATTTGATGGGTCTAGGAGGTTAGTTTGGTGCTTCCATGAGAATTCATCTCTCTTGCCATCCGGAGGAAATTACCATGATCAACTCAAGGACGGGTGTGAAAACAAAGTGTGGGATCCCGGATCACACAAGGAGGATCAACTTTGGGAGCCTATGGTTTGTGAAGAACTCCATCAAAGCTTGGAGTTATGAACTTTGAATGATGAACTACAATGGAAGTCCAAGCATTGGTGGATGTTCAAGGATGAATTCAAGCACAAGTCACCTTGATGGAGAGCTCCCCATAAGTCCAACTTAAGGACAATAAACAAAAGTGCTAGGTAGGAGACACCCCACCATGGTAACATATTTCCTTTTTCCTTTTGTAAATATTGCTAATAATTAGTTTAGTTTTATGTTTTGTTTGGTTAGATATGTTTATTTGGGAGTTTAGTATGTTAAATAAGGTTTTATAATGTTTTGGTAGTTGTTTGGACGTTTGGAATGCTTGGTTTGGTGCTAAAACATAGAAAATTTTTGAAAAACAGAGCTCCAACCCACATGTACGCGTCCCCCACACGTACGCACGCCCCAAGCATTTTCGACCATCCACGCGCACGCATACATGACACGTACACGTGGATCCAAAATTCCATTCATCCATACATTCACCCGAGAGTTATGCCTGAAGTGTGCCAACTTTGTGCCCAAGGCACGCGCACGCGTACCTCACGCATACACGTCGCCGCTCCAAATAACTCATCACACGTACGCGTGCTTTACACGTACACGTCGCTACCATTTCATCAATCCACGCTTACACGCACATGACGCGCACGCGTGGATTGCCCCTGTTTCACCCACTTTCTTTTCTTCTCTTATTTCCATTTCTTCCCTTATTCTCTCTTCTCTTCTTTTCTTTCCACCCTTCAAATATCATCCAACACTACCAAATATCATGTAACACCACTTCTTTTAGTTAGTTAGTTAGTTTAATTTTTGTTTTCCATTATAAGTGTTGGATTACTAATCTTGTCTACTGTTTATTACTGCTCATTATTAATAGGATGTTATCTTAACATCATTGTTATTAATTGTCATTGTTTGATTTCTTTGTTGAAATTATATTTGGTTACTTGGTTTAGAACTTTCCATGCTTAACATTTGTGAACACCAAGTACATGTTACATTGCTTTCATGCATCTTACCTCTTTGAATTGCATGTTTTGGCCACCATGCATTCATCATCCATTATTAGGCAATTGTATATTATCATTGCATTTTTTAGGTGATGCTTGTCTGTGATCTATGCTTTGTTCATACCGCCTATTTCATGCATTGAGATTGTGGAATTGTGAAATTGGATCGAAAGCTTACCAAGTGACATATTTTTGAGCTTTGTAAAGCTTTATGGACTATGCTTCCTATGTGATGGATTTCCACTTCTATCTTCTTTTTCCTAAGTTCCATAGCACCCATGTGTTTCACCTCTATGTCACTTAGGTGTTGCAACAACTTCAATATGTGTCATTGATTGTTGTGTAAGTTTCATATACCATTTTGTTCACTAAGTCTACTTACACATCAATCAATGTCCATGCATTATCCAATCTCACAATTGCTTGATTAATTGCTTGAATGCTTCCATGCCTCTTCACTACTTGTTTGATTGACTTAACTTACAAGTCTCTTGAAGTAGTTCAAGCACACTAGAATGAGTGAAGTGCATACTTCTTTTGTGTAATTGTGACATGACTTTTAAATAATAGGGTGTGAGTTCTAAACCGCATGCAAGTTAGGACCCACACGCCTATTTTTCATCAATGTCACATTAACTCACTCACTCAATTCTAGTGAATTACCTCATTATAACAATCCATGCTTCCTTGCTTGTGCATTTACTTGTCTTATTATCTCCTGTTTTCTATTTTTAGGATAAGTCATCATAAGCAACAATGGAAGCAGGAAAAGGACATGTAGCAACCGATTGACCCATCACTTGGAGGTGGCAACTAGGAAGGTCGCCGTACCCCTTGCTCATCTTTGAGTATACCGAGGACGGTGCAAATTTTTAAGTTTGGGGAGGTCGTCCGACCAAGCGGCATTTTTGGGTAACAAGTTTCTAATCCCAACACTTTTTGCATTTCATTTTAGGATTTTTATTTGCATTTTCTTATTTTGCATATGTATATATTAAGCTTAGTCAAAATAATGAAAATTTTCAAGGATTTTATCTAGAGGGCACTCCAATTGATTGAAAAAAAAAGTTTTTTAGAACTTGCTTGAATTATATATTTTGTGGATCATGTTCTTGAGCTCAGAACACAAGCATGTGAGATTTGAGCCGTAATTGTGTGGTTACATCATATATAACAACTTATTTTCATTCTTGTGTGCATTATTCTCTTCTTATGATTGTAATCTTTGATTTGTTTGATTCTTTATGTCTATTATTTTATGTATACATGCATTTATATGATTGAGGCCATTGTTCAAATAGCTCACTTACCCAAGTAGCCTACCTTTTATCTTCCATTGTTAGCCAATTTTGAGCCTATACTTAACCCATTTGTTCATAATTGTAGCACATTACAAGCCTAAGTGAAAAACAATAAATGTCCCATGTTTGGATCTTTGATTAGCTTAGGCTAGGGAGAGTGTTTATCAATTGATTTTGGGAGAGTTGGGAACATTGGGTAGAGATAAAAGTGTGTTTGTGTTTTTGTTGAAAAATCTTGGGAATCGGGTACATACTCATGTATTAATCATGTGTAAACCATATGCATTGATGTTCTTGTATATATTTTAGTTTGAAAAGAAGAAAAAAAATGAGAAAAACAAAAAAAAATAAAGAAAAGAAAGAAAAAAGAAAAGCAATAAAAAAGGGACAAAAGGCCCCAAGTAAAGCTCAATAAAAAAAATCAATGCGTATGTGTAGTGACAAAAAATAGAATGCATGAGTGTGTGAAAAAGTAAAGAATGGGTAGTTAGGTTAGCTTTGAATTGTATAGGTTGTTATATAGGTTAGGTGGGAAGCTTAGGTTAATCAAAGATTCAAATTCTAGTCCACTTGACCATATGCATCCTTACCTTAACCTTAGTCCCATTACAACCTATGAGAAAGCCCTCATGATATTTGTATGCATGTATAAAGTAATTGTCGATTGTTAGATGAAAAACAAATCTTGGAAAGTATGATTAGGGGAGAATTTAGTGAATCAAATCAATACACTTGAGTGCCTAGAGCGGATACACATCCGGTGAGGGTTCGATCGCTCAATTACATGTCTCCACCCATGATCATCTTTTCTTGCAAGTTTGTAAAAGCTTTCAATGATTCAATTCAATTATGGGTTGATTTGATTGCTATTGCCTTAGCCCTTGTGCTTGTATATGTATTCTTGAAAATTGACCTGTTTTGACCAAGTGGATACATTCATGTAGATAGGTTGCATTTAGATAGGTTTCATTTAGTTAGTTTGTATTGAGTAAATGTTGATACCCCTTTGCTTCTTTCTTAATTTTAGCATGAGGACATGCTTAGTTTAAGTGTGGGGAGATTTGATAAACCCTAATTTTGTGGTTTATTTTGTGCTTAATTTGGGGGATTCTATCACCTTTTCCCACATTTATTCAATAAAATAGCATGGTTTTGTAATTCTCCCTTGAATTGTGCTTAAGCGTAAAAACATACTTTTTAGGCCCTTAAATTGGTGATTTTAACTCACTTTAATTCCATTCGATTTCTTGATGTGTTTATTGAGTGATTTCAGGTTCATAAGGAAAGTATTGGATGGAAGAAATGAGGAGAAAAGCATGCAAAGTGAAGAATGCATGAGGAAACAATAATTGGGAATGCATCGATGGGCGTGCACGTGTACAAGGTGCGCACGCGCAAAAGTAATTTCGCATAGAGACGTGTACGCGTACATGACTCGTCCGCGTGGATGAAGAAATAGCCAATCGACGCGCACGCGCACATGGCGCATATGCGCCGATACTCGCACGTGACTCACTTAATTGCAAAATGCTAGGGGCGATTTCTAAGCAGCCCAGGCCCAATTCCAACCTGTTTCTGAGTGTATTTCATGCAGAATTGAAGCCCAAGCAACGGGGGTAGCAGTTGTTTGAAGTGTTAGCATCATGTAGTTTAGTTTCTAGAGAGAGAAGCTCCCTCTTCTCTCTAGAATTAGGGTTCTTAGGCTATTTTACATCTTAGATCTAGGACCAACTTCATGTTTTCATCTTGTTCCCTTTATGATTTCTTGTTCCTACTACTCGATTCTCTTAGTTTTCATGTTAATTTCTCTTTTATGTTTCTTTTGTGATGATGAACTCATGTTGAATTTGATTTACATTTAATGAAATTTAATGTTTGATGTTCTTTTAATTGTTGATTTGAGTTGTGAATTTACTTTTCTTGCAATTGGTAGTTGGTAGATTTACATTTCTTGCAATTTTACTATGCTTTCCATTTGTACCCACCAAGTGTTTGACAAAATGCTTGGTTGGGCCTTAGAGTAGAATTTTATGCTCTTGGCTTGGGAAGGTAACTTAGGAACTCTTGAGTTGCTAATGTCCAAGTGATTGATGATTGGGAGCCATTAACCTTAGATCTCACAAATTGAATTGGTAGAGACCTAGGACTTATGGACTTGGATTGACATAGCTCATTTGACTCTCCTTTATTAGTTAGATGATGATTTAATGGGGTTGATCCTTGCCAATTCTCATGTTGTGGTTAGTGATAAGGATAGAGATCCTTGACCACCAACCCTTGCCAAGGCCTTTTTGTTATTTGAATTTTCTTATCATTTACTTTTCATGTCTCTTATTCCAAAACCCCAAAATATTCCTTTATAGCCAATAATTGACCACTTCATTGCAATCCTCGTAAGACGACCCGGAGTCCAAATACTCCGGTTAATTCTTATTTGGGATTTGTACATGTGACAAAACCATAATTTTAATTTGATGTGAGAATTGTTTGTTGGTTTGGAGCTATGCTTACAACGAAATTCTTCTTTCTATAAGAGAAATTCCTAACCAACGCAATCCTCCTCGATCACTCAACACATGCATGAATGCTTTGAATGTCTCAAAGGGCTCCTAGATCCTTAAGGGTTTTTCCAAATATGTGTCTTAGGGGTCCTTTTCATTGATTGTCACCTTGAAGTAGTAAGAGTTAGCTCATTTTCTCCTTTTGTGCTTCTTTTCTGTTTATTGACCACGACTCTAAGTATTTTGTCTCAAGACAACCCTTTAGTTAGGCTTTCAATTAACACTCCCAAGCCAGTTGGCTTTAGGGTGCTAGGTGTTGAAACACCCCTGAGAATTACTTGCCCAGGCATTGATGAGCGGATAATTTATACGCTTTTTGGCATTGTTTTTAGGTAGTTTTTAGTAGGTTCTAGCTACTTTTTAGTATGTTTTTATTAGTTTTCATGCAAAATTCATATTTCTGGACTTTACTATGAGTTTGTGTGTTTTTCTATGATTTCAGGTATTTTCTGGCTGAAATTGAGGGAGCTGAGCAAAAATCTGATTCAAGCTGAAAAAGGACTGCTGATGTTGTTTGATTCTGACCTCCCTGCACTCGGAATGGATTTTTTGGAGTTACAGAAGTCCAATTGGCGCGCTATCAATTGGGTTGGAAAGTAGACATCCAGGGCTTTCCATCAATATATAATAGTTTATACTTTGCTCGAAGATAAACGACGTAAACTGGCGTTTAATGCCAGTTCCATGTTCCATTCTAGCGTTAAACGCCAGAAACAGGTTGCAAATTAGAGTTAAACGCCCAAAACAGGTTACAACCTGACATTTAACTCCAGAAACAGCCCAGGCACGTGAAAAGCTCAAGTCTCAGCCCCAACACACACCAAGTGGGCTCCAGAAGTGGATTTCTGCACTATCTATCTAAGTTTACTCATTTTCTGTAAACCTAGGTTACTAGTTTAGTATTTAAACAACTTTTAGAGATTTATTTTGTACCTCATGACATTTTAGATCTGAACTTTGTATTCTCTGACGGCATGAGTCTCTAAACTCTATTGTTGGGGGTGAGGAGCTCTGCAGCGTCTCGATGAATTAATGCAATTATTTCTGTTTTCTATTCAACACGCTTGTTTCTATCTAAGATATTCATTCGCACTTCAATATGAAGAAGGTGATGATCCGTGACACTCATCACCATTCTCAACCCATGAACGCGTGCCTGACAACCACTTCCATTCTACCTTCGATTGAATGAGTATCTCTTGGATTCCTTAATCAGAGTCTTCGTGGTATAAGCTAGAATCCATTGGCAGCATCCTTGAGAATCCGAAAAGTCTAAATCTTGTCTGTGGTATTCCAAGTAGGATTCAGGGATTGGATGACTGTGACGAGCTTCAAACTTGTGAGTGTTGGGCGTAGTGACAGATGCAAAAGGATCAATGGATCCTATTCCGACATGATCGAGAACCGACAGATGATTAGCCGTGTGGTGACAGCGCATTTGGACCATTTTCACTGAGAGGACGGATGGTAGCCATTGACAATGGTGATCCACCAACACACAGCTTGCCATAGAAGGAACCTTGCGTGCGTGAAGAAGATGACAGTAGGAAAGTAGAGATTCAGAAGACAAAGCATCTCCAAAACTCCAATATACTCTCCATTACTGCGTAACAATTACTCATTTCATGCCCTTTCACTTTTGACAATTAAAGCTAAAGAACCCTATTGGTATCCTGACTAAGAATAATAAGATAACCATAGTTTGCTTCAAACCAACAATCTCCGTGGGATCGACCCTTACTCACGTAAGGTATTACTTGGACGACACAGTGCACTTGCTGGTTAGTTGTGCGGAATTACATAGTGTGAGTGTAATTTTTGTGCACCAGGCATCTTGTTGACACATCTTCACCAAAAGCATCTACTAGGGTTTCTAACTCTTTTTTTTTTAGTTTTTCAATGTTTCTCTTCCCTCCCTAGTAGTTGATGCTCAGAGCCTTGGGTCTTTGTTGCTTACTACTTCTTGGTTCTATAGATATTAAAAGAACACCTCTCAACTTCTACTTGTCATGCCTTCTAGGACTAGTTACCTTTCATGACTCATTTTCTTTTTACTTCATTCAAGGTTCTTCACTTAGTCTTTTATTCCTTAGTTCTTTGAATAAGCTTTCTTGGTCTTAGTCTCATTTACTCTTGTTCTTACACACTCACAACAACTCTTATGGAGACAAACTCTACTTTATTAATGTAAATAAAGACTACAGTTATCTTTGCATTTTCTTTCTTACATATCAAAGGACTCACAAAAGACTTCAAGTAAAATAAAATGTAAACTATCCTAACATTATCAATTATTCTCAAACATAAAGTAAACAGATAAAAACTTAAACAGAATTCAGAATTTTGGGAAATGTCAACTATGGAACTCAACAACCTTATGCAGCTTCTTTAGTTCATTGGCCCCTTGCCTTTGTCCTTCTTCTTGGAGGCGGAGGAGTCATCTCCATCCTTTTTGGAGGATCCTTCTTGTGCTTTCTTGTCCTTGGGCTTCCAGAAACTCAGCCTTACCATATAATCTCTTTCATCTTCCTTGTGCTTAGCTAGGATCTCCTCTTGTCTAGCACTCAAGTCCTCCAGCCCTTGCATGAATGTTGGGTATCCGGGGTTGATGGCGGCCACAGCATTACACAAGTGATTCAGCTTCGCTTGTGTGTTGATATCATATTGTCTCCTTGAAATGGTCCAGGCATCATAGAAATGCCTAAACTCAGCAAGGTTCCTCTGCTGCCATTTGTTTTGCTCCACTACTTTGTTAAGTACACTTCGCACCTCACCCCAATCAAACTTCTCTTGCTGCTCCTTCCTTGCTTGCTCAAAACTTCCTTGGAGGTTGTGTATTTTCTCATTCACTTGGTTCTATTGCTCCCTTTGGCTACTTTGAAATTGGTTGACATCTTCCCTCAGTTGATGCAGATCTCCCTTCATTTGGTACAGGTCTCCTTGCAGCTGCTCCCAGTTCATTCCTTTAGGAAATTATTGGTATTGTTGGTATGGTGGTGGTTGAAGTGCCAGAAATTGTGGTTGCTCCTCTGCCTCCTCTTCCTCTTGTTGTTGTGGTTGTGTCACATGAGCATGAGCTCTATGCTCTCTAGCCTTTTGAAGTGGATTGACAGCCAACACCTTGGCCATCTTCTTTGCAGTTATAGGCTTATCTTGCTTCACCAACACCTCATCAATCACCTTCTCAACTCCAGTGTCATCACATAGCTCTTGTATGATGCTGGGGAATGCCGATCTTGTGCTCTTGTTAGTGCTCTTCAGTATCTTGTTGATGTTGTTGGCAATCAACTCCCCAACATTCATGTCCTCTCCCTTCATTATACTGTATATAAGTACAGCCTTCTCTTTGGTCACCTCAGATGTGTTTGAGGTAGGGATCAAAGATCTTCTCACAAAATCTAGCCACCCCTAGCTTGGGGGCTTAAGTCCCTTCTTCTCATCCGGTTGGGTTTTCCATCTTTGTCATTGATCCACTGCACATTTAGTACACAGATTTCATTCAGGATTTCATCAAATACTGGGTCTGGTTGCTTCATCCTCTCCTCATAACTCCGAGTGGAGTTTGTCTTTTTCAACATCAGCACCCTTTCTATGTTAGAGGGACTATAGTAAATGGACTTCCCCCTCACATAGCTAATATACCCATAAGTTTGCCCTGCTGTGGCACGACATAGGCATAAAACTCCCTTACCACTCCTTCCACCACTTTCTTTGCTGGGTTACAAAAGAGTGCACATCCCCTGTTGTTGATCTCAATGTTGATCTCAATATGTTCATTCCTTCCCAGTTGGAAGCCGACCTCTGGTATGATCTCCCTCTCACTCACCCAATCATAGAATTGGTTTTGGTTGAATGCTGAGAGGAATTTGTACTCATTGAAGTTTGAGTTTGAGGAACCGGAGGTTGGTTATTTGGTCTTTCTTTTCTTTGAGGTTGAGGATCTTGGTGGTGCCATTGGGTGGAGAGAGAGAGTGTTTGAGGGTTATGAGATATTAATGGAGTATTGCAAAGAAACACAAGCAAAATAAAGTTTTGCCCCAACACCAAACTTAGCACTTGATTGTCCCAATCAAGTAGAAAGATAGAGAGAAAGAAGAACGAGAAAAGAGAAAGAAGGGTCTATGTGAGTTTGTTTTGTGTATGGAATGGGTTCTGAAGTGGGAGGGAATGGGAAGGTGAGGAGATTTATAGGAGTGAAGGGTGTGGTTTGAATGGTGGGAAAAGAAGAGAATTCAATGTTTTCCACTTGGGGAGTGGTGCCTAGTGTGGGAAGAGGCGCCAACCCTTATCCCACTGTGCCCTCTGAATATGTTGAGTTCCAAAGTGTAAGTACACTTTGACCTTCTTGTTATTTATCAAGTGGGCCCCATTCAATCTCCTAAAAAAAGAAACCGAAAACCCGATCAGTAATGACAAAATGATCCTCCACATTCCTTTTCAATGCTAGTGAATGGAGTTGTAACTGATGGGTGTCCCTTGGGACACCAAACTTAATTCATTTGCATCTCAATAAATTGGGTTCATCATTGGGTTTTTAATGTATTCATGGGAAAGAAGTAATTCCAATCCTTTCACATTCTTTGCTTCTAATCTCCCCTGAACACATTAAAATTCTCATTCAAGCCTCCACCAATATATTAAATGCTTCCAAATTGAGTGGTATTGGGCTTGCTAATTGATTCTCGTATGGTGGGGGCCACACCAAACTTAATCTCTGGGCTTACTCTTTAAAAATTTAATTTATCCAAATGGTTGTAAGCCTAGATCAAGTTGGTGAGTGGCCACACCAAACTTAGCTTTTTAGCTTGTTCTTAGCCCAATCACTCATCATCATCAGTATGCTTTCATCCAGCTACACTTCCAAAAAAATAGGAGACAAATTAACTCATAAATCTATCCTAACTATCAAAACTGAAATTAACTTCCTAAGCTAATATTCACAATCTACTTCTAATAAAGCAGTAAATCAAAAGGATATAAAGTGTTGGGTTGCCTCTCAACTAGCGCTTCTTTATCGTCACTAGCTTGACGTTCTTCCTTTTTCAGTTGAAGTGGTAGCTCACTCTCCTTTCATCTAGTGAGTCCCCCAGGTAATGCTTGAGTCTATGGCCATTTGTAGTGAAGGTTCTCTGTGTTTTGTCCTCCATGAGCTCCACTTTACCATAGGGGTGCACTTTGATGATGGTGAAGGGTCCAGACCATCTAGACTTAAGCTTCCCAGGGAAGAACCTAAGTCTAGAATTGTACAATAACACCTTTTGTCCTTTAGTGAACTCCCTCCTTGCTATCTTTTGATCATGCCATCTTTTTGTATTCTCTTTGTAGATCTTTGCATTCTCATATGCTTGATTCCTAAATTCTTCCAGCTCGTTAAGTTGCCTTAGCCTCTTTTCTCCAGCAGCTTGCTCATCAATGTTCAGTAGTTTTAGAGCCTAGAAGGCTCTATGCTCCAGTTCAACTGGCAAGTGGCAAGCCTTGCCAAATACCAGTTGGTATGGTGACATCCCAATGGGGGTCTTGAAGGCTGTCCTGTAGGCCCATAAAGCATCATCTAGCTTCTTAGACCAGTCCTTCCTTAAGCTTCCAATTTTTTTCAAGAATCCCTTTTAGATCCCTGTTGGAAACTTCTGCTTGCCCATTGGTCTGCGGATGATAAGGGGTTGCCACCTTGTGTTTGACTCTATATCTGAGAAGGAGTGCTTCCAGTTGTTTATTGCAGAAATGTGTTCCTCCATCACTAATGAGTGCCCTGGGAACTCCAAACCTACTGAAAATGTTCTTTCTTAAGAAGCTCACTACGACCTTGTTGTCATTTGTGGCGGTGGCAATAGCCTCCACCACTATGACACATAATCTACAGCCACAAGTATATAACTATTTGAGTATGAGGATGGAAAAGGCCCCAAAAAGTCAATCCCCCATATATCGAATAGTTCTAGCTCCATTATAAATCTCTGTGGCATCTCATTATTCCTGGGTAGATTTCCAGCCCTTTGGCATTCATCACACCTTGACACCAAGTCCTTTGCATCCTTGAAAATGCTCGGCCAGTAGAATCCACATTGGAGCACCTTGGCTGTTGTTCTTTCTCCACTAAAATGGCATCCATATGCAGATCCATGACATTGCCAAAGCATCTCTTGTCCTTCTCCATGGGATATACACCTCCTCAAGATCCCATCAGCACGCTTTTTGAACAAATATGGCTCATCCCAGATATAGTGTTTGGCATCTTTGATGAGCTTTCTCCTCATGTGTTTGTTGATGTTGGTTGGTAGTTTCCCAATGGCCTTGAAATTAGCTATGTCAGCAAACCAAGGGGTCTCTTGTATCATCATCAATTGCTCATCAGGGAAGCTTTCATTCACTGCAAGATGGTGTGCTCCTTCTTCTTCTCATAGGATCCTTGAGAGGTGGTCAGCAACATTGTTCTCTGCTCCACTCCTATCCTTAATTTCGATGTCAAACTCTTGAAGTAGCAGGATCCATCTTATTAGCCTTGGCTTGGACTCTTGTTTGGTAAGC
This sequence comes from Arachis hypogaea, assembly GCF_003086295.3. Taxonomy (NCBI): domain Eukaryota; kingdom Viridiplantae; phylum Streptophyta; class Magnoliopsida; order Fabales; family Fabaceae; genus Arachis; species Arachis hypogaea. The sequence continues at coordinate 19,300,233 of NC_092040.1, forward strand.
AAGTACTTGAGTGCTACATGATTAGTGAATATAATTACTTTAGAACCAATGAGATATGATCAAAATTTATCAAAAGCAAAGACAATGGCAAGTAATTCCTTCTCTATAGTGGTGTAGTTCCTTTGATTCTCATTAAAGACCTTGCTGGCATAATAAATGACATGCACCAATTTATTCTTCCTCTGTCCTAAAACAGCACCCACAGTAAAATCTGATGCATCACACATCAACTCAAAAGGTAGATCCCAACATGGTGGTGCTATGATAGGTGCAGAGAAAAATTTGTTCTTAAGCTCCTCAAAAGCTAACATGCATTCATTATCAAAAACAAAAGGCACATTAGAGACAAGTAGGTTGCTCAATGGCTTGGCAACCTTAGAGAAGTCTCTAATAAACCTCCTATAGAACCAGCATATCCCAAAAAGCTTCTAATTGCTTTGACATTACAAGGTGGGGGTAAATTTTCAATCACCTCTACTTTTGCCCTGTCCACTTCTATGCCCCTTTTTGAGATTTTATGACCAAGGACCACTCCTTCTGTAACCATGAAATGGCATTTTTCCCAGTTTAAAACAAGGTTGGTCTCTTGGCATCTCTTTAGAACCAAGGCTAAATGATGCAAGCAATCAGAATATGTGTTACCAAATACAGAGAAGTCATCCATAAACACCTCAATAAACCTTTCAATCATGTCTGAAAATATGGAGAGCTGATAAATGAAATTTTGTATGTCGATATAGAATCTAATAATGAATACAATCATGAGTATAGTCTAATCGACACTCAAATCTCACATCAAACAATTCTACAATCTACAATCGAGAGTATTAATCTCCCGAGTCGTCCTCCCTTAGAATTGCTAGAAAATGCATGTTATTGATTAGGAAGCTTTTGTTGTGATTTTTGAAGATCGGTGATGCTAGGGCATCTAGGCCAGTTTCACTGAGCTTTTCTTTACTGTTTTAGGGTAGTTTCATGCATTTTCTTAGTGAATAAGGCAAGTTTTGGGGGAAAATACACTTACACATTGATTCAAGCAACTATTGTGAATTTTGCATGATTTCATGAGATTTTTGCTAGAATTGCATGATAACTTGATGATGCATAATCTCATGACTTTGGCTAGAGCTTTGATGCACCTTAATTGCTTGATTTCAGGACAAATGGAGCATGGAAGAACCACGTTAGCATTCACGTTAACTTAGTTAACGAGAATACTAAAGTGGAATGGCAAGGAGCTTGCAACGTTAATGAGAAAAGTAATCACCAATAACGCCTGCGAAGCCATCCATAACTCACGTTAATAGCCATGTTAACTAAGTTAACGTGGTAGTTAACGTAGAAGAAAAAGGGGAACTCCACGTTAACGAGAAAAGTGAACACCACTAACATTGGGAAACTAGGCAATGTCCCACGTTAAGAGTCACGTTAACTTAGTTAACGTGAACTCTAACGTGGAAGAGGAGCAACAACGCCAACGTTAGTGACACTCACTGTTGTCACTAACGTTGGATCATTAGCATTGCCTACGTTAATCCTCACGTTAAGATTGTTAACGTGAAAGTTAACGTGGAGTTGAATTCAAAAAACCAACGTTAGTGACATTCACTTTTGTCACTAACGTTGGGAGATGGCTTCATTTACTACGTTAAGAGCCACGTTAACTTAGTTAACGTGAGTCCTAACGTAGGAACTTTAGGCAATTGGAGTGTTAGTGACAAAGGTCAGTGTCACTAACGCTCTCGAAGGTGAATAACACACACGTTAAGAGCCACGTTAGCTAAGCTAACGTGAGACTTAACGTAGGGGCAAGAGGCAAGCCAACGTTAATGGGAAAAGTGAGTCCCATTAACGTTTGCGAAAAGGGGCACAAGCCAACGTTAATGGGAAAAGTGAGTCCCATTAACGTTGGCCAAGGATTGAATAGGAGACGTTAGTAGTCACGTTAAGACTACTAACGTTGGAGTTAATGTGGGTATATAAGGGTGGAACGTTAGTGGAAAAATTGAATGCCACTAACGTTCTCGCACCCAAAAATGTGACTCAACGTTAATCTCACTAAATGTCCAAGCCTAACTCATATTTCTCTGCAAGCTGGGCCCACTAAAGATGAGAACTGCTTCAACTCAAGGTCCAGAGCCCACATCCAAGACTTGAAGAGAAGATTATGAGGAGTAGTATATATAGGAGTAGTTTTGAACTAGAGAGGAGCTTGGCACTTCTGGGCACTACTCTCTATAGATTTACTTTTTCTGCACTTTAGCATGGATTCTTCTTTTCTGCTATTTTTCATTTCTAGAGCTATGAACAACTAAACCCCTTTCATTGGGTTAGGGAGCTTTGTTGTAATTTGATGGATCAATTATAGTTTTCATTCTTCTTCTTCTTTCTTTTCTCTTGATCTTACTAGAAAGCTTTCAATCTTAACTCAATTGGTTAGTTGTCTTGGAAAAGAAACTCTCCATAATTGGATCTCCTTTGAGCCTTGGAAAAGGGATGAGGAGATCATGCTAGAAATGCTTTCTCATGTTGGACCAAATTGGGGTTTGGATGGATATTGTGACATGTAATCCTACCAATACTTTGATTTGGGAATACATGTGGTATAATCAGTGACCACACTTCATCTCTTCCCATGAGCAATTAAATCAAGGAATTGGGCAATTGTTCAAGCTTAGAGAGATTAGATTGCCAAGGAATTGGGATCCAATCACTTAAGATTGCCAAGGAGATCAATGAATGCATTGATTGAGGAAGAGATGAGAATAAACTTGATCTGGAGAATACAACATCTCCTGAACCCAATGATTTCCCCATATCTTATCTCACTGATGAGCGGATATTTTATACGCTTTTGGGGGGTAATTTAATGTAGATTTTAGCATGTTTTAATTAGTTTTTAGTAGAATAGTATTAGTTTTTAGGCAAAAATCATATTTCTGGACTTTTCTATGAGTTTCTGTGTTTTTTTGTGATTTCAGGTATTTTCTGGCTGAAATTGAGGGAGCTGAGCAAAAATCTGAGTTAGGCTGAAAAAGGACTGCTGATGTTGTTGGATTCTGAACTCTCTGCACTCGAAATAGATTTTCTAGAGCTACAGGATTCCAATTAGTGCGCTCTTAACGGCGTTTGAAAGTAGACATCTAGGGCTTTCCAGCAATATATAATAGTCCATACTTTTCGCGAAGATAGACGACGTAAACTGGCGTTTAACGCCAGTATCATGCTGCTGTCTGGCGTCTAGCGCCAAAAACAGGTTACAAGTTGGAGTTCAACGCCCAAAACACGTCACAACCTGGCGTTCAACTCCAGAAACAGCCCAAGCACGTGAGAAGCTTAAGTCTCAGCCCCATCACACACCAAGTGGGCCCTAGAAGTGGATTTCTGCACTATCTATCATAGTTTACTCATTTTCTGTAAAGCTAGGTTATTAGTTTACTATTTAAACAACCTTTAGAGACTTATTTTGGACCTCATGACATTTTCAGATCTGAATTTTATACACTTTGACGGCATGAGTCTCTAAACTCCATTGTTGGGGGTGAGGAGCTCTGCAGCGTCTCAATGAATTAATGCAATTGTTTCTATTTCATTCAAACGTGTGTGTGTTCCTATCTAAGATGTTCATTCGCCCTTAATTGTGAAGGAGGTGATGATCCGTGACACTCATCACCTTCCTCAATCCATGAACGTGTGCCTGACAAACACCTCCGTTCTACATCAGATTGAATGAGCATCTCTTAGCTTCCTTAATCAGAATCTTCATGGTGTAAGCTAGAACTGATGGCGGCCACTCTTGAGGATCTGGAAAGTCTAAACCTTGTCTGTGGTATTCCGAGTAGGATTCAATGATTGAATGGCTGCGACGAGCTTCAAACTCACGATTGCTGGGCATGATGACAAACGCAAAAGGATCAATGGATCCTATTCCAACATGATCGAGAACCAACAGCTGATTAGTCGTGCTGTGATAGAGCATCTGGACCGTTTTCACTGAGAGGATGGGAAGTAGCCACTGACGATGGTGACACCCTACATACAGCTTGCCATGGATGGAACTTTACAAACAATTAAGTTGAATATTACATTGCAGAAATTCAGAGGACAAAGCATCTCCAAAACTCCAACATATTCTCCCTTAATAAAGTAACAATTCCTGATTCCAAACACTTTTACTTCTTACAATTAAATCCAAATAACCTTATTGGCATCCTGACTAGGATTAATAAAATAAACATAGCTTGCTTCAAACCAATAATCTCCGTGGGATCGACCCTTACTCGTGTAAGGTATTACTTGGACGACCCAGTGCACTTGCTGGTTAGTTGTACGGATTGCAAATTCGTGCACCAAGTTTTTGGCGCCGTTGCCGGGGATTATTCGAGTTTGAACAACTAAAGGTTTATTTTGTTGCTTAGATTAGGAATAATTTATTTTTGTTGTTATAGAGTCATTAAATTCTGAGTCCTTTATTCTCTTTTCAAAAATTTTTCAAAAATATATTATTTTTCTTTATCAATTTCTAATTTTCGTGAGTTTAGTGTCTTGTTCTAAGTTTGGTGTCAATTGCATGTTTTTCCTTGTCTTTTAATTTTTCGAATTGCATGTTCTTGTTCTTCCTTGATCTTCAATTTGTTCTTGTCAATTTTTCTTGTTTGATCTTTGGTTTGTCTTGTTCTGTGTCTTTTCTTGTTTTTCTTGTGCTTTTTCAAAACATTAGTTTTCAAAAAAATTTATTCCTATCTATAAAAATAATACATCTTTAAAATCCGTTACATTTTTAGCTCAGTTGGTTATAGCGTTGGCTTATGTTCTTGGCAATTGGGTATCTTCTTTTTAAAATCTTTTCTTCAAAAATAATTTTTCTTGATTTAATCTTGTGCCAAACTTTAAGTTTGGTGTTTTCTTGTTGATCTTTCTTTAATTTTCGAAAATTTATCTTGGTTTTCTAAAAATTTTAAGTTTGGTGTTCTTTCTTTTGTTCTTGGTGTTCTTGTGAATCTTCAAGGTGTTCTTGAGTCTTTCTTGTGTTTTGATTTTAAAATTTTTAAGTTTGGTGTTCCTTGGTGTTTTCCCTCCAAAATTTTCGAAAATAAGGAGCATTAGATCTAAAAAATTTTAAGTCTTGTGTCTTTTATGTGTTTTTCTCTTTCATCATAAAATTCAAAAAAAATATATCTTTTTCAAAAATATCCTAACCACTTTCTCTCTCCTCAAATTTTCGAAAATCTTCATAAAAGTTTTCAAATTTTTAATTTTCTTTCTTTATTTATTTTATTTTTATTTCGATTTTTTTATTTTATTCTATTTCAAAAATCAATTTTCTTTATATAATAAATTAAATAAAACAGACAATATCAACATCTATATCATCTCCCTTGCTCCATCATGGAACTAAGTGGAAATGCACAGTCCAGGAGGACTCTGGGGTCATATGCTAACCCCACTACTGCTTCATATGGGAGTAGTATCTGTATACCCTCCATTGGAGTTAGTAGCTTTGAGTTGAATCCTCAGCTCATTATCATGGTGCAGCAAAGCTGCCAGTATTCCGGTCTTCCACATGAAGAACCTACAGAGTTTCTGGCACAATTTTTACAAATTACTGACACAGTGCATGATAAGGAAGTAGATCAGGATGTCTACAGATTACTACTGTTTCCATTTGCTGTAAAAGATCAAGCTAAGAGGTGGTTAAATAACCAACCTAAGAACAGCATAAAGACATGGAAACAGTTGTCAGAAAAATTCCTGAATCACTACTTTCCTCCAAAACGGATGACACAGCTAAGGCTAAGCATCCAAGGCTTCAAACAAGGAGATAATGAATCCCTTTATGATGCCTGGGAGAGATACAGAGAGATGCTAAGAAAATGCCCCTCTGAGATATTTTCAGAGTGGGTGCAATTAGACATCTTCTACTATGGGCTTACAGAAAAAGCTCAGATTTCTCTAGATCACTCAGCTGGTGGATCTATACATATGAGAAAAACAATTGAAGAAGCTCAAGAGTTTATTGATACAGTTGCCAGAAATCAGCATCTGTACCTAAGCAGTGAATCTTCCATGAAAGAAGAAGCTAAAACAGTAACTGCTGAATTCAGTCCTGTAAATCAGGCTAATGAATTCAATCATCAATTAGACTTTCTTACTCAGCAGCTAGCCGAATTCAAGGAAATACTACAGGAAACAAGAATGGCTAACAGGAATATGGAAGTACAGTTAAAGCAAACAGAAAAGCAACTGTCAAAACAAATAACAGAAGAATGCCAAGCAGTTCAATTAAGAAGTGGAAAAACATTAAATACCTCACTTCAAAGCAACAGGAAGCCAAGAAATGAACAAACGGCTACTCAAAATCCCTCTGAGGACAATCAGAGCCCAGAGAGGAATAAGGCTGGCGCTGAACGCCCAGACCATGCTCATTCCTGGCATTCAACGCCAGAAACAAGCATGAATCCGGTGTTAAACGCCCAAGGGAAGCACAGTTCTGGCGTTCAGACGCCAGTAACAGATAAGGAGTTGGCGTCTAACGCCACTACCCCTGGCATTCAAATGCCAGTGGGGGATCAGTCACATACAAGTGCTGATAACAACCCTTCTAAAAAGGCTTCACAACCCACTTCTACAGGTAATAAACCTGCAGCAACTAAGGTTGAGGAATACAAAGCCAACATACCTTATCCTCAAAAACTCTGCCAAGCAGAACAGGATAAGCAATTTGCCCGCTTTGCAGACTATCTCAGGACTCTTGAAATAAAGATTCCGTTTGCAGAAGCACTTGAGCAAATACCCTCTTATGCCAAGTTCATGAAAGAGATCTTAAGCCATAAGAAGGATTGGAGGGAAACTGAAAAAATTTACCTCACTGAAGAATGCAGTGCAGTTATCCTAGAAAGCTTACCTGAGAATCTTAAGGATCTCGGAAGCTTTATGATACCATGCACATTAGAGGGTACTTGCACCAAGCAAGCTCTATGTGACCTTGGGGCAAGTATCAACCTAATACCTGCATCTATTATCACAAAGCTTGGTTTAACTGAAGAAGTCAAACCAACCCGGATATGTCTTCAACTTGCTGATGGCTCCATTAAATACCCATCGGGCGTGATTGAAGACATGATTGTCAAGGTTGGGCCATTTGCCTTTCCTACTGACTTTGTGGTGCTAGAAATGGAGGAGCACAAGAATGCAACTCTCATTCTAGGAAGACCTTTCCTAGCAACTGGCCGAACCCTCATTGACGTCCAAAAAGGGGAAGTAACCCTGAGAGTCAATGAGGAGGAGTTCAAGTTGAATGTTGTCAAAGCTATGCAACATCCAGACACCCCAAATGACTGCATGAGTGTTGATATCATTGACTCTCTGGTAAGAGAGGTCAATATGGCTGAGAGTCTCGAATCAGAGCTAGAGGACATCTTTAAAGATGTTCAGCCTGATTTGGAGGAATCAGAGAGGATAATAGAACCTCTGAAAATCCCTCAAGAAGAGGAGAAACCTCCCAAACCCGAGCTCAAACCATTACCACCATCCCTGAAATATGCATTTCTGGGAGAAGGTGATACCTTTCCTGTAATCATAAGCTCTACCTTAGAGCCACAGGAAGAGGAAGCACTAATTCAAGTGCTAAGGACACACAAGACAACTCTTGGGTGGTCTATCAGTGATCTTAAAGGCATTAGCCTAGCCAGATGCATGCACAAGATCCTATTGGAGGGTGACGCCAAGCCAGTGGTCCAACCACAAAGGCGGCTGAATCCAGCCATGAAGGAAGTGGTGCAGAAGGAGGTCACTAAATTACTAGAGGCTGGGATTATTTATCCTATTTCTAATAGCCCCTGGGTAAGCCCTGTCCAAGTCGTCCCTAAGAAGGGAGGCATGACAGTGGTTCATAATGAAAGAAATAAACTGGTTCTTACAAGAACAGTTACAGGGTGGTGTATGTGTATTGATTATAGAAGGCTCAATACAGCCACCAGAAAGGATCATTTTCCTTTACCATTCATAGACCAGATGCTAGAAAGACTAGCAGGTCATGAATACTACTGCTTCCTGGATGGATATTCAGGTTATAATCAAATTGCAGTAGATCCCTAGGATCAAGAGAAAACGGCATTCACATGTCCATCTGGAGTATTTGCATACAGAAGGATGCCATTTGGCCTGTGCAATGCACCTGCAACCTTTTAGAGGTGCATGCTCTCAATTTTCTCTGATATGGTGGAAAAATTTTTGGAAGTCTTCATGGATGACTTTTCAGTATTTGGAGACTCATTTAGCTCTTGCCTTAACCATCTAGCACTTGTTCTAAAGAGATGCCAAGAGACTAACCTAGTTTTAAACTGGGAGAAGTGTCACTTTATGGTGACTGAAGGAATTGTCCTTGGGCACAAAATTTCGAACAAGGGAATAGAGGTGGATCAAGCTAAGGTAGAGGTAATTGAAAAATTACCACCACCTGCCAATGTTAAGGCAATCAGAAGCTTTCTGGGGCATGCAGGATTCTATAGGAGGTTTATAAAGGATTTTTCAAAAATTGCCAAACCTCTGAGCAACCTGCTAGCTGCTGACATGCCATTTATCTTTGATAAAGAGTGTCTGCAAGAATTTGAGACTCTGAAGGCTAAATTGGTCACAGCACCAATAATCTCTGCACCAAACTGGACATTGCCATTTGAACTAATGTGTGATGCCAGTGACCATGCCATTGGTGCAGTATTGGGACAAAGGCATGACAAGCTTCTGCACACCATTTACTATGCCAGTCGTGTTTTAAATGACGCACAGAAGAACTACACAACCACAGAAAAAGAACTACTTGCAGTGGTTTATGCCATTGACAAATTCAGATCCTATTTAGTAGGATCAAAAGTGATTATATACACTGATCATGCTGCTCTTAAATATCTACTCACAAAGCAGGATTCAAAACCCAGACTTATAAGATGGGTGTTGCTTCTGCAAGAGTTTGATATAGAAATAAGAGACAAAAAGGGGACAGAGAATCAGGTAGCAGATCACCTGTCCCGAATAGAACCAGTAGAAGGGGTGTCCCTCCCTCTTACTGAGATCTCTGAAAACTTTCCGGATGAGCAACTCTTTGCCATCCAGGAAGTGCCATGGTTTGCAGACATTGCAAACTACAAGGCAGTGAGATTCATACCCAAAGAATACAGTAGGCAGCAATCAAAGAAGCTGATCACGGATGCAAAGTATTATCTTTGGGATGAACCGTATCTCTTTAAGAGATGTGTAGACAGAGTAATTCATAGATGCGTGCCTAAAGAAGAAGCGCAGAAGATTCTATGGCATTGCCATGGATCCCAGTATGGAGGACATTTTGGAAGTGAGCGAACAGCCACAAGAGTCCTCCAATGTGGCTTCTACTGGCCTACTCTCTATAAAGACTCTCGAGTGTTTGTACTTAATTGTGACAGTTGCCAAAGATCTGGTAATCTGCCTCACAGTTATGCCATGTCTCAACAAGGGATCTTGGAGATTGAGTTGTTTGATGTATGGTATTGACTTCATGGGACCTTTCCCACCATCATACTCAAATACTTATATTCTGGTGGCAGTGGATTATGTATCCAAATGGGTGGAAGCTATTGCAACACCTACTAATGACACTAAAACAGTGTTAAAATTCCTCCAGAAACACATCTTCAGCAGATTTGGTACCCCTAGAGTATTAGTCAGTGATGGGGGCACTCATTTCTGCAATAAACAGCTTTACTCTGCTTTGGTTTGTTATGGAGTTAGCCACAGGGTAGCCACTCCATATCATCCACAGACAAATGGGCAAGCTGAAGTCTCTAATAGAGAACTTAAAAGAATCCTGGAATGGACTGTAATTAACCGTAGAAAGAATTGGGCAAGAAGCTTAGATGATGCTCTGTGGGCATACAGAACAGCATTCAAGACCACTATAGGGACCTCTCCATACCAGCTTGTGTATGGAAAGGCATGTCACTTGCCAGTGGAACTGGAACATAAGACCTACTGGGCAACCAGATTCCTGAACCTTGATGCCAAGTTAGCTGGAGAAAAATGATTGCTTCAGTTAAATGAGCTAGAGGAATTTAGACTCAATGCTTTCGAGAATGCAAAAATTTACAAAGAGAAAGAAAAAAGATGATATGATAAGAAATTGCCATCTAGAGTCTTTGAGTCGGGGCAGAAAGTTCTGCTATTTAATTCTAGGCTCAAATTATTCCCCGGGAAATTAAAATCCCGGTGGAGAGGTCCATATGTAATTACAAGTGTATCACCATATGGATACGTAGAGCATCAGGATAATGACTCTAACAAAAAGTTCATTGTTAATGGACAGAGAGTTAAACATTATCTTAAAAGCAATTTTGAGCAAGAATGCTCAAAACTGAGACTTAATTAAAGCTCAATAATAGTCCAGCTAACGACATTAAAGAAGCGCTTGCTGGGAGGCAACCCAGCCATTCACAAAATTTAATTTTATTTGTTTTTGTTAATTAATTGATTTTTACAGGTATATGTCAAAATATCTTCAAGGTAAAAAAGCAATTGATTGAATTCACAGAGTTACAGGGGAATTTGGAAGCTCACTGGCGTGAAAAAGCCAGTAAGAAATGTTTTGGGCGTTGAACGCCCAAAAGAAGCATCCACTGGGCGTTCAACGCCAGTAAGGATAGCCATCTGGGCATTGAACACCAGAAAGGAGCATCTTCTGGGCGTTGAACGCCAGAAAGAAGCTTCTTCTGGGCGTTTAACGCCAGAATTACAGCATCCTGGGCGTTTAGAAAAACGCCCAGTGATAAAGGACTTCCTGGCGTTCAACGCCAGAAAGAAGCAACAGCTGGGCGTTGAACGCCCAGGAGAAGCATCAATTGGGCGTTAAACGCCCAAAACATGCAGTAGTTGGGCGTTTAACGCCAGAATGGTGGGGAGGAGGTAAAATTCGTTTTCCTTTACAAATTTTCTAATTTTTTATGTTTCGAATCATGATTTCTTGCATAAACATGTTTCAAAATGTCATCCTTCAAATCAAAATAGTTTTCTAAGAACCCTAATTTCTAAAATCCCTTTTTCAAAAATAATATAGCTTCATACATAAACATAAACCTTTTTCCAATCCAATCCAACTCTTTTTCCAATTTTTTTCCTTTCTTTCAAACTTAATTATCTTTTAAAATCTTTTTCAAATTATAAATTTCAAATTTATTTTTAAATATCATTCATATCTTTTTAAATTATATCCTTTTCTTGTCATATTTATCTTTTATAAATCATATCTTTTATCTTATATCTTTTTCTTATTTTCGAAAACCCACCCCCTCCCTTTATATCCACTTTCGGCGCCCCTCTCATCATCCACCATTCCACACCTGCTCTCCTTCTATCCCTCTTCTCTCTTTTCTTTTGCTTGAGGACAAGCAAACCTCTAAGTTTGGTGTGCTTATCCGTGATCACAAAAAACATACTCACTTTGATCATGGCCCCTAAAGGAAAATAACCCAACCCAAGAGGTAAGAAAGAGAATATTCCAAAGCCACTTTAGAATCAAGGGAAGTTCTTAACTAAAAAACATTCAGACCATTACTACAAAATAATGAGTCTAAGATCAGTGATCCCGGAAGTCAAGTTCGATCTGAAAGAAGATGAATATCCGGAGATCCAAGAACAAATTCGAAACAGGAACTGAGAAATCCTAGCTAATCCTGAAACGAAAGTGGGAAGGAATATGGTTCAGGAGTTCTATGCAAATCTATGGTAGACAGACAGGCAAAGAATAATTGGAGCTGCCCTCTATGATCATTGGACCTTAGTCAGAGGAAAGATTGTTCACACCCATCCTGACAAAATCAGGGAGACCTTTAAGCTTCCTCAACTGAAGGATGACCCAGACTCCTTTAATAGGAGAATGATGAGGGTAAACAAAGGCCTGGACAAGATTCTAGAGGATATATGCATCCCTGAAGCCAGGTGGACCACTAGCACAACTGGCATCCCAAATCAACTCAAAAGAGAAGATCTCAAACCAGCTGCCAGAGGCTGGCTGGATTTCATTGGGCATTCTATATTGCGCACCAGCAACCGTTCTGAAGTTACTGTTAAAAGAGCAGTGATGATTCACTGCATCATGTTGGGAAAAGAAGTAGAAGTCCATCAACTGATCTCGTGTGAACTATACAAAATAGCAAACAAGAATTCCAAGGATGCCAGATTGGCCTATCCAAGCTTAATTTCTATGCTCTGCAGAGATGCCGGAGTGAAGATGGGAATAACAGAGTATATTTCAGTTGAAAGGCCAATCACTAAAATATCAATGGAAAGACAACAGCTGCAGGATGATCCAATCAAGAGGAGAGCACAAGAAGTCCTCCCAGAACTTCCTCAATTCGAATATTGGGAACATCTTGAAGCATCTATTTCCAAATTGCAAGAAGCTATGAACCAAATAAAGAAAGAACAGAACAATCAAAGTAGCATGCTTTGCAAACTGCTTAAGGAACAAGAAGAGCAAGGGCGTGATTTAAGGGAGCTGAAGCGCCAGAAATTAATCCTTGAAGGACCAAGCAACCCACAGATCAAAGGAACATCCACTTTCCAAAACACAGGTTGTTGAGTTCTAATTTTAGCTTTAACTCTGTGATACTGTTATTTTAGAAATTTACCTTAGAAGTTGTACAGTAGTAGTAGTAGTAGTAATTAGCATATCTATTCTGGTTTTATTTTCAATTAAGTTATAATTTATTTTTCTCATCATCATCAGACATGAATAAAATAGTAGATTTTTAGAATAAAGAATTTATATTTTTCAAGTTCTTAATAATAAAAAGTATAATTAATTATATGTGGTGGCAATACTTTTTGTTCTCTGAATGAATGCTTGAACAGTGCATATTTTATCCTAAATTTTACGAATGTTGGCTCCTGAAAGAATGAGGAACACGAAAAATATTATTGATGATCTGAAAAATCATGAATTTGATTCTTGAAGCAAGAAAAAGCAGTGAAAAAAAAACACTTGTACAAGAAATCATTGGATCAAGAAAAAGAAAAAGCCAATAGCCCTTAAAACCAAAAGGCAAGGGTGAAAAGGATCCAAGGCTTTGAGCATCAGTGAATAGGAGGGCCCAAGGAAGTAATTCCAGGCCTAAGCGGCTAAATCAAGCTATCCCTAACCATGTGCTTGTGGCATGCAGGTCCAAGTGAAAAGCTTGAGACTGAGTGGTTAAAGTCGTGATCCAAAGCAAAAAGAGTGTGCTTAAGAGCTCTGGACACCTCTAGCTGGGGACTTTAGCAAAGCTGAGTCACAATCTGAAAAGGTTCACCAAGTCATGTGTCTGTGGCATTTATGTATCCGGTGGTAATACTGGAAAACAAAGTGCTTAGGGCCACGGCCAAGACTCATGAAGTAACTGTGTTCAAGAATCAACATATTAAACTAGGAGAATCAATAATACTATCTGAATTCTGAGTTCCTATGGATGCCAACCATTCTGAATTTCAAGGGATAAGGTGAGATGCCAACACTATTCAGAAGCAAAAAGCTACAAGCCCCGCTCATCTAATAAGAATCTGAGCTTCACTTAAAACTCTGAAATATTATTGCTTCTTAATTTCTTTTCATCCTATTTTATTTATCTAGTTGCTTGAGGACAAGCAACAGTTTAAGTTTGGTGTTGTGATGAGCGGATATTTTATACGCTTTTGGGGGTAATTTCATGTAGATTTTAGCATGTTTTAATTAGTTTTTAGTAGAATAATATTAGTTTTTAGGCAAAAATCATATTTCTGGACTTTACTATGAGTTTGTGTGTTTTTCTGTGATTTCAGGTATTTTCTGGCTGAAATTGAGGGAGCTGAGCAAAAATCTGAGTTAGGCTGAAAAAGGACTGCTGATGCTGTTGGATTCTGACCTCTCTGCACTCGAAATGGATTTTCTAGAGCTACAAGAGTCCAATTAGCGCGCTCTCAATGGCGTTGGAAAGTAGACATCTAGGGCTTTCCAGCAATATATAATAGTCCATACTTTGCGTGAAGATAGACGACGTAAACTGGCGTTTAACGCCAGTATCATGTTGCTGTCTGGCGTCCAGCGCCAGAAACAGGTTACAAGTTGGAGTTCAACGCCCAAAACACGTCACAACCTGGCGTTCAACTCCAGAAATAGCCCAAGCACGTGAGAAGCTTAAGTCTCAGCCCCAGCACACACCAAGTGGGCCCCAGAAGTGGATTTCTGCACTATCTATCATAGTTTACTCATTTTCTATAAAGCTAGGTTATTAGTTTACTATTTAAACAACTTTTAGAGACTTATTTTGGACCTCATGACATTTTCAGATCTGAATTTTATACACTTTGACGACATGAGTCTCTAAACTCCATTGTTAGGGGTGAGGAGCTCTGCAGCGTCTCAATGAATTAATGCAATTGTTTCTATTTCATTCAAACGTGTGTGTGTTCCTATCTAAGATGTTCATTCGCGCTTAATTGTGAAGGAGGTGATGATCCGTGACACTCATCACCTTTCTCAATCCATGAACATGTGCCTGACAAACACCTCCGTTCTACATCAGATTGAATGAGCATCTCTTAGCTTCCTTAATCAGAATCTTCGTGGTATAAGCTAGAACTGATGGCGGCCACTCTTGAGGATCCGGAAAGTCTAAACCTTGTCTGTGGTATTCCGAGTAGGATTCAAGGATTGAATGGCTGTGACAAGCTTTAAACTCGCGATTGCTGGGCATGATGACAAACGCAAAAGGATCAATGGATCCTATTCCAACATGATCGAGAACCAACAGCTGATTAGCCGTGCTGTGACAGAGCATCTGAACCGTTTTCACTGAGAGGATGGGAAGTAGCCACTGACGATGGTGACACCCTACATACAGCTTGCCATGGATGGAACTTTACAAACAATTGAGTTGAATATTACATTGCAGAAATTCAGAGGACAAAGCATCTCCAAAACTCCAACAAATTCTCCATTAATAAAGTAACAATTCCTGATTCCCAACACTTTTACTTCTTACAATTAAATCCAAATAACCTTATTGGCATCCTGACTAAGATTAATAAAATAAACATAGCTTGCTTCAAACCAATAATCTCCGTGGGATCGACCCTTACTCGCGTAAGGTATTACTTGGATGACCCAGTGCACTTGCTGGTTAGTTGTACGGGTTGAAAATTCGTGCACCACTTACCCATTCTCTTTACTTTCTGCCATTTAATTTCATGCTTATTACCCCAACTCCCTATTTAAGATTCTGCACTTTAATTCCTGCTATTTACTTTCAGTCATTTAATTTTCTATAATTTCCAAATCCAATTTCTGCTCAGCTCAACTAGCACTTTTTTCTAACTAAAATTGCTTGACCAATCAATCCCTGTGGGATTCGACCTCACTCTACTGTGAGTTTTACTTGACGACAATTCGGTATACTTGCCGAAGGAAAATTTGTTGAGAGACAAGTTTTCACGCATCAATCGGTGTACTAATTCAAGCTAGCAAACGTAGATGACAAACAATCAATATTAAAGGACTTGGCCTAGGGTTAACATTGGAAATTCTATCACTATAGTTTCCTTCAATGGTGATAATAATTAAGTCTTGCTTCACTTAGTTGACCTCTAATTATAGAGGAGATTCAAATGAAAGTAATTAGCTTGAGTCATAATTCCTAGCTTCACCCTAAGGGAGTCTAACCTTAGTGCATTCCAAACCAATTAGCAATTCTTAATCCTCACTCAACAATTGACATCCACTATTCAAGTTTTTCTAATGGTTCAAACCCTAAGCCAAGTGAAGGACTTTTACTCCATAACTAGTGTTGGCATTTTATCAAATATTTGGTAAGCATTCATAAGAGGCATTATAAAATTGAAATGGAGAATTAAATTCAAGAGATCTAAATCATACAATCATCAACAATTGAACAATTACAAGTAATGGATATGAAAGTACCTCAATTCACTAGTTCCAAATATAAGTAACAAAGTCAAAGCTAGATCCAAAGTGAGAGGATCAAAGAACCCAAATTGAGAAATTGAGAATAGGAGAAGAGTAGATCTACTAATTGCATCAAAATAAAAGTGTATTACAATAGATCTTACCAAGAAAATCAAAGGAAAATTACAATGGAGGATGAAATTCTAGAGAGAGGTTGAAGGTTCTCTCTACCCAAAATGTAACCAACTCTAAGAAAATATCTAAGAAAGTGTCCAAAAATAAATGAGTGCCCTAAACCCCTCAATCCTTGGCCTTTTTAAGTATTTTCCCGCCAAAGCTCTTCCCGAAAATAGGATTCCTAACTGCCTCCACGCGCTGGTCACGTGCCTCTTAAAAAAAATCATGTGTGGCAATCGGTGCGTACGCGCATAACACGCGTACACGTCCCTGGGGCATTTGCAATCCGCGCGCAGGCGTAATGTGTGCAGGCACGTCCATGAGGATCATGGCTTAGCCACTAAACATGCCAGCTTATAGCTTGGCTCCTAGCTTTGGATCTGGTGGCACAATTCTACACGGACGCGCCATGTGCGCATGCGCGCCGCTGCTGATGTTTCCAAAGCTCAATTTTCCATGCTCCTTTCCTTTGCACATGCTTCTATTCTCTCATCCAAGTCATCCTTGCCCTGTGAACTCTGAAACCACTTAACACACAGGTCACAGTATCGAATGGCACTAGAGGGTGATTAAAAATATATCCAAATTGGTGCAAAAGAAGCATGTTTCCATCCATAAGGCAAAATTGGGAAAGGAACACAAAATCATGTATTTTCATATGAAAAGTGTGTAGAATCATTGATACAAGATAAACCCTAAAAATGGAGTTTATCAAGAGCATGCACCTTTGGAATGTTTGATGCAGGTGGAAATTGTCTCTCAACAAATTTCCTTCGGCAAGTGTACCAAATTTTGTCGTCAAGTAAAAACTCACAATAGAGTGAGGTCGAATCCCACTGGGATTGATTGATCAAGAAACTTTGATTAGAAGATTGTTCTAGTTGAGCGAATTCAGAATTTGGGTTGAGAGTTATAGAAAATAAAATGGTGGTAATGTAAATGACGGAAAAGTAAATGCTAGAATTAAAGAACTGGAAGTAAATGACTGAAATTAAATTGCAGAATTGTAAATGGGAATGGGGTATTTGCTCATGAAAATAAACGCAGAAATTAAAGAGAATGGGTGAGATCAGAATTGGGGAGTTCATTGGGCACAGGAGATGTTGCAATTCTCCAGATCAAGTTCATTTTCATCTCTTCCTCAATCAATGCACTCATTGATCTCCTTGGCAATCTTAATTGATTGAATTACAATTTCTTGCAATTCAATCTCTCAAATCTTGATCAATAGCCAATTCCTTGGTCAATTGCTCATGAGAAGAGATGAAGTGTGGTCACTGATTATACCACATGCATTTCCCAAATCGAGTTTTGAGAGGATTATAGTCACATCTCCATCCAAATCCAATTTGGTCCAGCATGAGAAAGCATTTCTAGCTTGATCTCTTCATTCCTCTTTGAAGGTTCAGAAGGGATCCAAGTTTGAATAGTTTCTTTTCCAAGATAACTACCCAATGGGATGAAGATCGAAAGCTTTCAAGTAAAATCAAGAGAAAAGATAGAAGAAGAATGAAGAAAACTAGTATTGATCCATCAAATTACAACAGAGCTCCCTACCCAATGAAATGGGTTTAGTTGTTCATAGCACTAAAAAATGAAAACAAAGATGGAGAATACATTCTGAACTAGAAGGGTAGAGAAAGTAAAATAGAGAGTAATGCTTTTTCCTTCAGAATCCTCTTCCAACTCTCCACTCCAAAAAAAAAACTCCTTAAATAATTCAAAGCTACTCCTATATATACAACTCTTCTATTCTTCCAGTTGATTCTTCAAGTCTTGGGCCTTTGGATCTTCAGTTTGGAGCAGTTCTCTTCTTTACTTGGGCTTGGTTTTACTTGCAGAGAGAAAGTGTGAAGTGGGCAGAGACTTTAGCTCAAGACGTTAGAGGTGTTAACATTCAGTGAGAAAATGGGTTCGAAAACGTTAGTGTAATTCAACTTTTTCACTAACGTTTCTTACCCAAGTAAAGGCCACATTAACTTCAACGTTAGTGGCACAAACGTTGCCACTAACGTTGCCTCTTTGTCCTTCGCACACGTTATTGGGACTCAACTTTCCCAATAACGTTGAGAGCCTCCCCCTTTCCCACGTTAGAGTCCACGTTAACTTAGTTAACGTGGCTCTTTTAACGTAGGCATGCCAATCTTCGAGAACGTTAGTGACACTCAACATTGTCACTAACGTTCCAATATGCCCCTATTCACATTAGAGTCCACGTTAACTAGGTTAACGTGGCTTCTAACGTGGCTTTGCAAACCATTTCCAACGTTAGTGACAATGTTGAGTGTCACTAACGTTGGCTCATCTTTCACTCATTGCCGTTAGCTTCCACGTTAACTAAGTTAACGTAGAAGTTAACGTGGCTCCTTGGGGTTTTGTGGTTGCTTCCAACGTTAGTGACAATGTTGGGTGTCACTAACGTTGTTGACCATTCTTGCCTCTCACGTTAGCTCCCACGTTAACCAAGTTAACATGGAAGTTAACGTGGTACATTGCACCTTAGGCCATCATTAGTGACAATGTTGAATGTCACTAACGTTGGCTTCCTTCCCCTTGTTAACGTTAGAGGCCATGTTAACCAAGTTAACGTGGACTCTAACGTGGCCACTTATGATCATTGGCCAACGTTAGTGATAATGTTAAGTGTCACTAACGTTGGCTCAAAATCCTTTCTTCACGTTAGAGCTCACGTTAACTTAGTTAACGTGACTCTTAACGTGGGCAATGATGGCTTTGAGAGCGTTATTGGCAATCACTTTTCTCATTAACTTTGCAAGTTACCTCCTATTCCACACTAGTCGCCACGTTAATTAGATTAACGTGACTGCTAAGTGGTTCCTCCTTGCTTCCTTTGGTCCTGAAATCAAGCAATAGAGTGCATCAAAGTTCTAGTCCAAGTCATGGGTAATGCAACATACAATTTGTCACTAAATTCATGCAAAATCCTCATGAAATCATGTAAAATGCACAATGTATGCTTGAATCAAGGTGTAAGTGAATATCTACCCAAAACTAGCTTATTTCCTAAGGAAATGCATGAAACTACCCTAAAAACAGTAAAGAAAATGTCAGTGAAACTGGCCAAGATGCCCTTGCATCACAACACCAAACTTAAAGCTTGCTTGTCCCTAAGCAAGTACTGGAACAAGAGAATGATGAATGGAATGTCAAGAGAAATGAGTCATTCTTGTGGAGGTCATGTTACTGATTTTATGGTGGTTTCATGCATAGCAACTTAGGTTCATTCCATTACTAGCTTTCAGACTTTTATCATGTTCTAAAACACTGGTTTTGCTTACATACCATGAGACTTTTATTGATCCTTTTATTGTCATTTCAGGGCTTATTTGTGTTCTTCAGGCCAGGTGCTCTGTAAGGGGGCAACTCTTTAAAATAAGCTTTCAGCCAACACTCCCGAACCAGTTGGTTCAAGGTGCTAGGTGTTGAAACACCCCTATAGACTTACTTCCTCAAGTCTCTCCCCCATACATACACACCACAGGCATATGGTTTATTTATTTTCTTTTCTTGAGACCTTGGTGTCCAGCACCTCTTTGGGTTACTAAATGCTCTGTGGTGAGGGCTACTCTTGATAGTGGACTTTCAACTGATAATCCCGAGTTAGTTAACACAAGTTACCAAGTGATAAGGCACCCCTAAGAGCTTATTCATCCAAGTAGATCCCTCACACAGGAACACCACAGACACATGCCTCAAGATTACAACCATTGGTGCCTAGCCTTATTGCTTACTCTTTTTCTTTTGTTTTTCACTTTAAGTGTTCTTTCCCTTTCTCTTATTAGGATCTTGCTATTTACTTAGTCTCATGGGTGTATTCAAAGCAAAGTATTCAGGACAGATAGTTGTTTTCCCACCTCGTGGTTGAACCAACTTAGCTAACTTATGATCACACCAAAGATTCAGAAAATTACTCCATATTATGAACCCCACTCTGGTCTTTTGAAACATAAACATTTTCTTCTTCATTTGATTTTAACGACAAGCATACAATAAGTAAAGATATAATGCTGTGACACTTAAACCAGAATTCATAGACCTAAGCAATAAAACTTAAAATGCAGAGTTGAACTAGGTTCCAATCAACGCATGACTATTAATTAACAGTGCATTCGGACTTCCAATTTTTAAAAAGATGAGTAGATGGAATTAAGTAGCAATACAACCTTTGAGAGATGGTTTGCTCCGCCAATCCATTTGCCTTCTTGTTGTCATTGTCATAGTTCTTGATGCCTTACTTTCTTAGTTGAAGGTGCACCATCTCCTCATAAGCTTCCTGCAAGGTTATTGGAAGTTACTTGTTTCCCAAGCACCTGAGGAATAGTCAGCTCGCATGTATGCTTATGATTTCTGAACTTATTTTGGGTGTGTGAACACCAAACTTAGTTCCTTGCTTACTACAAAACCTTGCATGCATGCGTAGAACCTCGTATCTTGCTGTTAGCAACCAATTAACTAAAGACTAATCTATATCCAAGTGGTTCCCTTAATTGGTTAGAGCTAGCAATGTGCTTTGAGAGTATAGTGTGATTCTAACTAGCATCCTCTGGTGGGACACCAAACTTAGAATCGCACTTTCACTCTTGAATTGTTTTGGTGTGGAACACCAAACTTAGCTCCTTATAATGCAGGGGAAACAACTTGTGATCTTTATTGAAATGCAGCTGAAAAGGTAGTTACCTAAGGTTGGGTTTCCTTTCAACAAAGTGCTTCTTTATCGTCACTAGCTTGACGATTCCTCCTCTACTTGAGATGATAGTTTACTATGGGGTTTTCCCCCATGTTGCCCAGATAATGCTTGAGTCTTTGTCCGTTCACTGTAAAAGTCCTTCCTGACCTTTCATCCATGATTTCGATGTGTCCATATGGTGAGACTTTAGTGACAATGAAAGGCCCTGACCACCTCGATTTGAGTTTTCCTGGGAATAGTCTCAATTTGGAATTGTAAAGGAGTACTTGCTGCCCCTTTTCGAAATCCCTGGGTGCAAGATGCAGGTCATGTCTCCTCTTTGCCTTCTTCTTATATATCTTAGTATTTTCATAGGCTTGTGACCTGAATTCCTCCATCTCTTGCAGTTGCAAGATTCTCTTTGCACCAGCAGCAATACTGTCAAAGTTCAGTATCTTGATGGCCCAGAGAGCTTTGTGTTCCAATTCTAGTGGTAAATGGCAAGCTTTCCCATAAACCAGTTGATATGGGGACATTCCCAGTGGTGTTTTGAATGCGGTCCTGTATGTCCAAAGAGCATCATCCAGCTTCTTTGCCCAATCTTTTCTTGATGCACCTACAGTCTTCTCCAGAATTCTCTTTAGCTCTCTGTTGGATATCTCCGTTTGTCCACTTGTTTGGGGATGGTAAGGTGTGGCTACCTTGTGTTTCACCCCATATCGTAGGAGAAGAGTCTCTAGTGGTTTGTTACAAAAATGGCTCCCTCCATCACTGATGAGGGCTCTTGGGACTCCGAACCGGCTGAAAATATTCTTCCTGAGGAAGTTCATGACCACTTTGTTGTCATTTGTTGAGGTTGCAATGGCCTCTACCCATTTGGAAACATAATCCACTGCTACCAAGATGTACTTGTTTGCATATGAGGTTGGGAATGGTCCCATGAAATCTATTCCCCACACATCAAATACTTCCAGTTCCAAAATGAAATTCTGTGGCATGGCATTTCTTTTGGGCAAGTTCCCAGATCTTTGGCATTCATTGCAACTCCTTACCAATTCTTTGGCATCCTTGAAAAGGGTAGGCTGAAAGAATCCACTTTGTAACACCTTTGCTGCAGTCCTGTCCCCTCCAAAGTGGCCTCCGTAGCATGAGCCGTGGCAATTCCATAGTACTTCTCGTCCTTCCTCTTCTGAAACACATCTTCTAAGGATTCCATCTGAACACTTTTTGAAGAGATAAGGCTCGTCCCAGACAAAGTATTTTGCATCATTCATGAGCTTCCTCTTTTGATGTTTATTGATTCCTGGAGGTAGAGCCCCAGTTGCCTTGAAGTTGGCGATGTCTGCAAACCATGGGGCTTTGTGCACTGTCATTAACTGCTCATCAGGGAAGTGCTCGTTCACACTCATATCATATGTTTCCCCTTCCTCATGAGGAATCCTGGATAGGTGATCTGCCACCTTGTTCTCCACTCCCTTCTTATCTCTGATTTCAATATCAAACTCCTGCAATAATAAAATCCATCTTATTAGTCTTGGTTTTGATTCTTGCTTGGCAAATAAATATTTAAGTGCTGTGTAATCTGTAAAAACAATTACTTTAGCACCAATGAGGTATGATCTAAACTTGTCAAATGCAAAAACTATGGCTAGCAATTCCTTTTCAGTAGTGGTATAATTTCTTTGAGCATCATTGAGGACCTTGCTAGCATAGTATATTACATGGACTAAGTTATTTTTCCTCTGCCCTAGCACTGCCCCTACTGCAAAGTCAGATGCATCACACATCAATTCAAAGGGTAAGTTCCAATCAGGTGGGGAGATGATAGGGGCAGAGGACAATCTTTCTTTCAAATGCTCGAATGTCAACATGCAGGTTTCATCGAAGATGAATGGTGTATCTGATACAAGGAGATTACTTAAGGGCTTAGCTATTTTTGAAAAATCTTTAATAAATCTTCTATAGAAGCCAGCATGCCCTAAAAAGCTTCTAATTGCCTTGACATCACTGGGTGGAGGGAGCTTTTCAATAAGTTCTACTTTAGCCTTGTCCACTTCGATTCCTTGGTTAGAAATCTTATGGCCAAGAACTATTCCTCCTGTCACCATAAAGTGACATTTCTCCCAGTTCAAGACCAAATTTGTCTCTTGACATCTTTTCAATACCAAGGTCAGGTGATTCAAGCAACTAGTAAAAGAATCTCCAAATACCGAGAAATCATCCATAAAAACCTCAATGAATTTCTCTATCATATCTGAGAATATAGAAAGCATGCAACGTTGGAAAGTCGTAGGTGCATTACATAGCCCAAATGGCATGCGCCTGTAGGCAAACACTCCATATGAACAGGTAAATGAAGTTTTCTCTTGGTCTCTAGGATCAACCACTATTTGGTTATATCCTGAATAACCATCAAGAAAACAGTAATAAGCATGTCCTGCGAGTCTTTCCAACATCTGATCCATGAATGGGAGAGGAAAATGATCCTTTCGTGTTGCTTCATTGAGTTTCCGATAGTCGATGCACATCCGCCATCCTGTGATGGTCCTTGTAGGTATCGATTCGTTCCTCTCATTGGGAACCACAGTGATTCCTCCCTTCTTGGGCACAACATGCACGAGGCTGACCCAAGGGCTGTCTGAGATCGGATATATTACTCCTCCTTGCCAAAGCTTCATAACCTCTTTCTGTACCACTTCTTTTATGATTGGGTTCAGCCTTCTTTGGGATTGAATGGATGGTTTTGCATCATCTTCTAACAGTATTTTATGCATGCATATAGCTGAACTGATTCCCTTCAGGTCAGCAAGGGTCCATCCGATGGCGTCCTTATGCTCCCGCAGCACCTTGAGCAGTTCATCCTCTTGATCTTGGCTGAGGCACGAGCTTATAATTACTGGGTAGTTTTCATTTTCTCCTAGGTATGCATATTTGAGAGTGGGTGGCAATGCTTTAAGTTCAACCTTGGTGCTTCTAACTTTTCAGTCTCTTCCTTTGGTGCATCTTGAACGTAACTCTCTGCTGTTGCAACCTCCTCACTTGGTATATACTCCTCCTCTGTTGATCTCTCGGGCTCTTCATGCTCTTCTTCTTCGAAACACTCCTGCACTTCTTCTTCAAGTGCGTCTATCCTCATGCATTCCCCTAATTGTTCTGGTGGGTAACTCATGGCCTTGAACACATTGAATGTCATCTTTTCATTGTGTAATCTCAAGGTAAGATCACCTTTTTGGACATCAATGATAGCTCCAGCAGTAGCCAAGAACGGCCTTCCCATAATAATAGAGGTTTTGGCTTCTTCCTACATGTCCAATACTACAAAATCTGCCGGGAATATGAAGTCTCCTACTTTCACCAACAAATCCTCTACTATGCCATGAGGGAATTTGAACGATCGATCTGCCAGTTGTAAGGCCATTTTTGTTGGTTTAGCCTCCTCGATCTTTATCTTCCTCATCATTGCTACTGACATCAAATTGATGCTGGCTCCTAAGTCACAAAGGGCCTTCTCTACTATGATTTCCCCTATAATACAAGGGATCTGGAAGCTCCCAGGATCCTTCAACTTCTGGGGTAGTTTGTGCTGGATGATAGCACTATATTTTTCAGTTAGTATCACAGTCTTATTGTACTTCCAGCTTCTCTTCTTAGTCATCAGCTCCTTCAGGAACTTGGCATAGAGTGGCATTTGTTCTATTGCTTCAGCAAAGGGTATGTTGATTTGTAGTTTCTTAAAGATTTCCAAGAATCTCACGAATTGGTTGTCATCTTCCTTTTTCTTCAACTGCTGAGGATATGGAGCTCTTGAGATGTTCAGTTTTGGCATCCCTTTTTCTTTTTGTGGACTTGAAGTGGGAGTTTGAACTCCATCTTGCTCTTCTTCCTTTTCAGTTGAGCCTTCTTCTTGTGGTTTTTGGGAGAGTTCCTTAAGTTCCTTCCCACTCCTAAGTGTTATAGCTTGACACTCCTCCTCTTTGCTTGAATTGTTATTATTGCAGAAGTTGTGGTTAGAAAGCTGCTTGAATAGATAACCAATTTGCGTCTCCAGTTTCTTGATGGCCGCATTTTGATTCTGCATGTTTGACTGCACTTCCTCTCGAAATACCTTACTGTTTCTGACGTTCTTGCATACTCCTTCAAGTAAGGTTTCAAGCTTAGAGAGTCTGTCATCAATTGATGGTGAATTGGGATTAGAGGTGAAAGGATGAGAGGTGTTGTTGTGGGGGTGTTGATATGTCCTCTGCGTGAATTGTTGATGAGCTGCATTGTTGTTGGAGTTGTAACGTCTCTGGTCTTGGCTTTGCTCTTGCTGATTCCCCCACCCAAAGTTTGGGTGGTTCCTCCATCCAGAGTTGTATGTCTTGGAGTATGGATCATGGTTCTGTCTAGGTAAATTCCCAATGTAGTTGGCTTGCTCAAGGTCCTCTTCTTCAACTTCTTCTTGGGTTGTTGATGAGGTGGTGATTGCTGCTACTTGGTTCCTCTCCATCTTCTTGGTGAGGTCAGCTAACTGCTTGGTAATGAGCTTGTTCTGAGCCAGCAGAGCATCCACATTGTTTAGCTCCAGTACTCCCTTAGTGTTCCCTCTTTCGGAAGCATAGAAGTAGTTATTCTCAGGTACAGTTTCAATGACATCTATGGCTTCTTCAATGGTCTTCTTCTTGTTCAAGGATCCTCCAGAGGAATGATCTACTACCTTCTTTGATTCATATGACAAGCCTTCATAGAAGATATGCAACTGCACCCATTCATTAAACATATTTGGTAGACACCTTCTTGTTAGGTCTTTGAACCTTTCCCAAGCTTCATAAAGTGTCTCCCCCTCTTGTTGTCTGAACGTCTGTACTTCATTTCTCAGCCTATTGATCCTTTGCGGGGGGTAAAACCTTGCCAAAAACTTATTCACTACCTCCTCCCAATTTGTCAGGCTTTCTTTTGGGAAGGATTCGAGCCATTTGAATGCCTTGTCCCTGAGTGAGAAAGGGAACAAGAGCAGCCTATAGACATCCTGATGGACTCCATTGGACTTCACTGTGTCACAAATCCTCAAGAAGATGGTCAAGTGTTGATTCGGATCTTCTTGAGCACCTCCTCCAAATGAGCAATTATTCTGCACAAGAGTGATGAGCTGAGGTTTTAGCTCGAAATTGTTGGCGTGTATGGTGGGCTTCTGAATGCTGCTCCCACAGTTGCCTGGGTTGGGATTGATATAAGAGCTTAACACTCTTCTATCCTCCCCAACATGATTTGCTCTACCTCCTCCCCCATGGTTATTAGCCTCTTCTTCATGTTGGTTTTCTATGTTGCCTTCCATGTTTAGTTCAAAGTGTTCCTCTTCCTCTTCAGCACCGATTGCACGTTTCCCTCTTGCTTTCCTCCTTAATCTAAGGAGGGTCCTCTATGGTTCAGAATCGAAAGAAGTTGAAGCCCCACTTCTTCTCCCTGTCATACAACCAACAAGTACAAGCAAGGAAAAACTATGTGCAGATAGTATTGTTGTCAATATTACTGTTAGTTGTGAGTGAAGCAATATATCAAACAGTTAATGGGTTAGTAAACTGAATTGTAAATAACAAAGAAACGAAAAAGTAGAGGGGGAAAGGGAAGAAGTTAACTAAGACAGAAAGTAAATTACTCAAACAGAAAGTTAATTCAACAAAACAAAAATGCTCAATCTAGTGATCTTCCAATCTAATAATTGTTGATGCACAATCATTCCCCGACAACGGCACCATAAACTTGATGCAGGTGGAAATTGTCTCTCAACAAATTTCCTTCGGCAAGTGTACCGAGTTTTGTCGTCAAGTAAAAACTCACAATAGAGTGAGGTCGAATCCCACAGGGATTGATTGATCAAGCAACTTTGATTAGAAGATTGTTCTAGCTGAGCGAATTCAGAATTTGGGTTGAGAGTTGCAAAAAATAAAATGGCGGTAATGTAAATGACGGAAAAGTAAATGCTAGAATTAAAGAACTGGAAGTAAATGACTGAAATTAAATTGCAGAATTGTAAATGGGAATGGGGTATTTGCTCATGAAAATAAACGTAGAAATTAAGGAGAATGTGTGAGATCAGAATTGGGGAGTTCATTGGGCACAGGAGATGTTGCAATTCTCCGGATCAAGTTCATTTTCATCTCTTCCTCAATCAATGCACTCATTGATCTCCTTGGCAATCTTAATTGATTGAATTACAATTTCTTGCAATTCAATCTCTCAAATCTTGATCAATAGCCAATTCTTTGGTCAATTGCTCATGAGAAGAGATGAAGTGTGGTCACTGATTATACCACATGCATTTCCCAAATCGAGTTTTGAGAGGATTATAGTCACATATCCATCCAAACCCAATTTGGTCCAGCATGAGAAAGCATTTCTAGCTTGATCTCTTCATTCCTCTTTCAAGGTTCAGAAGGGATCCAAGTTTGAATAGTTTCTTTTCCAAGATAACTACCCAATAGGATGAAGATCGAAAGCTTTCAAGTAAAATCAAGAGAAAAGATAGAAGAAGAATGAAGAAAACTAGTATTGATCCATCAAATTACAACAGAGCTCCCTACCCAATGAAATGGGTTTAGTTGTTCATAGCTCTAAAAAATGAAAAAAAAGATGGAGAATACATTCTGAACTAGAAGGGTAGAGAAAGTAAAATAGAGAGTAATGCTTTTTCCTTCAGAATCCTCTTCCAACTCTCCACTACAAAAAAAAACTCCTTAAATAATTCAAAGCTACTCCTATATATACTACTCTTCTATTCTTCTAGTTGATTCTTCAAGTCTTGGGCCTTTGGATCTTCAGTTTGGAGCAGTTCTCTTCTTCACTTGGGCTTGGTTTTACTTGCAGAGAAAAGGTGTGAAGTGGGCAGAGACTTTAGCTCAAGACGTTAGAGATGTTAACATTCAGTGAGAAAATGGGTTCGAAAACGTTAGTGTAATTCAACTTTTTCACTAACGTTTCTTACCCAAGTAAAGGCCACGTTAACTTCAACGTTAGTGGCACAAACGTTGCCACTAACGTTGCCTCTTTGTCCTTCGCACACGTTATTGGGACTCAACTTTCCCAATAACGTTGAGAGCCTCCCCTTTCCCACGTTAGAGTCCACGTTAACTTAGTTAACGTGGCTCTTTTAACGTAGGCATGCCAATCTTCGAGAACGTTAGTGACACTCAACATTGTCACTAACGTTCCAATATGCCCCTATTCACATTAGAGTCCACGTTAACTAGGCTAACGTGGCTTCTAACGTGGCTTTGCAAACCATTTCCAACGTTAGCGACAATGTTGAGTGTTACTAACGTTGGCTCATCTTTCACTCATTGCCGTTAGCTTCCACGTTAACTAAGTTAACATAGAAGTTAACGTGGCTCCTTGGGGTTTTGTGGTTGCTTCCAACGTTAGTAACAATGTTGGGTGTCACTAACGTTGTTGACCATTCTTGCCTCTCACGTTAGCTCCCACGTTAACCAAGTTAACGTGGAAGTTAACGTGGTACATTGCACCTTAGGCCATCGTTAGTGACAATGTTGAATGTCACTAACGTTGGCTTCCTTCCCCTTGTTAACGTTAGAGGCCACGTTAACCAAGTTAACGTGGACTCTAACGTGGCCACTTATGATCATTGGCCAACGTTAGTGATAATGTTAAGTGTCACTAACGTTGGCTCAAAATCCTTTCTTCACGTTAGAGCTCACGTTAACTTAGTTAACGTGACTCTTAACGTGGGCAATGATGGCTTCGAGAGCGTTATTGGCAATCACTTTTCTCATTAACTTTGCAAGTTACCTCCTATTCCATGCTAGTGGCCACGTTAATTAGATTAACGTGACTGCTAAGTGGTCCTCCTTGCTTCCTTTGGTCCTGAAATCAAGCAATAGAGTGCATCAAAGTTCTAGTCCAAGTCATGGGTAATGCAACATACAATTTGTCACTAAATTCATGCAAAATCCTCATGAAATCATGTAAAATGCACAATGTATGCTTGAATCAAGGTGTAAGTGAATATCTACCCAAAACTAGCTTATTTCCTAAGGAAATGCATGAAACTACCCTAAAAATAGTAAAGAAAAGGTCAGTAAAACTGGCCAAGATGCCCTTGCATCAATGTTGCAGGTGCATTGCACAGTCCAAAGTGCATCTTCCTGTAAGCAAAGACACCATATGGATAAGCAAATGAAGTTTTCTCCTGGTCTTTTGGGTCCACAACTATTTGGTTGTAACCTGAATAACCATCAAGAAAGCAGTAGTATTCATGTCCAGCCACCCTCTCAAGCATTTGGTCCATGAATGGTAGGGGGAAGTGGTCCTTCCTTGTGGCTTCATTGAGCTTCCTTTAGTCGATGCACATGCACCAACCAGTCACTGTTCTTGTTGGTATCAGCTCATTCTTCTCATTTGGTACAACAGTGACTCCTCATTTCTTTGGAATTACTTGTACCGGGCTCATCCAAGGGCTATTTGAAATGAGGTAGATCACCCCAGCTTGCCACAACTTTAACACTTCCTTCTGGACTACTTCATTCATAGTTGGATTCAGCCTTCTTTGTTGTTGCCTTGAGGGCTTAGCACTCTCCTCAAGTAGGATCTTGTGCATACACATTGAAGGGCTGATCCCTTTTAAGTCTGTGAGTGTCCAGCCTATAGTGTCCTTGTGTTGTTTCAGCACTTAGATGAGCTCCTCTTCTTGCTTCTTACTCAAGCTTGAGTTGATGATCACTGGGTAAGTGCTGTTGTCACCTAGATAGGCATATTTCAAGCTTGGAGATAGGGTTTTTAGCTCTAGTTTTGGTGCCTCTTCTCCATTTTTTTCTGTGTGGTTTGTCATGATTGAACTTTCCATGGTTCCTTTTGGTGGTTCTTCACGTGGTGCTTGTTGCTCCAATTCCATACTTCCTTCATATTGCTCTTCTTCCAAAATGCCTTGGACTATTTGTTCTATGGTGTCTACCATCATGCATTCTCCTATTGCTTCCTTGGGATAACTCATTGCCTTGAAGACGTTGAAGACCATCTTTTCCTCATATACTCTCAAGACTAGTTCTCCTTTTTGCACATCAATGATGGCTCCAGCAGTAGCTAGGAATGGCCTTCCTAGGATAATTAAAGTGTTTGCCTCTTCTTCCATATCCAGCACAACAAAGTCAGCTGGGAAGATGAATTCTCCCACTTTCACCAATAAATCTTCCACCACTCCATGTGGAAACTTGAATGTCCTGTCAGCTAGTTGGAGTGCCATTCTTGTTGGTTTGGCTTTCTCAATTATCATCATTTTCATCATGTTCAAGGACATGAGATTGATGCTAGCCCCCAAGTCACATAAAGCCTTTTTAATAGTGATATCCCCTATGATGCAGGGGATTTGGAAACACCCTAGGTCCTTCATTTTCTGGGGGAGTTTCTTTTGTATGATGGCACTACACTCCTCAGTTAGGACTACAATCTCCTTTTCTCCCTAGTTTTTTTTTCTTGTCATGAGCTCCTTCAGGAACTTTGCGTAGAGGGGCATTTGCTCCAGTGCTTTAGCAAATGGTATGTTAATTTGGAGCTTTTTGAAGATTTCCAAAAATCTGGAAAACTGGCTGTCCCTCCCATTTTTCCTTAGCCTTTGTGGGTATGGTGCCTTTGGCACATGGTGGACGAAATTGTGATAAAAGAGTTCCAGGCACTGTTAGAAAAGCTCACAACTCCGTTCAACTTAACCAGCAAGTGTACTGGGTCATCCAAGTAATACCTTACGTGAGTAAGGGTCGATCCCACAGAGATTGTTGGTATGAAGCAAGCTATGGTCATCTTGTAAATCTCAGTTAAGTGGATTCATAGGGTCAAATGTAATTAGATTAGATATTTAAAAGATAAATAAAATAAAGGGATATAAATACTTATGTAAATCAATAGTGGGAATTTCAGATAGGCGTGTGGAGATGCTAGAATCCTTTCGAATTTCTACTTTCTTATTGCTCTCATCCAATCCTTCTTACTCCTTTCCATGGCAAGCTGTATGTAGGGCATCACCATCATCAATGGCTACTTTTAATCCTCTCGGGAAAATGGTCCTATGCGCTATCACTGCATGGCTAATCGTCTGGAGGCATCACCCTTGTTGATAGCTACATCCCATCCTCTCAGTGAAAATGGTCCAAATGCTCTATCACAGCACGACTAATCATCTGTTGGTTCTCAATCAGGTTGGAGTAGAATCCATTGATTCTTTTGCGTTTGTCATCACGCCCAGCCTTCAGGAGTTTGAAGCTCGTCACAGTCATTCAATACCGGAATCTTACTCGGAATACCACAGACAAGGTTAGACTTTCCAGATTCCCGGAATCCTACTCGGAATACCACAGACAAGGTTAGACTTTCTGGATCCCCATGAATGCCGCCATCTATCTAGCTTATACCACGAAGATTCTGTTGGGGAATCTAAGAGATATGCGCCCGACCTAAAGTAGAACGGAAGTGGTTGTCAGTCACGCGCGTTCATAGGTGAGAATGATGATGAGTGTCATGGATCATCACATTCATCAAAGTGTTGTGCAACGTATATCTTGGAATAAGAATAAAAGAGAATTGAATAGAAAGTAATAGTAATTGTATTGAATCTTGAGGTACAGCAGAGCTCCACACCCTTAATCTATGGTGTGTAGAAACTCCACCGTTGAAAATACATAAGTGAAAGGTTCAGGCATGGCCGAGAGGCCAGCCCCTTGAATGATCAAAAGACCGAATGGCCAAAAGATCCCTAATACACTAGTAAAAAGTCTTATTTATACTAAACTAGCTACTAGGGTTTACATGAGTAAGTAATTGATGCATAAATCCACTTCCGGGGCCCACTTGGTGTATGTTTGGGCTGAGCTTGATCTATCCACGAGCTGAGGCTTTTCTTGGAGTTGAACGCCAAGTTATAACGTGTTTTGGGCGTTCAACTCCGGATCATGACGTGTTTCTGGCGTTTAACTCCAGACAGCAACATGAACTTGGCGTTCAACGCCACGTTACGTCATCAATTTCCGAATAAAGTATGGACTATTATATATTGCTGGAAAGCTCTGGATGTCTACTTTCCAACGCCGTTGAGAGCGCGCCATTTGGGCCTCTGTAGCTCCAGAAAATCTATTTCTAGTGCAGGGAAGTCAGATTCCAACAGCATCAGCAGTCCTTTGTCAGCCTTTTTCAGAGTTTTGCTCAAGTCCCTCAATTTCAGCCAGAAATTACCTGAAATCACAGAAAAAAACAAACTCATAGTAAAGTCCAGAAATGTGAATTTAACATAAAAACTAATGAAAACATCCCTAAAAGTAGCTTGAACTTACTAAAAACTACTTAAAAACAATGCCAAAAGCATATAAATTATCCGCTCATCACAATACCAAACTTAAATTGTTGCTTGTCCCCAAGCAACTGAAAATCAAATAGGATAAAAAGAAGAGAAGATACTATAAATTCCAAAATACCAATGAATATTAATTCTAATTAGATGAGCGGGACTTGTAGCTTTTTGCTTCTGAACAGTTTTGGCATCTCACTTTTTCCTTTGAAGTTTAGAATGATTGGCTTTTCTAGGAACTTAGAATTTTGGATAGTGTTATTGATTCTCCTAGTTAAGCATGTTGATTCTTGAACACAGCTACTTTTATGAGTCTTGGCCGTGGCCCTAAGTACTTTGTTTTCCAGTATTACCACCGGATACATAAATGCCACAGACACATGACTGGCTGAACTTTTTCAGATTGTGACTCAGCTTTGCTAGAGTCCCCAGTTAGAGGTGTCCAGAGCTCTTAAGCACACTCTTTTGCTTTGGATCATGACTTTAACCACTCAGTCTCAAGCTTTTCACTTGGACCTGCATGCCACAAGCACATGGTTAGGGACAGCTTGATTTAGCCGCTTAGGCCTGGATTTCATTTCCTTGGGCCCTCATATCCATTGATGCTCAAAGCCTTGGATCCTTTTTACCCTTGCCTTTTGGTTTTAAGGGCTATTGGCTTTTTCTGCTTACTTTTTCTTTTTCTTTTCTATTTTTTTCGCCAATTATTTTTTTTCGCAAGCTTTTCTCTTTTTTTTTTCACTACTTTTTCTTGCTTCAAGAATCAATTTTATGATTTTTCAGATTATCAATAACATTTCTCTTTGTTCATCATTCTTTCAAGAGCCAACAATTTTAACATTCATAAACAAGATAAAAAATATGCACTGTTTAAGCATTCATTCAGAAAACAAAAAGTATTGTCACCACATCAATATAATTAAATTAAATTCAAGGACAATTTTCGAAATTTATGTACTTCTTGTTCTTTTGAATTAAAACATTTTTCATTTAAGAGAGGTGAAGGATTAATGGGATTATTCATAACTTTAAGACATAGTTACTAACTACTAATGATCATGAAGTAGAGACACAAAACATAGATAAACATACAACATAAAAACCGAAAAGCAGAAAGAAATAAGAACAAGGAATGAATCCACCTTAGTGGCGTCTTCTTCTTGAAGGACTAACAATGTCCTTAAGCTCTTCTATGTCCCTTCCTTGCCTTTGTTGCTCCTCCCTCATTGCTCTTTGATCTTCTCTTATTTCATGGAGAATGATGGAGTGCTCATGATGTTCCACCCTTAATTGTTCCACATTGTGGCTCAAATCTTCTAAGGAAGTGTTGAGTTGTTCCCAATAGTTGTTGGGAGGAAAGTGCATCCCTTGAAGCATCTCAGGGATTTCTTGATGATGAGCTTCCTCATGCATCTCTTGAGAACCGTGAAGGGTCTCTCTTGCTTGCTCCATCCTCTTCTTGGTGATGGGCTTATTCTCTTCAATGAGGATGTCTCCTTCTATGATAACTCCAGCTGAGTAACATAGATGGCAAATAAGGTGAGGAAAAGCTAGCCTTGCCATGGTGGAGGGCTTGTCGGCTATTTTGTAGATTTCATTGGAGATGACCTCATGAACTTCTACTTCCTCTCCAATCATGATGCTATGAATCATGATGGCCCGATCCACAGTAACATCAGATCGGTTGCTAGTGGGAATGATGGAGCGTTGAATAAACTCCAACCATCCTCTAGCCACAGGCTTGAGGTCCAGTCTTCTTAGTTGAACTGGCTTGCCTTTGGAGTCTCTCTTCCATTGAGCTCCTTCCACACATATGTCCGTAAGGACTTGGTCCAACCTTTGATTAAAGTTGACCCTTCTAGTGTAGGGGCGTTCATCTCCTTGCATCATGGGCAAGTGGAATGCCAACCTCACATTTTCCAGACTAAAATCTAAGTATTTCCCCTGAACCATTGTGAGATAATTCTTTGGACTCGGGTTCATACTTTGATCATGGTTCCTAGTGATCCATGCATTGGCATAGAACTCTTGAACCATTAAGATTCCGACTTGTTGCATGGGGTTGGTTAGGACTTCCCAACCTCTTCTTCGGATCTCATGTCGGATCTCCGGATACTCATTTTTCTTGAGCTTGAAAGGGACCTCAGGGATCACCTTCTTCTTTGCCACAACATCATAGAAATGGTCTTGATGGCTTTTGGAGATGAATCTTTCCATCTCCCATGACTTAGAGGTGGAAGCTTTTGTCTTCCCTTTTCCTTTTCTAGAGGATTCTCCGGCCTTAGGTGCCATTGATGGTAATGGAAAAACAAAAAGCTTATGCTTTTACCACACCAAACTTAAAAATTGCTCACCCTCGAGGAAGAGAAGAAAGAAGAGAAGAAGAAGAAGAAGAAAATGGAGGAGAGTGATGGGAGATGGATTCGGCCAGGGTATAGTAGAGGGGATAGTGTTGTGTGAAAATGGAGTGGAATGGAGGGGTTTATATAGGGAGAGGGGAGAGGGTAGGTTCGGCCATTTAGGGTGGGATTGGGGGGGGGAAATGTTTATGAATTTTGAAGGTATGTGGGGTTTATGGGGAAGAGTGGATGGATGTGAGTGGTGAATAGGTGATATGGAAGAGAGATTGAGGTGATTGGTGAAGGGTTTTTGGGAAGTGTGACATGGGGAAGAGTAAAATAGGATTAGGAGGTAAGGTGGGAATATGTTAGGTGGGGATCCTGTGGGGTCCACAGATCCTGAAGTGATCCTGTGGGGTCCACAGATCCAGAGGTGTCAAGGAATTCCATCCCTGCACCAAATAGGCATGTAAAATGCCTTTGCACACCATTCTGGCGTTTAAACGCCGAGTGGTGCACGTTCTGGGCGTTCAACGCCCATGTAAAGCATGTTTCTGGCGTTGAACGCCAGTTTCATGCTTGTTACTGGCGTTCAGCGCCAGCTTTTCCGCTAGGCACATTCCTGGCGTTCAGCGCCAGAATGTTGCTTGTTTCTGGCGTTCAGCGCCAGATTCATGCTCTGTTCTGGCGTTGAACGCCAGCCAGATGCTCCTTACTGGCGTTGAACGCCAGTCTGTGCTTCCTCCAGGGTGTGATTTTTCTTCTGCTGTTTTTGATTCTGTTTTTAATTTTTATATTTTTTCGTGACTCCACATGATCATGTACCTAATAAAACACAAAATAACAATAAAATAAAATAAAATAAAAATTAGATAAATAAAATTGGGTTGCCTCCCAACAAGCGCTTCTTTAATGTCAATAGCTTGACAGTGTGCTCTCATGGAGCCACAAAGGTGATCGGGTCAATGTTGTATAGTCCCAACACCAAACTTAGAGTTTGGATATGGGATCTTAACACCAAACTTAGAGTTTGGTTGTGGCCTCCCAACACCAAACTTAGAGTTTGACTGTGGGGGCTCTTCTTGA
This sequence comes from Arachis hypogaea, assembly GCF_003086295.3. NCBI lineage: Eukaryota > Viridiplantae > Streptophyta > Magnoliopsida > Fabales > Fabaceae > Arachis > Arachis hypogaea. The sequence continues at coordinate 19,335,785 of NC_092040.1, forward strand.
CTCTAAACTGAGAGAAGCTCTTCATGCTTACTCTCTTTTGTCATAGAGGGATGGCCATGTGCTTTAAACACAAGGTAGTCCCCATTCAATTGAAGGACTATTTCGCCTCTGTTGACATCTATCACAGCTCCTTCTGTAGCTAGGAAAGGTCTTCCAAGGATGATGCATTCATCCTCTTCCTTCCTAGTGTCAGATTATGAAATCAGCAGGGATGTAAAGGCCTTCAACCTTTACTAACACGTCCTCCACTATTCCATAAGCTTGTCTCAATGACTTGTCTGCCAATTGTAATGAGAACAAGGCAGGTTGTACCTCAATGATCCCCAACTTCTCCATTACAGAGAGTGGCATAAGATTTATCCCTGACCCTATATCACATAGAGCTTTTTCAAAGGTCATGGTGCCTATGGTACAAGGTATTATAAACTTGCCAGGATCTTGTTTCTTTTGAGGTAGAGTTTGCTGAATCCAGGTATCTAGCTCATTAATGAGCAAGGGAGGTTCACTTTCCCAAGTCTCATTACCAAACAACTTGGCATTCAGCTTCATTATAGCTCCTAAATATTGAGCAACTTGCTCTCCAGTCACATCTTCATTCTCTTCAGAGGAAGAATAGTCTTCAGAGCTCATGAATGGCAGAAGGAGATTTAATGGAATCTCTATAGTCTCTATATGAGCCTCAGATTCCTTTGGATCCTTAATAGGAAATTCCTTCTTGCTTGAGGGACGTCCCAGGAGGTCTTCCTCACTAGGATTTTCGTCCTCCTCCTCCCTTGTGCATTCGGCCATATTGATTACATCAATGGCCTTGCACTCTCCTTTTGGATTCTCTTCTGTATTGCTTGGGAGAATACTGGGAGGAGTTTCAATGACTTTCTTACTCAGCTGGCCCACTTGTGCCTCCAGATTTCTGATGGAGGATCTTGTTTCACTCATGAAACTGAAAATGGCTTTTGACAGATCAGAGACTAGATTGGCTAAATTAGAAGTGTTTTGTTCAGAATTCTCTGTCTGTTGCTGAGAAGATGATGGAAAAGGCTTGCTATTGCTTAGCCTGTTGCATCCACTGGTGCACGAAATTGCAATCACACTTTTGCAATCCCGCACAACTAACCAGCAAGTGCACTGGGTCGTCCAAGTAATACCTTACGTGAGTAAGGGTCGATCCTACGGAGATTGTCGGCTTGAAGCAAGCTATGGTTATCTTGTAAATCTTAGTCAGGATATCAGAAATTATCAGGATTGATTATGAAAAGCAAAAGAACATGAATTAAGTACTTGTTTTGCAGTAATGGAGAATAGGTTGGGGTTTAGAGACTCATGCTGTGGAAGGTACACAAAGAAACGTGTAAAGTGTCATGAGGTACAGATACAATGTCAAAAGATCCTATTAATAGTGAACTAGTAGCCTAGGGTATACAGAAATGAGTAAATGACTTAAAAATTCACTTCTGGGTCCACTTAGTGTGTGCTTGGGCTGAGCAATGAAGCATTTTCGTGTAGAGACCTTTTCTGGAGTTAAACGCCAGCTTTTATGCCAGTTTGGGCGTTTAACTCCAAGTTTTATGCCAGTTCCGGCGTTTAACGCTGGAAATTCTGAGGGTGATTTGCCACGCCGGTTTGGGCCATCAAATCTTGGGCAAAGTATGGACTATCATATATTTCTGGAAAGCCCAGGATGTGTACTTTCCAACGCCGTTGAGAGCGTGCCAATTGGGCTTCTGTAGCTCCAGAAAATCCACTTCGAGTGCAGGGAGGTCAGAATCCAACAGCATCTGCAGTCCTTTTCAGTCTCTGAATCAGATTTTTGCTCAGGACCCTCAATTTCAGCCAGAAAATACCTGAAATCACAGAAAAACACACAAACTCATAGTAAAGTCCAGAAAAGTGAATTTTAACTAAAAACTAATAAAAATATACTAAAAACTAACTAGATCATACTAAAAACATACTAAAAACAATGCCAAAAAGCGTATAAATTATCCGCTCATCATCCACCATTGTTAAAGCCTTGTTGAGGCTTTTGGTGATCCTTCCATGAGAAATTTGGATGATTTCTCCATGATAAGTTATAGGTGTTTCCATAAGGTTCACTCATGTAATTAACCTCTGCCATGGCAGGGTTCTCAGGATCATAAGCTTCTTCAGAAGCTGCCTCATTAGTACTGTTGGATGCATGTTGCCATCCATTCAGATTTTGAGAGATCATGTTGACCTGTTGAGCCAACACTTTGTTCTGAGCCAATATGGCATTCAGAGCATCAATTTCAAGAACTCATTTCTTCTGAGGTATCCCATTATTCACGGAATTCCTCTCAAAAGTGTACATGAATTGGTTGTTTGCAACCATGTCAACGAGTTCTTGAGCCTCTTCAGGCGTTTTCTTTAGGTGAATAGATCCACCTGCAGAATGCTCCAATGACATTTTCGAAAATTCAGATAGACCATAATAGAATATATCTAATATAGTCCATTCTCAAAACATGTCAGATGGACATCTTTTGGTCAGCTGCTTGTATCTTTCCCAAGCTTTATAGAGGGATTCACCATCTTTTTGTTTGAAGGTTTGAACATCCACTCTCAGCTTGCTCAGCCTTTGAGGAGGAAAGAATTTATCCAAGAAGGCAGTGACCAGCTTATCCCAGGAGTCCAGGCTATCCTTGGGTTGTGAATCCAACCATATTCTAGCTCTGTCTCTTACAGCAAAAGGGAAAAGCATGAGTCTGTAGACTTCAGGATCAACTCCATTCGTCTTTACAGTCTCACAGATCTACAAGAACTCAGTTAAAAACTGATAAGGATCTTTAGATGGAAGTCCATAAAACTTGCAGTTTTGTTGCATTAAGGCAACTAGCTGAGATTTCAACTCAAAGTTATTGGCTCCAATGGCAGGAATGGAGATGCTTCTTCCATCAAATTTGGACATTGGCTTTGTGAAGTCACCAAGCATTTTCCTTGCATTATTATTATTTTCGGCTACCATCTCCTTCTCTTGTTCAAAAATTTCTGAAAGGTTGTTTCTGGATTGTTGTAATTTAGTTTCTCTTAGTTTCCTTTTCAGAGTCCTTTCAGGTTCAGGATCAATTTCAACAAGAGTGCCTTTTTCCCTGTTCCTGCTCATATAAAAGAGAAGAGAACAAGAAAAGAAGAGGAATCCTCTATGTAACAGTATAGAGATTCCTTTATGTTAGTAGAAGAAGAAAGGGGATAAGAGTGAAGAAGAATGGGTTCGGATTTTTAGATGAAGAGAGGTGAAGAGAAGTGTTAGTAAATAAATAATTAAATAGAATAAGAAAAGAGATGGAGAATTTCGAAAATAATTTTAAAAAGGTGTTAGTAATTTTTGAAAATTAGAGATAAAATAAGATTAAAATTAAAATTTAAAACAATTAAAAAGAATTTTTGAAAAAGAGAGAAGTATTTTCAAAAATTAGAGAGGGATAGGTAGTTAGTTGGTTTTGAAAAAGATAGGAAACAAACAAAAAGTTAGTTAGTTGATTGAAAAAGATATTAAAATCAAATTTGAAAAAGATAAGAAGATAAGAAGTTAGATAAGATATTTTGAAATCAAATTTTGAAAAAGATAAAATTTTTGAAAAAGATAAGATAAAAGATAAAAAGATTTAATTCAAAAATTTGAAATTACTTACTTCACTAACAAGAAACTACAAGATAAGATTCTAGAACTTAAAGATTGAACCTTTCTTAACAAGAAAGTAACAAACTTCAAATTTTTGAATCAATCACATTAATTGTTAGCTAATTTTCGAAAATATGATATAAAGATAAGAAAAAGATTTTGAAAAATATTTTGAAAAAGAATTTTGAAATTTTCGAGAAATAGAAAAAAAATGAAAAAGATATAATTTTTGAAAAAGATTTTGAAAAGATAAGATTTTTAAAATTGAAATTTTGACTTGACTTGTAAGAAACAACTAATTTTTAAAAAATTTTGACCAAGTCAACCCAAAATTTCGAAAATTTGGAGGGAAATAAGGAAAAGATATTTTTTATTTTTGAATATTTTAATTATGAGAGAGAAAACACAAACATGACCCAAAACATGAAAATTTTGGATCAAAACACATGATGCATGCAAGAACACTATGAATGTCAAGATGAACACCAAAAACACTTTGAAGATCATGATGAATATCAAGAACATATTTTTGAAAAATTTTTGATGCAAAGAAAACATGCAAGACACCAAACTTAGAAATCTTTAATGCATGGACTCTAACAAACGAAAAATGCACATGAAAAACAACAAACAACACAAAACAAGAAAACATCAAGATCAAACAAGAAGACTTGTCAAGAACATCTTGAAGATCATGAAGAACACTATGAATGCATGGAATTTTCGAAAAATGCAAGAAAAAAAATTTAAAAAAGCATGCAATTGACACCAAACTTAAAAGTTGACTCAAGACTCAAACAAGAAACACAAAGTATTTTTTTATTTTTATGATTTTATGATTTTTTTGGATTTTTATTGATTTTTTTTTCGAAAATATTTTTGGAAAAACGAAAAAGAAAAGAAAAATTTTGAAAAAGTTTTTTTTTAAAAGAAAATTACCTAATATGAGCAACAAGATGAACCGTCAGTTGTCCAAACTCGAACAATCCCCGGCAACGGCGCCAAAAACTTGGTGGATGAAATTGTGATAAAAGAGTTCCAGGAACTGTTAGAGAAGCTCACAACTCCGTTCAACTTAACCAGCAAGTGTACTGGGTCATCCAAGTAATACCTTACGTGAGTAAGGGTCGATCCCACAGAGATTGTTGGTATGAAGCAAGCTATGGTCATCTTGTAAATCTCAGTTAAGTGGATTCATAGGGTCAAATGTAATTGGATTAGATATTTAAAAGATAAATAAAATAAAGGGACAGAAATACTTATGTAAATCAATAGTGGGAATTTCAGATAGGCGTGTGGAGATGCTAGAATCCTTTCGAATCTCTACTTTCTTATTGCTCTCATCCAATCCTTCTTACTCCTTTCCATGGCAAGCTGTATGTAGGGCATCACCATCATCAATGGCTACTTTTAATCCTCTTGGGAAAATGGTCCTATGCGCTGTCACTGCACGGCTAATCGTCTGGAGACATCACCCTTGTTGATAGCTACATCCCATCCTCTCAGTGAAAATGGTCCAAATGCTCTGTCACAACACGGATAATCATCTGTCGGTTCTCAATCAGGTTGGAGTAGAATCCATTGATTCTTTTGCGTTTGTCATCACGCCCAGCCTTCAGGAGTTTGAAGCTCGTCACAGTCATTCAATACCGGAATCTTACTTGGAATACCACAGACAAGGTTAGACTTTCCAGATTCCTGAAATCCTACTCGGAATACCACAGACAAGGTTAGACTTTCCGGATCCCCATGAATGCCGCCATCTATCTAGCTTATACCACGAAGATTCTGTTGGGGAATCTAAGAGATATGCGCCTGGCCTAAAGTAGAACGGAAGTGGTTGTTAGTCACGTGCGTTCATAGGTGATAATGATGATGAGTGTCACGGATCATCACATTCATCAAAGTGTTGTGCAACGTATATCTTGGAATAAGAATAAAAGAGAATTGAATAGAAAGTAATAGTAATTGTATTGAATCTTGAGGTACAGCAGAGCTCCACACCCTTAATCTATGGTGTGTAGAAACTCCACCATTGAAAATACATAAGTGAAAGGTTCAGGCATGGCCGAGAGGCCAGCCCCCTGAATGATCAAAAGACCGAATGGCCAAAAGATCCCTAATACACTAGTAAAAAGTCTTATTTATACTAAACTAGCTACTAGGGTTTACATGAGTAAGTAATTGATGCATAAATCCACTTCCGGGGCCCACGTGGTGTATGTTTGGGCTGAGCTTGATCTATCCACGAGCTAAGGCTTTTCTTGGAGTTGAACGCCAAGTTATAACGTGTTTTGGGCGTTCAACTCCGGATCATGACGTGTTTCTGGCATTTAACTCCAGACAGCAACATGTACTTGGCGTTCAACGCCAAGTTACGTCGTCAATTTGCGAATAAAGTATGAACTATTATATATTGCTGGAAAGCTCTGGATGTCTACTTTCCAACGCCGTTGAGAGCGTGCCATTTGGGCTTCTGTAGCTCCAGAAAATACATTTCGAGTGCAGGGAGGTCAGATTCCAACAGCATCAGCAGTCCTTTGTCAGCCTTTTTCAGAGTTTTGCTCAAGTCCCTCAATTTCAGCCAGAAATTACCTGAAATCACAGAAAAACACACAAACTCATAGTAAAGTCCAGAAATGTGAATTTAACATAAAAACTAATGAAAACATCCCTAAAGTAGCTTGAACTTACTAAAAACTACCTAAAAACAATGCCAAAAAGTGTATAAATTATCTGCTCATCAGCACATAAGGCTTCAAGATTTACTTTGGTGAAATGGGCTAGGGGCCTCTTCTTTCTTCCTGTTTTCAGGCTTTTCTACAGCTTCTTCTTCGTGGTTCTCCTGGTTTGGGGTGGCCTCTTCTACCACTTTTTTACTTCTAAGTGTGATGGCCTTGCACTCCCCTCTTGGGTTGGCCATGGTGTCACTTGGAAATATGTGTGTAGGCATTGGGATTTGCTTGGATAAGAACCCCACTTGTACTTCCAGTTTTTAGATTGATGCACCTTGGTTCTTCAAATTCGACCTGTATTCTTCTTGGTTGGCATCTATCTTCTTTTCAGCTTGTGCTTGCCTTTCCAAAAGGGTGGAAATAGCCCCTATGAGCTGTGATGATAGCTGTGCTATTGTGGCCTCTACTCTCTCAAAGTTACCCTTGATTTCACATGGTTGTGAAGTTGGGGTTAGTGTGTCTTGATGGTGGTGTGTTTGCTAGTTGGAAGGATATGATGTGTGAGGTGGATTGTGGTAAGGTCTGTTGTTGTTTAACTGATGGTTGGAGTTGTGATTCTGGTATTGATTGGCTTGGTATGGTTTGTTGTGATCTTGGTTGTGATTTTGTTGGTTTCCCCACCCAAAATTTGGGTGGTTTTTCCATCCTGGGTTATATGTCTTAGAGTTAGGGTCATATGGTGGTCGAGAGAGGTTATGCACATAGTTTGCTTGCTCACATTCAACTTCTGGTTCATTTTCTTCTTGGGGTGGTGCTTGAGCTTAAACAACTGCAACTTGATTGTTTTTCATTTTCTTGGTTAAAGCTGCCAATTGTGCTGCAATTGCCTTGTTTTGTGCCAACAGGGCATCCATAGAATTGAGTTCCAGCACCCCCTTCTTTCGGCCTCTTTCTGAAGCATAGAAGTAGTCATTCTCAACTACAGTTTCAATGACATCTATGGCTTCCTCAATGGTCTTCTTCTTGTTGAGTGAACCCCCTGAAGAGTGGTCCACAGCCTTCTTCGATTCATAGGTTAATCCTTCATAGAAAATGTGGAGCTGTACCTACTCATTAAACATATCTGGTGGGCATTTAATTGTTAGATCTTTGAACCTCTCCCAGGCCTCATAGAGTGTTTTACCATCTAGCTGTCTGAAGGTTTGCACCTCAGCTCTTAGCCTGTTGATCCTCTGTGGAGGGTAAAATCTTGCTAAGAATTTTTTCACAACATCCTCCCATGTGGTTAGGCTCTCCTTGGGGAATGATTCTAACCACTTTGTTGCCTTATCTCTAAGCGAGAAAGGGAACAGAAGTAGTTTGTAGGTGTCAGGGTGTACACCATTGGACTTTACAGTATCGCATATCCTCAAGAATGTGTTGAGATGTTGATTTGGATCTTCTTGAGCACCTCCTCCATATGAACAGTTATTCTGGACTAGTGTGATGAGTTGAGGTTTCAACTCAAAATTGTTGGCATGGATCGTTGGCTTGAGGATGCTTTGAAGAGAGAACTTTTGTGTGGTCTAGAATTCAGAATAAATTCCCATTGCAAGTATAGTTTCTAAACCAACAAAAGTTCTTTCTTACAAATGTTTTGGTTGTCACAAGTAACAAACCCCTTTAAAATTGATAACCGAGCATTTAAACCTCGAGTCGTCTTCTCAAGGAATTGCAGGGATGTATGTTCTTATTATTGGTTATGAGTTTTGTAGATTGGGGTTTTTAAAAGTAAGGAAGAAGTATGTTAAATGACAAGTAAAATAAATAAATAACTGTAAAATAAACTCTTGGCAAGATATGTGAAATTGGAAGTCCTATCCAAGTTATCATTATCGATGGTGATGAGAATTGAGTTTTAATTCCACTTAGTTATCCTTTATTGAATAAAGGAAGGTCAAGTAGACTAATTACCTTGATCCTCAAGTCCTAGTCAATCCCTGTGGGAGGACTAGCTTTAGAGCGATCTAGATCAATTAGAATCTGCCCATTTTAATCACTGCTGAGTTTGACAACTTAAGTGTTACCAATTAATCAACCAAAGCCAATAGCTAAATTAAAATCATAAATATTTGGAATACCTCAAATTGAATGAAGATGTCAATTCTAACATGAAAAAGTTCATAAGCCAATTGGGCAACATAAATCACTAATAAATAAAAGCATTAAAGTATCTCAAAGTAAAAGAGAAGTCAAAATAAAGGAATATTGAACCTGGAGCTCAGAAGAATTGTAAGTTGAAATAATAATAAATCCTAAATCCTTTAAGAGGAATCCTAATCCTAAATCCTAAGAGAGAGGAGAGAGCCTCTCTCTCTAAAACTACATCTAAATTATCAAAAATAAATTATGAGTCGTCTCCTTCATTCCTCTACTTTACAGCCTTTAATCTGTATTTTCTGGGCTTGAAACTGGGCCGGAAATAGCCCAAATTTCGCTTGTTATGAAATCTGCCACGCTGATTTTCGCAGATGCGACACGTCCGCATGGAGCACGCGTTCGCATCGCTTAACTGTATGGCCACTATAGCAAATTATATATCAAATCGAAGCCCCAGACGTTAGCTTTCCAACCCAAGTGGAATTACATCATTTGAATCTCTGTAGCTCAAGTTATGATCGTTTTAGTGCGAGAGGGTCAGGCTGACAGCTTTGCAGTTCCTTCAACTTCTTGTATTCCTTCCACTTTTGCATGCTTCCTTTCCATCCTCTAAGCCATTCCTGCCCTGTAATCCCTGAAATCACTTAACACACATATCAAGGCATCTAATGGTAATAAGAGAAGATTAAATAAAAGAAAATAAAAGCCAAAGAAGCATGTTTTCAATCATAGAACAAATTCTGGGAAGGAATTGTAAAACATGCAAATCATATGAATAAATGTATGAAAGATTGATAAAATCCACTCAATTAAGCACAAGATAAACCATAAAATAGTGGTTTATCAACCTCCCCACACTTAAACATTAGCATGTCCTCATGCTAAGCTTAAGAGAAGCTATAAAGGAGTGAAGAGGAATGATAGAGAGTATGCAATGCAACCTATCTATATGAATGCAACTACATGCAAAATGTTTCTACCTAGTTAGTTAAAAGTAAATAAGTTCTTCAAGACAAATATGAATCAAATTCCACTAATTGAAATCGTACAATAAAAAGTAAGTAAACTTGTAAGAAGATAGCTCATGAAAGCAGGGAACATAGAATCAAGCATTGAACCCTCACTGGTAGTGTATATGCACTCTAATCTCTCAAATGTCTAGGATAAATCACTCTATTCTTCTATAATCATGCTTTCTAAAACTTTGTTCTTCATCTAACCAATCAACAAATATTTAATGTACCAATGCAAACATCATGAGGTCTTTTCAAGGTTGTAATGGGGCCAAGGCAAGGGTGAGGATATATGTATGGCTAAGTGAGCTATAAATTGAATCTTTGAGTAACCTGGGCTATCACCTAACATACATACATTCTATATAACTTCTAAAACCATGCCTAGCTACCCATAATTCCCACTTTTGTATCACATACTCATGTATAAACTTTTCTTTTTAATGTGTGTCACATATGCATTGATCTTTTATTAACTTAACATTGGGATAATTTTATCCCATTATTTATTTATTTATATTATATATATATATATATATATTTTATTTTTCTCTTTTTTTTTCCTTTTTTTATAGAGACATAAAAACTAAAATAACATATCAATGCATATGAAATTTTTAATTTTCTGTTTTACATGAGTAGATACCCAAATTTCTCAATATTTAGAATTAGAAACACGATACATTCCCTTATTAACCCATGTCCTCACAGTTTCCCCACACTTAGTTGATGCACAACCTCTATCTTAAGCTAACCAAATATTCAATTGGGATATTTAATTTGTTTTTCTGCTTAAGGCTAGTGATGTGGTTATAGAACAGAAGGGGATTAAAAAGTTCAAAGTGGCTAACAAGGGTGACATAAAAAGGGTAGGCTTATTTGGGATAAGTGAGCAAAAACAAGTAATGGCCTCAATCATATGCAAGCATGTAAATACACTAAATATTGGACATATAGATTGGAACAAAATAAAGATTACAATCGTAGAGAAGAAAACACACAAGAAAAAAAATAGTTATGGTTTAAATAATGTAACCATGTATTTAGGCTCAAAGTTTTCACGGGTTGTGTGTTCTTTAGCTCAAAAATCATGTTCCAATTACAACTTCCAAACAAATTTAACACATAGAAAATTTTAAATTTTTTTAATTTAAATTCTTGAAAATTTTAAAAATAGGGTCTTAAAAAGGAACATATTATTTTTTAACCAAGTAGTATTTAAATGAAAAAAATCAACTACATATGCAATCTATTATGCAATGCTACAATGAACTAATAAAGAAAATAAGACATTGGTGTTGAGAAGAGAATAACTAACCCATGGAGATCGGTATCGACCTCCCCACACTTAAAGATTGCACCGTCCTCGGTGCATGCTAAGATGTACAAGTGGACGGGCTGCTCCAACTGATGCCTTTCGCTATAGATTGTGCAGATTGACTTGTTTTGTCTCCCCATTTAGAAGCTTTCCCTTTCCCTTCCTCGGTGGCCATCCTAAAAGAAGAGGAAAAGAAGGAAAGTAACCCAGAAGTAAAGATAAGAATATAAATAAAATATGGGTGTTAATGCCAAATAATAAAAGTCTCAATTACATGGTAGCTACAACATGCAAGGGAGAAAATAGTGGAAGCAAATGGCATATCAATAGTGAAAAAGTTACAACAATGGGGAAGAGAGTGTGGGTAATGCAGGATAGAGTAAGTACATATCAGTGTAAAAGGAATATCAGTATTATAAAAATTAGCATTGACTTATGAATAATAATACCCAATCAGAATAAAACAAGTCATGAAACACCAGAATAATTCAAGAAAAGATGCAATAGTTGAAGAAGAGAATTTTAACACCAATGGAAAAGAAAAAGAAAGTAAGAAAGGAGGAAGAAATAAATAAGAAGGAAAGAAAAGATTTAGATATAGGGAAGAAAAAGATAAGATATTTGGCTGCTCTGGATAAGCTGTGCGCCGCTTGTGACGCAGACGCGTGAGTGACGCGTTCGCGTGGATAGCACTTCTATGAAATGACGCGGATGTGTGATCCACACGGTCGCGTGGATTGATTTGTGCTATTAGCACGAGGGAAGCCTCGCAGTTGCGCAACTCTCTGTTTGAAACTCATATTGCCAAATTTTAAGGTGATACGGTCGCGTGGGTGACGCGATCGCGTGGATGGCCTATTTTGAAAAACGACGTGGACGCGTGGGGCACGCGTTTGCGTGGTAGGGCTTGTGCTTCTAGCACGAGTCCAGCCCAATTCCAGCTCAACTTTCGGCCATACACCCTTTTTACGTCGATTTATAGGGCACGCATTCGCGTGGGTGACGCGGACGCTGATGAGCGGATAATTTATACGCTTTTTGGCATTGTTTTCATATAGTTTTTAGTAAGCTCAAGCTACTTTTAGGGATGTTTTAATTAGTTTTTATGTTAAATTCACATTTCTGGACTTTACTATGAGTTTGTGTGTTTTTCTGTGATTTCAGGTAAATTCTGGCTGAAATTGAGGGACTTGAGCAAAACTCTGAAAAAGGCTGACAAAAGGACTGCTGATGCTGTTGGAATCTGACCTCCCTGCACTCGAAATGGATTTTCTGGAGCTACAGAACTCCAAATGGCGCGCTCTCAACGGCGTTGGAAAGTAGACATCCAGGGCTTTCCAGCAATATATAATAGTCCATACTTTATTCGGAGATTGACGACGTAACTTGGCGTTGAACGCCAAGTACACGCTGCTGTCTGGAGTTAAACGCCAGAAAAACGTCACGATCCGGAGTTGAACGCCCAAAACACGTCATAACTCGGAGTTCAACTCCAAAAGAAGCCTCAGCTCGTGAATTGATCAAGCTCAGCCCAAACATACACCAAGTGGGCCCCGGAAGTGGATTTATGCATCAATTACTTACTCATGTAAACCCTAGGAGCTAGTTCATTATAAATAGAACATTTAACTATTGTATTAGATATCTTTTGACCACTTTAAGTCTTTGATCATTCGGTCACTTGATCATGGAGAGGGCTGGCCATTCGGCCATGCCTGAACCCTTTGCTTATGTATTTTCAACGGTGGAGTTTCTGCACACCATAGATTAAGGGTGTGGAGCTCTGCTGTACCTCAAGTATTAATGAAGTTCTATTTTCTTTTATTCAAATCTCTCTTATTCTTATTCCAAGATATTCATTCGTACCCAAGAACATGATGAATGTGATGATAGATAACCCTCATTATTATTCTCACTTATGAACGCGCGTGATTGACAACCACTTCCGTTCTACATGCAACAAAGAGCTTGAATGTGTATCTCTTAGATTCCCCAACAGAATCTTCGTGGTATAAGCTAGATGGATGGCGGCATTTATGAGGATCCGGAAAGTCTCACCTTGTCTGTGGTATTCCGAGTAGGATTCCGGTAATGAATGACTGTGACGTGCTTCAAACTTGTAACCTGCTGGGCGTTAGTGACAGACGCAAAAGAGGGATTCTATTCCAGTAGGGGAGGGAACCAATCGGTGATTAGCCGTACTGTGACAGAGTGCGTGAGCATTAGTTTTCACTGCGAGGATGGGATGTAGCCATCAGCCATGGGTCATGCCTCCAGACTGGTTAGCTGTGCGAGTGACAGCCGCATAGGATATTTCCCCGAGAGGAAGAAAGTAGCCACAGTTGATGGTGAACCCCTATACAAAGCTTGCCATGGAAAGGAGTAAGAAGGATTGAGTAGAAGCAGTAGGAGAGCAGGCGTCCCTGGGCTCTACAGCATCTCCATCCGCTTATCTGAAATTCCAACCAATGAATCTGCATAAGTATTCTATCCCTTTTTATTATTCCTTTTCATTTATTCATTCCAATAATCACAATTACCCTTTAATCTCCCTAACTGAGATTTGCAAGGTGACCATAGCTTGCTTCATACCAACAATCTCTGTGGATTCGACCCTTACTCACGTAAGGTTTATTACTTGGACGACCCAGTACACTTGCTGGTTAGTTGAACGGAGTTGTGAATTTAACCAAGAGGCACAATAGTTTTTGTGTATATGCCAAAGAGCCAATATTGATGATCACAATTTCGTCCACCAAGTTTTTGGCGCCGTTGCCGGGGATTGTTCGAGTATGGACAACTGACGGTTCATCTCGTTGCTCAGATTAGGTAATTTTCTTTTCAAAAATCTTTTTCAAAATTTTTTCTTTTTATTTTTCGTTTTTCCAAACTATATTTTCGAAAAAATTAAAATAAAAATACAAAAAAATCATAAAATCATAAAAATCAAAAATATTTTGTGTTTCTTGTTTGAGTCTTGTGTTAATTTTTAAGTTTGGTGTCAATTGCATGCTTTTAAAATTTTTCTTGCATTTTTTCGAAAATCTCATGCATTCATAATGTTCTTCATGATCTTCAAGTTGTTCTTGATAAGTCTTCTTGTTTGATCTTGATGTTTTCTTGTTTGGTGTCTTTTGTTGTTTTTCATGTGCATTTTTGCATTCATATTTTCCATGCATTAAAGATTTCTAAGTTTGGTGTCTTTCATGTTTTCTTTGCATCAAAAATTTTTTCAAAAATATGTTCTTGATGTTCATCATGATCTTCAAAGTGTTCTTGGTGTTCATCTTGACATTCATAGCATTCTTGCATGCATTCATTGTTTTGATCTAAAAATTTCATGCATTGAATATTTTTGTTGTTTTTCTCATTCAAAATTAAAAATTCAAAAATCAAAAAAATATCTTTTCCTTATTTCCCTCCAAATTTTCGAAATTTTGGGTTGACTTGGTCAAAAATTTTTAAAATTAGTTGTTTCTTACAAGTCAAGTCAAAATTTCAATTTTAAAAATCTTATCTTTTCAAAATCTTTTTCAAAAATCATATCTTTTCCATTTTTTCTTATTTTCGAAATTTTAAAAAAATTATTTTTCAAAATCTTTTTCTTATCTTTTATATCATATTTTCGAAAATTAGCTAACAATTAATGTGATTGGTTCAAAAATTTGAAGTTTGTTACTTTCTTGTTAAGAAAGGTTCAATCTTTAAGTTCTAGAATCTTATCTTGTAGTTTCTTGTTAGTTAAGTCAATTTTAAAATTAAATCTTTTTCAAAATATCTTTTTCAAATATATCTTTTTATCTTTTATCTTATCTTTTTCAAAAATTTTATCTTTTTCAAAATTTGATTTCAAAATATCTTATCTAACTTCTTATCTTCTTATCTTTTTCAAATTTGATTTCAAATCTTTTTCAATCAACTAACTAACTTTTTGTTTGTTTCTTATCTTTTTCAAAACCAACTAACTACCTTTTCCCTCTCTAATTTTCGAAAATTCTCCCTCTCTTTTTCAAAAATTCTTTTTGTTTTAAATTTTAATTTTAATTATATTTTGTCTTTGATTTTCGAAAATAACTAACCTCTTTTTCAAAAATTATTTTCGAAAAATTCTCTTCTCTTTTCTTCTTCTATTTAATTATTTAATTACTAACACTTCTCTTCACCTCTCTTCATCCAAAAATCCGAATCCATCCTTCTTCTTTCTTCTACCCCTTTCTTCTTCTACTAACATAAAGGAATCTCTATACTGTGACATAGAGGATTCCTCTTTCTTTTCTTGTTTTCTTCTCTTTCATATGAGCAGGAACAGGGAAAAGGCACTCTTGTTGAAGTTGATCCAGAACCTGAAAGGACTCTGAAGAGAAAATTAAGAGAAGCTAAATTACAAGAATCCAGAAACAACCTTTCAGAAATTTTCGAACAAGAGAAGGACATGGCAGCCGAAAATAATAATAATAATAATGCAAGGAGAATGTTTGGTGACTTCACAAAGCCAACATCCACGTTTGATGGAAGAAGCATCTCCATTCCTGCCATTGGAGCCAATAACTTTGAGCTTAAGCCTCAACTAGTTGCATTAATGCAACAAAACTGCAAGTTTTATGGACTTCCATCTGAAGATCCTTATCAGTTTTTAACTGAGTTCTTGCAGATCTGTGAGACTGTAAAGACAAATGGAGTTAATCCTGAAGTCTACAGACTCATGCTTTTCCCTTTTGCTGTAAGAGACAGAGCTAGAATATGGTTGGATTCACAACCTAAGGATAGCCTGGACTCTTGGGATAAGCTGGTCACTGCCTTCTTGGATAAATTCTTTCCTCCTCAAAGGCTGAGCAAGCTGAGAGTGGATGTTCAAACCTTCAAACAAAAAGATGGTGAATCCCTCTATGAAGCTTGGGAAAGATACAAGCAGCTGACCAAAAGATGTCCATCTGACATGTTTTCAGAATGGACCATATTAGATATATTCTATTATGGTCTCTCTGAATTTTCGAAAATGTCACTGGACCATTCTGCAGGTGGATCTATTCACCTGAAGAAAACGCCTGAAGAGGCTCAAGAACTCATTGACATGGTTGCAAACAACCAGTTCATGTACACCTCTGAGAGGAATTCCGTGAATAATGGGATACCTCAGAAGAAAGGAGTTCTTGAAATTGATGCTCTGAATGCCATATTGTCTCAGAACAAAATGTTGACTCAACAGGTCAACATGATCTCTCAAAATCTGAATGGATTGCAACATGCATCCAACAGTACTAGAGAGGCAGCTTCTGAAGAAGCTTATGATCCTGAGAACCCTGCCATGGCAGAGGTTAATTACATGGGTGAACCGTTTGGAAACACCTATAACCCATCATGGAGAAATCATCCAAATTTCTCCTGGAAGGATCAACAAAAGCCTCAACAAGGCTTTAATGGTGGACGCAATAGGCTGAATAATAGTAAGCCATATCCATCATCTCCTCAGCAACAGACAGAGAACTCTGAACAAAATAATTCTAATTTAGCTAATATAGTCTCTGATCTGTCAAAGGCCACTTTCAGTTTCATGAATGAAACCAGATCCTCCATTAGAAATTTGGAGGCACAGGTGGGCCAGCTGAGCAGGAAAGTCATTGAAACTCCTCCCAGTACTCTCCCAAGCAATACAGAAGAAAATCCAAAAGGAGAGTGCAAGGCCATTGATTTAATCAAAGTGGCCGAATGCACTAGGGAGGAGAAGGACGAAAATCCTAGTGAGGAAGACCTCCTGGGATGTCCTTCAAACAAGAAGGAGTTTCCTATTAAGGATCCTGAGGAATCTGAGGCCCATACAGAGACCATAGAGATTCCATTAAACCTCCTTCTGCCATTCATGAGCTCTGAAGACTATCCATCCTCTGAAAAGGATGAAGATGTGACTGGAGAGCAAGTTGCTCAATACTTAGGAGCTATCATGAAGCTGAATGCCAAGCTATTTGGTAATGAGACTTGGGAAAGTGAACCTCCCCTGCTCATTAGTGAACTAGATACTTGGATTCAGAGAACTCTACCTCAAAAGAAACAAGATCCTGGCAAGTTCTTAATACCTTGCACCATAGGCACCATGAGCTTTGAAAAAGCTCTATGTGATCTGGGATCAGGGATAAATCTGATGCCACTCTCTGTAATGGAGAAGCTGGGGATCATTGAGGTACAACCTGCTTTGTTCTCATTACAATTGGCAGATAAGTCTTTGAGACAAGCCTATGGAATAGTAGAGGACGTGCTAGTAAAGGTTGAAGGCCTTTACATCCCTGCTGATTTCATAATCCTAGACACTAGGAAGGAAGATGATGAATGCATCATCCTAGGGAGACCTTTCCTAGCCACAGCAGGAGCTGTGATAGATGTCAACAGAGGAGAATTAGTCCTTCAATTGAATGGGGACTACCTTGTATTTAAAGCACATGGCCATCCCTCTGTGACAAAAGAGAGTAAGCATGAAGAGCTTCTCTCAGTTCAGAGTCAAGAAGAGCCCACACAGTCAAACTCTAAGTTTGGTGTTGTGAGGCCACAACCAAACTCTAAGTTTGGTGTTCAAACTCCATACCCAAACTCTAAGTTTGGTGTGGAGACCACACACTAACATTGACCTGATCATCTTGTGGCTCCATGAGAGCCACTGTCAAGCTATTGACATTAAAGAAGCGCTTGTTGGGAGGCAACCCAATTTTATTTATCTAATTTTATTTTATTTTGTTTATTTGTTATTTTTGTGTTTAATTAGGTACATGATCATGAGGAGTCACGAAAAAATAAAACAAAATTAAAAACAGAGTCAAAAACAGAAGAAAAAAGTTTTTTCACCCTGGAGGATGCACGGGCTGGCGTTCAACGCCCAGAAGGTGCATCTGGCCGGCGTTCAACGCCAGAACAGAGCACCATTCTGGCGCTGAACGCCCAAAACAAGCAACAACCTGGCGTTAAACGCCAGGATGGTGCACAGAGAGGACAAACTGGCGCTGAACGCCAGTAACAAGCATGGAACTGGCGTTCAACGCCAGAAACATGCATTACATGGGCGTTGAACGCCCAGAACATGCACCAATGGGCGTTTGAACGCCAGAATGATGCATGAAGGCATTTTACATGCCTATATGGTGAAGGAATGGTATTTCTTTTCACCTCAGGATCTGTGGATTCCACAGGATCACCTCAGGATCTGTGGACCCCACAGGATCCCCACCTACCTCGCCCTCTCTCTTTTCATTCATGGTCATCCCTTCTGTTTTTCATTCACCACCTACATCTATCCACTCTTCCCCATACACCTCAACTTCTCTTTCCCACCCAACCCCACCCATATAGCCGAATCCATCTCTCCTCACTCACCTCCATCTTCTTCCTCTTCTCTTCTTTCTTTTCTTGCTCGAGGGCGAGCAATATTTTAAGTTTGGTGTGGTAAAAGCATAGCTTTTTTGCTTTTCCATTACCATTAATGGCACCTAAGGCCAGAAAAACCTCAAAGGGAAGACAAAAGCTTCCACCTCTGAGTCTTGGGAGATGGAAAATATAAGCCGTCATAGCTCAGTGGTAGAACATTTGAATGCAAATCCAAGAAATCCCTGAGATACCTCAGGGAATAAATGGTCCTCCACACAACTATTGGGAGCAACTATGGATAGGAGTACCAAAATCATTAGGAATCATTCAACAGAAACAAGGAAGAGACATAGAGGAGCTCAAAAAGCACCAGTGGACCTTCAAGAAGGCGCCACCCTCACTCAGGTGGATTCATTCCTTGTTCTTTATTTTCTTTCTGTTTTCGTTTTTTTTAATATTGTGTTTATCCATGTTTTGTGTCTTCACTTCATGATCATTAGTATGTAACCATGCCTTAAAGATTATGAATAATTCCATGAATCCTTCACCTTTCTTAAATGAAAAATGTTTTAATTCAAAAGAACAAGAAGTACATAATTTTCGAAATTATTATTGAATTTAATTTAATTATATTAATGTGGTGACAATACTTTTTGTTTTCTGAATGAATGATTGAACAGTGCATGTGTCTTTTGATATTGTTGTTTATGAGTGTTAAAATTGTTGGCTCTTGAAAGAATGATGAACAAAGAGAAATGTTATTGATGATCTGAAAAAAATCATGAAATTGATTCTTGAAGCAAGAAAAAGCAGTGAAAAAGCAAAAGCTTGAAAAAAAAAATGGCGAAAAAAAAAATATATAGAAAGAAAAAGAAAAAGCAAGCAGAAAAAGCCAATAGCCCTTAAAACCAAAAGGCAAGGGTAGCAAGGATCCAAGGCTTTGAGCATCAATGGATAGGAGGGCCCAAGGAAATAAAATCCAGGCCTAAGCGGCTAAATCAAGCTGTCCCTAACCATGTGCTTGTGTCATTAAGGTCCAAGTGAAAAGCTTGAGACTGAGTGGTTAAAGTCGTGATCCAAAGCAAAAGAGTGTGCTTAAGAGCTCTGGACACCACTAACTGGGGACTCTAGCAAAGCTAAGTCACAATCTGAAAAGGTTCACCCAGTTATGTGTCTGTGGCATTTGTGTATCCGGTGGTAATACTGGAAGACAAAGTGCTTAGGGCCACAGCCAAGACTCATAAGTAGCTGTGTTCAAGAATCAACATGCTTAACTAGGAAAGTCAATAACACTATCCAAAATTCTAAGTTCCTAGAGATGCCAATCACTCTAAACTTCAAAGGAAAAAGTGAGATGCCAAAACTGTTCAGAAGCAAAAAGCTACAAGTCCCGCTCATCTAATTAAATTAATATTCATTGATATTCTGGAATTTATAGTATATTCTCTTCTTTTATCCTATTTGATTTTCAGTTGCTTGGGGACAAGCAACAATTTAAGTTTGGTGTTGTGATGAGCGGATAATTTATACGCTTTTTGGCATTGTTTTCATATAGTTTTTAGTAAGTTCAAGCTACTTTTAGGGATGTTTTCATTAGTTTTTATGTTAAATTCACATTTCTGGACTTTACTATGAGTTTGTGTGTTTTTCTGTGATTTCAGGTAAATTCTGGCTGAAATTGAGGGACTTGAGCAAAACTCTGAAAAAGGCTGACAAAAGGACTGCTGATGCTGTTGGAATCTGACCTCCCTGCACTCGAAATGGATTTTCTGGAGCTACAGAACTCCAAATGGCGCGCTCTCAACGGCGTTGGAAAGTAGACATCCAGGGCTTTCCATCAATATATAATAGTCCATACTTTATTCGGAGATTGACGACGTAACTTGGCGTTGAACGCCAAGTACACGCTGCTGTCTGGAGTTAAACGCCAGAAAAACGTCACGATCCGGAGTTGAACGCCCAAAACACGTCATAACTCGGAGTTCAACTCCAAAAGAAGCCTCAGCTCGTGAATTGATCAAGCTCAGCCCAAACATACACCAAGTGGGCCCCGGAAGTGGATTTATGCATCAATTACTTACTCATGTAAACCCTAGGAGCTAGTTCATTATAAATAGAACATTTAACTATTGTATTAGATATCTTTTGACCACTTTAAGTCTTTGATCATTCGGTCACTTGATCATGGAGAGGGCTGGCCATTCGGCCATGCCTGAACCCTTTTCTTATGTATTTTCAACGGTGGAGTTTCTGCACACCATAGATTAAGGGTGTGGAGCTCTGCTGTACCTCAAGTATTAATGAAGTTCTATTTTCTTTTATTCAAATCTCTCTTATTCTTATTCCAAGATATTCATTCGTACCCAAGAACATGATGAATGTGATGATAGATAACCCTCATTATTATTCTCACTTATGAACGCGCGTGATTGACAACCACTTCCGTTCTACATGCAACAAAGAGCTTGAATGTGTATCTCTTAGATTCCCCAACAGAATCTTCGTGGTATAAGCTAGATGGATGGCGGCATTTATGAGGATCCGGAAAGTCTCACCTTGTCTGTGGTATTCCGAGTAGGATTCCGGTAATGAATGACTGTGACGTGCTTCAAACTTGTAACCTGCTGGGCGTTAGTGACAGACGCAAAAGAGGGATTCTATTCCAGTAGGGGAGGGAACCAATCGGTGATTAGCCGTACTGTGACAGAGTGCGTGAGCATTAGTTTTCACTGCGAGGATGGGATGTAGCCATCAGCCATGGGTCATGCCTCCAGACTGGTTAGCTGTGCGAGTGACAGCCGCATAGGATATTTCCCCGAGAGGAAGAAAGTAGCCACAGTTGATGGTGAACCCCTATACAAAGCTTGCCATGGAAAGGAGTAAGAAGGATTGAGTAGAAGCAGTAGGAGAGCAGGCGTCCCTGGGCTCTACAGCATCTCCATCCGCTTATCTGAAATTCCAACCAATGAATCTGCATAAGTATTCTATCCCTTTTTATTATTCCTTTTTATTTATTCATTCCAATAATCACAATTACCCTTTAATCTCCCTAACTGAGATTTGCAAGGTGACCATAGCTTGCTTCATACCAACAATCTCTGTGGATTCGACCCTTACTCACGTAAGGTTTATTACTTGGACGACCCAGTACACTTGCTGGTTAGTTGAACGGAGTTGTGAATTTAACCAAGAGACACAATAGTTTTTGTGTATATGCCAAAGAGCCAATATTGATGATCACAATTTCGTCCACCAGACGCGTGGGAGGCATTTTTTCCGCATGACGCGGACGCGTCAGTGACGTGGTCGCGTGGATCCATTTGTGCCAAAGGCACGCCTCCAGCCACGCTTTCGTGTGACTCTCTGTTCAATTTATTTTCTTCCCAATGCACCTATGATGCGGACGCGTCGGCGACGCTGTCGTGTCGCGTGCGATTTTTTTTGATGCAGTATGCAGAATGCAATGAATGTTATGCAAAATTCCAGGTTCAATCAAAACTCAAAAACAGACTAAAATTTAAACTGAAAAGGGAACGATCATACCATGGTGGGTTTTCTCCCACCTAGCACTTTTAGTTAAAGTCCATAAGTTGGACATTCTGGTGAGCTCCTTGTTATGGTGGCTTGTGCTTGTATTCATCCAAGAATCTCCACGAGTGTTTGGAATTTCCACATCCTCCGGGATCCCAAACTAGGCGCAGAAAGCCTTCAAGCAAGCTAAAGCAATTGACAAGGCCCCAAAAGTATTGATTTCTAGATCGAATTCCAGGGTCCCAAACCTTGCTTTTGCACCCGTCTTCTTGTTGATCTTTAGTGTTCCAACCGGGTGGCAGGCAATCTGAATTCTCACTAAAGCAGCCAAACAACTTCCTAGACCCATTCAGTTGAGCTTTACACCAACCTTTGCGTTTAAATTTTGAGCACACAACCATGTTAAACCTTGCAAGACAACTCTTACCACTAACCATCTTCCTCTTACTCTTGATGCCACAGAGAGCTCTAAGTTGACCATCCGTCTCCAGTAGCCCATATTCAAGTGGAATTAGAAAACTAAGGGATATGAATTTTACCCACTTGAATGTTGTGAAGGATGATGGCAACTTAGGGGAAGGTGTTTCTAATGAACGTGCAAGCTCCACTCCCTTGTGCTCTTCTTTGACATCTTCCACCTCTTTGCAAGCTTCTTCAATTTCAACCTCTTCCTCTTGGTAGCTTTCTTCGGATTCAATTTCTTCTTCATTGTTCGCCAAGGGCATGGGAGGCTGTGCTTCTTCTTCTTTCATCTCCATGTCAAGTCCAATAGGAGAGGATTCAAATGTAGATAAGAATTCATCAATGATCGAATCCATCTCTTGATCATCCCATTCAAAGTCTTCAATCATGAGATGCCTTGGAGGTTGTACACCTTCCTCAACTTCAGTTTCAAACATCTTTGAAGGAGGCTCTATAACTTGACCTTCCCATGGAGGTTCAGCATCTCCTAAGTCTTGAACCACTTCTTCTTCTTTAATAATTCCGGCTTCCTCCACTTGTTCAAGTACAAAGTCACACTCCTTATTGTCCATTGGAGTTTCTAGTGTCTCCTTCACGCTACGTTCTTTATTAGATTCTGCATATGAAGCCATGGGGGTTCCTTGAATGTCCGAACCTCAGAAAGGCAATCGATTTATCGCTTGATCCAGGTGTTTAAGTATGAAATTGTATTCCTCATTGATGGCTTCTTTTCTATGATAACTCCCTTCAACTACTCCTTCATCTGCAAAGGTCTCTACTACCTTCACCTATAATGCCTTCTCTAGCTTCTTATGAAGTATGGATTCGCGAAGATGATCCCTTTTCTCTTGTTCCATGTCAATAGCATCATTGGGATCATGTTGCTCTTGGATTGATGAATGTGGGTGCTCTTCCATGGATGGTGGTGATGGGATGGAGAGATCATGCTGTGGTTGAGATGAAAGTGCATTGGAGCTTGAGGGTTGAATATTGGGGGTAGAGGGTTGGTCCATACGGGATATAAGTGCTTGAAGAGTAGAGGTGAGACTAGTGATAGAGGCAAGTGTGCTCTCCATGGAGGTTTGGGATGGATAGAATGGTTCATTTTTTTGGAAAACAAGTCCATAATATAGAGGTGGTTCTTTTTGATAAGGATATGGAGATGGTGAATATTGAGGTGGTGGTTCTGGGTATGGTTCATATGGTGGTTGGTGTGGTGGATAAGGATTAGGGTCATCTGGAGGTGAATGGTGGAAAGGGGCTTGTGAGTGTGGTGGTTCAAAGCTATGTTGAGGAGGTGGTTCATCGGCATATGATGGGCTTGTTGGTAACTACAAGGGGGTCCACCATATCTATCATCCTGGTATGCATTGCAGATTGGTCTTCGTCCATGATATGTTGGAAGGTGTTGTTGCCTAAAGGGTTGATCAGATCCTCTTGGCTCCATCCATCTTTGATTGCTTAGACCTTGATGCATATTCCTGTTATAGCTTCCTCTTCCTGCAACATAGTTGTAACCAGACTCATAGTCAAAGGGATGAGAGTTCATAGTAGTAGGAGAAAATAGAAACAAAGACTAACAAAAAGAAAATATTTTAAAAAAGATATGATTTTTAAAAAAAGATAAGATAAGATTTTGAAAAAGATATGATTTTTGAAAAAAAAAAGATAAGATTTTGAAAAAAGATATGATTTTTTTTGAAAAAGATTTGAATTTTAAAATTTAAAACTAAGATAAGATAAGATAAAAATTTTGAAATAAAAAATCTGAAATTTTTTTTGAAAAATATTTACAATAACCAATAATAAGGCACACGTTTGCAATTCCCCGGATACGGCGCCATTTTGAAGAGAGAACTTTTGTGTGGTGTAGAATTCAGAATAAATTCCCATTGCAAGTATAGTTTCTAAACCAACAAAAGTCCTTTCTTACAAACGTTTTGGTTGTCACAAGTAACAAACCCCTTTAAAATTGATAACCGAGTATTTAAACCTCGGGTCGTCTTCTCAAGGAATTGCAGGGAGGTATGTTCTTATTATTGGTTATGAGTTTTGTAGATTGGGGGTTTTGAAAGTAAGGAAGAAGTATGTTAAATAACAAGTAAAATACATAAATAAATGTAAAATAAACTCTTGGCAAGATATGAGAAATTGGAAGTCCTATCCTAGTTATCCTTATCGATGGTGATGAGAATTGAGTTTTAATCCCACTTAGTTATCCTTTATTGAACAAAGGAAGGTCAAGTAGACTAATTAGCTTGATCCTCAAGTCCTAGTCAATCCCTATGGGAGGATTAGCTTTAGAGCGATCTAGATCAATTAGAATCTGTCCATTTCAATCACTGCTGAGTTTGACAACTCAAGTGTTGCCAATTAATCAACCAAAGCCAATAGCTAAATTAAAAAATATCTGGAATACCTCAAATTGAATGAAGATGTCAATTCTAACATGAAAAAGTTCATAAGCCAATTGGGCAACATAAATCACTAATAAATAAAAGCATTAAAGTATCTCAAAGTAGAAGAGAAGTCAAAATAAAGGAATATTGAACCTAGAGCTCAGAAGAATTGTAAGTTGAAATAATAATAAATCCTAAATCCTTTAAGAGGAATCCTAATCCTAAATCCTAAGAGAGAGGCTCTAAAACTACATCTAAATTATCAAAAATGAATTACGAGTCATCTTCTTCATTCCTCCACCTTGCAGCCTTTAATCTGTGTTTTCTGGACTTGAAACTGGGCCGGAAATAGCCCAGAATTCGCTGGTTATGAAATCTGCCATGCTGATTTTCGCAGATGCGACACGTCCGCATGGAGCACACGTTCGCGTCACCTAACTGTATGGCCACTACAGCTAATTATATATCAAATCGAAGCCCCAGACGTTAGCTTTCCAACCCAAGTGAAACCGCATCATTTGAACCTCTGTGGCTCAAGTTATGATCGTTTTAGTGCGAGAGGGTCAGGCTGACAGCTTTGCAGTTGCTTCAACTTCTGGTATTCCTTCCACTTTTGCATGCTTCCTTTCCATCCTCTAAGCCATTCCTGCCCTGTAATCCCTGAAATCACTTAACACACATATCAAGGCATCTAATAGTAATAAGAGAAGATTAAATAAAAGAAAATAAAAGCCAAAGAAGCATGTTTTCAATCATAAAACAAATTCTGGGAAGGAATTGTAAAACATGCAAATCATATGAATAAATGTATGAAAGATTGATAAAATTGATGCCAGGGCATCTAGGCCAGTTTCACTGACCTTTTCTTTACTGTTTTAGGGTAGTTTCATGCATTTTCTTAGTGAATAAGGCAAGTTTTGGATGAAATTGCACTTACACCTTGATTCAAGCAACTTTTGTGAATTTTGCATAATTTCATGAGTATTTTGCTAGAATTGCATGATAAATTGATGATGCATAATCTCATGACTTTGGCTAGAGCTTTGATGCACTTTAATTGCTTGTTTTCAGAGCAAAGGAAGCAAGGAAGAACCACGTTAGTATTCACGTTAACCTAGTTAACGTGAACACTAACGTGGAATGGTAAAGCTTGCAACGTTAATGAGAAAAGTGATCACCAATAACGCCTGCGAAGCCACCCAAAGCTTAAGTTACTTGCCACGTTAACTAAGTTAACGTGGTAGCTAACGTAGAAGAAAAAGGAACTTCAACGTTAATGGTAAAAGTGAACACCACTAACGTTGGAGAACTTGGCAATGATCCACGTTAAGAGTCACGTTAACTTAGTTAACGTGAACTCTAACGTGGAAGAGGAAACAAAAGCCAACGTTAGTGACGCTCACTTTTGTCACTAACGTTGGGCCATCTAGCATTGCCTACGTTAACTTTCACGTTAAGACTATTAACGTGAAAGTTAACGTGGAGTTGAGATCAAGGAACCAACGTTAGTGACACTCACTTTTGTCACTAACGTTGGGAGATGGCTTCACTACTACATTAAGAGCCACGTTAACTTAGTTAACGTGAGTTCCAATGTAGAGAATATGACATTTGGAGCGTTAGTGACAAAGGTGAGTGTCACTAACGCTCTCGAAGGTGGATCACACCTACGTTAAGAGTCACGTTAGCTATACTAACGTGGACTCTAAGGTAGGAACATAGGGGCACTAAGAAACGTTAATGGGAAAAGTGATTCCCATTAACGTTTGCGAAAGGGTATAAGCCAACGTTATTGGGAAAAGTGAGTCCCAATAACGTTAGCCAAGTTTTGAGAAAGCAACGTTAGTGGTCACGTTAAGACCACTAACGTTGGATTTAACGTGGATATATGAGGTTGGAACGTTAGTGGAAAAAGTGAATGCCACTAACATTCTCGAACCCACAATAGAAATCAACGTTAAATCTTACTAAATACCCAAAGCCTAATTCATCTTTCTCTGCAAGTTGGGCCCACTAAAGATGAGAACTGCTTCAACTCAAGATCTAAAGCCCACATCCAAGACTTGAAGAACTCATTAGAAGATCAAGAGGAGTAGTATATATAGGAGTAGTTTTGAACTATAGAGAAGCTTGGCACTTTTGGGAACTACTCTCTATAGATTTACTTTTCTATACTTTTAGCATGTATTCTTCTTTTCTGCCATTTTCCATTTCTAGAGCTATGAACAACTAAACCCCTTTCATTGGGTTAGGGAGCTCTGTTGTAATTTGATGGATCAATTATAGTTTTCATTCTTCTTCTTCTTTCTTTTCTCTTGATCTTACTAGAAAGCTTTCGATCTTAATTCAATTGGTTAGTTGTCTGGGAAAAGAAACTCTCCATAAATGGATCTCCTTTGAGCCTTGGAAAAGGGATGAGGAGATCATGCTAGAAATGCTTTCTCATGTTGGACCAAATTGAGGTTTGGGCGGATATAGTGACATCTAATCCTCCCAACACTTTGATTTGGAAATACATGTGGTATAATCAGTGACCGCACTTCATCTCTTCCCATGAGCAATTAAATCAAGGACTTGGGCAATTGTTCAAGCTTAGAGAGATTGGATTGCAAAGGAATTGGGATCCAATCACTTAAGATTGCCAAGGAGATCAATGAATGCATTGATTGAGGGAGAGATGATAATGACCTTGATCCGGAGAATGCAACATCTCCTGAACCCAATGATTTCCCCATTTCTGATCTTACCCATTCTCTTTACTTTCTGCCATTTAAATTCATGCTCATTATCCCAAATCCCCATTTAAGATTCTGTACTTTAATTTCTGTTATTTACTTTCTAGTCATTTAAATTTCTGCATCTCAATTCAAATTCTGTTTAGCTCAACTAGCATATTCTTCTAACTAAAGTTGCTTGACCAATCAATCCTTGTGGGATTCAACCTCACTCTATTGTGAGTTTTACTTGACGACAATTCGGTATACTTGCCGAAGGAAAATTTGTTGAGAGACAAGTTTTCATGCATCAAAAATCCACTCAATTAAGCACAAGATAAACCATAAAATAGTGGTTTATCAATGTTGTTGCCACAGTTTCCTGGATTTGGGTTGATGTAGGAGCCTAAGACTCTCCTCTCTTGCCCAGCTTGATTTCCAACACCTCCTCCAACATCTTTGTGCACTTCGTCTTCCATGGTGGTTGTTAGATCTTCTTCTACTGGTTCTTCTCCAACTATACCCTTGCCTCTAGCCTCCCTCCCTAATCTAAGAAAGGTTCTCTTAGGTTCACTATCAAAAGAGGATGAAGTCTCTCCTCTTCTACCTGTCATACAGTCAACACACAGCAAGAAAAGAGCAAGTAAAGGAATCTCCTCAGTTAAAATTAGTGGTTAGCTTGAGTGATGCAATTAATCAAACAGTTAGAAGAGTGAAAGTATAAACAATGAATAGCTAAAGAAATCTCAGAAAGACAAGAAAGAAAAACAGAGATTAGAAAGGAATTTAAAGGTTATACTAGGAAATGAATAAGAAAACAATAAAAAAATAAAAATAAAAAATGCTTAATCTAGCTCTCCAATCAATTTAATCATTGTCAAATTCAAACCAATCCCCGGCAACGGTGCCACAAAACTTGATGGGCGGAATTCACTAACCCTTCCCAATAATATTGATGAATCCGCTTTTGGCAAGTGCACCAAAATTATTGTCAAGTATTAACCCACTGTGGAGTGGGATCGTATCCACAGAGATTGGTAGATTTGAGAAATTTTAATTAATTGGTGAATTAGTCAAGCTCAACAGAATAAGTTGTAAGTGTAGAATTATAAATGGCAGAAACATAAATGGCAAAAGAATAAAGGAAAATAATAAAGTGTAGAAATGGAAATAACAAGAATGTAAAGGGAAATGGGATTTTGCTGAATGTAAGTAAAGCTATGAAAGAATGGGAGAGATAAGAATGGGGGAATTCATTGAGATCAGGAGATATTGTCTCTTTGGATTAAATCTAACTCATATCCTCTTCAATCATGAAACTCATTAACCTCTTGGCAATCATGATTGATTGAGCCCCAATCCCTTGGTGACTCAATCTCTCAGATCTTGATCAATAGCCAATTCCTTGGTCTAATTTCTCATGGAGATATGCTTGGTCCCTGATTATACCACACATTATCATAGGTCCAAGTAGAGGGAGGATTGTATGTCACCATATCCAAACACCAAAACCCAGATTCTACTCAAATGTGAGAATGGATTTCTAGCATGGTTTCATGTTTCCTTTTCCAAGGTTCCCATGAAACCCATTTTGCATTCAATCTCTTTTTCAAGTTAATTGAACACTAAGCATGAAAATCGAAATTCCTTCTAGCAAATCAATGAGAAGATGAAGAGAAGAAAAAATTCACTATCATTAATCCATCAAGTACAATAGAGTTCCCTCTCTCAATGAGAGGGAATTTAGCTACTCAAAGCTCAGAGAGAAAGTACAAAAGATGGAAGAGATGAAGTGTGAAAAGTAAAAAGTGAGATCAAACCTAAACTCTGTGACTTGCTAACCCCCTTTTCCAATACTTCCAAGGGTATTTATACTACTCCTAGATCTAGAAATAACGGAAAATTACAAAAGTGAAAAGAAAATTACAATTTGGAAGGAAAAGAAACTAAACAAACGTGAACTTCCAGCTGGCGTGTGACTGGCGCTTCTCTGGCATGTCACGCTGCCTCTGTTTCTGACTTGGCGTGCCACGCCTCTCCATTCAAGTGGCACGTCGTCCTTTGTTTCACCCTTGGCGTGCCACGCCTTCGAGCCAAAGTGGCACGCCCAGGACATTTTAATTGGCCAAGTAACCTGGCATGCCACGCCTTCGACACCAAGTGGCACGTCCAATGTCATCTTCCTCATCTCCATGCTTCTGGAAATTTATACCCGCGTGGCACACCCAGGGTCTGGCATGCCACGATCCTCTTAAAGCTTCACCCTCTTGTTGGCGTGCCACGCTTCATCTACCAAGTGGCACGCCTAAGTTCACTGGCGTATCTTCCTCCTCTCTGGAAAATACTACCAGCGTGCCACGCCATGAGACTGGCCTGTCACACCCTTCATTTGCTTCATCTTCTTGCTGGCGTGCCACGCCTTATCTCCCAAGTGGCACGCCCAAGTTCATTGGCCCTTTAATTCCTCCTCTGGAAAACACTACCAGTGTGCCGTGCCATGAGACTGGCGTGTCACGCCCTTCATTTGCCTTGGTCCTAGAGGTTGGCGTGCCACGCCTGGATGTTCAAATGGCATGCCAAAGTGGGATGATTGAACTGGCGTGCCCGCCTTCGATACCAAGTGGCACGCCCAGCTTTATTTGGCCTCCTTAGGTGCTGGCGTGACACGCCTCATCACTCAAGTGGCACACCTTAGTAGGACTTCTTGAGCTGGCGTGCTACGCCTTCGATATTAAGTGGCACGCCCTGCTTTTGCATTGTCTTCTTGTTTACTGGCGTGCCACGCCTTGTTGCTCAAGTGGCACGCCTATGCAATTGTGGATCATTTGGGCTTGGCGTGCCACGCCTTGACCCTCAAGTGGCAGGCCCAAGTGAACTCTGGAGCTGGCGTGCCACGCCTTCGACACAAAGTGGCACGCCATAGTGATGGTTCTTTTAGTAATGAATTGGTGCCACGCCCCTTTGATGGTCTTCATTTTTGCTCTCTGGAATGTTGTACCAGCGTGCCACGCCCAGTTTTTGACGTGCCATGCCAATACATTTTTGTGGCGTTTGTTCCAAGTGGCACGCCTGCTTCACACGCCCCACTTGTTTTGTTGTTTTCTTTCCCATTTTTTATGTCTTTTCCACCTGAAATTCAGCACAAACTCATTTCAAAGTAATGTACTATGATATTCATCAATTAAGGCATGAATTGCGATGATCAAATGAGATTTTGCCTCTTTTATGGTCCTTTTTATGCAAGAAAAAGGATAGATGATGTAAGTCATCATCAATCCTCATGCAGTTTTCTTTTTTGGTAGGGTATTGCATTGCCTTGAAAACATTGATAACCATTTGCTCCTCATGCACCATGAGAACTATTTCTCCCTTTTCAACATCAATAATTGCCCTAGAAGTGGCCAAAAAAGGTCTTCCAAGGATGATTGAGTTATTTCCTTCCTCATCCATGTGTAGGATCACAAAATCAGCTGGAAAAATTAACTTTCAGACTTTTACTAATAGATTCTCCACTACTCCATTTGGTATCTTGAGAGATCAGTCAGCAAGTTGCAGTGACATTCTTGTAGGCTTGACCTATTCTATCATCAATTTTTGCATCATAGCAAGAGGCATTAGATTAATACTTGATCCGAAGTCACAAAGTGCTTTATCAATAGCCATATTTCCAATAGTGCATGGTATAAGGAAGCTTCCTGGATCTTTGAGTTTTGGTGAAAGTCCCTTTTGAATGATTGCACTACACTCTTAGGTAAGGACCACAGTTTCTTTCTTATGCCAGCTTCTCTTCTTGGTAATCAGCTCTTTAAGAAACTTCGCATATAATGGCATCTGCTCCAAAGCTTCAACCAATGGAATGTTGATTTCAAGTTTCCCAAAGATTTACAAGAATTTAGGGAACTGTTGATCCCTAATTTCTTTGTGTAACCTCTGTGGGTAGGGGAGTTTGGGTGCATAGGGCTTCACTTCTCCCTTCCTTTCCTCTGGTTGTGGCTTCATGACTTCCTTGTCATTCTTAGAAGTTTGAGCCTCTTTGTCATTTTTGTGGTCTCTTATGTCATTTTCCCTTGGCTCTGTTGCATCCTTATTGATTTCCTTAGTGTCTTCTCCGACCATCTTGCCATTTTTCAACTGCACAGCTTTACATTCCTCCCTTGGATTAAGGATCGTATCACTTGGAAAAGTATTAGTTGGCCGTTCAGCTAGTTGTCTGGCCATTTGTCCCATTTGTCTCTCAAGATTTCTCATTGAAGCTTCTTGGTTCTTGAGGGTCAGGTCTTGATCTTGTCTTGCCATTTCTTGAGTTTTGATGAGTTTCTCCATTAACATCTCTAAGTTAGAGATCCTTTGTGAATCTGAATGTGGTTATGGTTGCATGGGATATGATGGTTGCTGGTGGGAGTTGTTTGGGGCATTGAGGTGGGTGTTTTTTGAGTTGAAATAAGGTGTGGAAAAGTTATTCTGGTGGGTTTGTGAGTTGTTATGGGGTGGATGATATATGTTTTGTGGGTTTTTGAATTGGTTATTGTTGTTGGATGGATGATTTTGGTTGTTTGTGTTGCGGACATTGTTAGAGTTGTGGTTCCTCTGCCATTGATTTTGATTACCACCCCACCTCAAGTTGGGATGGTTCTTCCATGATGAATTGTATGTATCACCATGGAAGTCATTTTGGGAAGAGCTTGAGGTGTTATGCATGTATTGAATTTGCTCTGGTTGTTGCTCATTAGTGCATTTCTCAAAACCTTCTTCATGTTGGCCCCACTCATTTGAAGGTTGACTTTCTGTGCTCACTAAGGCTAGTTGAAGTCCATCTATTCTCTTCACCATCATTTTTATTTGCTATTGGATTTGCTGATGCATTAATTTGTTCTGTGCCAATATGGTGTCTACACCCTCAAGTTCCAACACACTTTTCTTTGGAGTTGGGTTGCGTTGTCTTTGAAAAGAATAGAAATATTAATTGTTGGCAACAGTGTCTATGAGATTCTGAGCTTCTTTGGCTGTTTTCATTAGCTGAAGTGAGCCTCCTGCAGAGTAGTCCAAAGCCTTTTAAGCTTTTAGAGTTAGGCCTTCATAGAAGTTCTGGAGTCTGATCCAATCACTGAACATGTCAGGTAGGCATTTCCTTATCAAGGCTTTGTATCTCTTCCATGCCTCATAGAGTGATTCTCCATCCATTTGAGTGAAAGTTTGCACTTTTGTTTTCAACCTGATAATTCTCTGAGGTGGGTAAATCTTAGCTAGGAATTTACTCACCAAATCATCCCAGTTATTGATGCTTTCTTTGGAATGTCTCCAGCCATTGAGATGCCTTATCCCTCAAAGAGAATGGAAACAACAGCAACTTGTATATGTCTGGATGCACACCATTTGTCTTGACTGTTTCACATATCCTTAGGAAGACAGATAAGTGTTGATTTGGGTCTTCAAGAGGACCCCCTCCATAAGAGCAATTGTTCTGCACCAAAGTGATAAGTTGAGGTTTCAACTCAAATTTATTGGCATGGACATTTGGAGTAAGTATACTGCTTCCACAGTTCCTTGCATTAGGAATGGTGTATTAAGCTAACACTCTTCTAGGTGGTCCATTGTTGTTAGCAACATCCTCAGGTGGGTTATGCATATTGTCCTTTATGACTTGATTTCCTTCTTCTAAGTCTTCTTTACCAATTACTCCCTTCCCCCTTGCTTCTCTTCTAAGTCTCAGGAAGGTTTTTTCAGGCCCAGAATCAAAGGAAGTGGATGCTCCTCTCCTTCCTCCTGCCATGCACAATCACAAACAAACCAAGTGAAAAATGTACACTTTGATGACAGAGTGTTGTTAGAGGGTTAGATGACACAAAATGTCGAACAGTTAATGTGCTTTAAACAAAATGAAAGAAAAATGCCTAATCTAGACTACCACTAACTTAATCATTGTTAATCTTTACCAATCCCCGGCAATGGTGCCAAAAATTTGGTACGGAAAATTTTAATTTCACATAATTACCGGCAAGTATACCGGGTCGTATCAAGTAGTAATACTCACAAGAGTGAGGTCGATCCCACAGAGATTAGTGGATTAAGCAATTTTAGTTAGATGGTGTTCTATTTAGGCAAACAATTTGTGATTTCTGGATATATTCAACATGAAAGTAAAGTGCAGAAATATAATTGACAGGAAATTGAAATGACTGAAAGTAAAAGAGAATGAATTAAATGACTGGAGATGTAATAGCCAAAACTTAAAGTGCAAAAAAGTAAGAACTGAAATGTAAATAGCAGAAGCGTAGATTGCAATAATATAAAAGCTAAAATGTAAATGACTGGAATTATAAATTGCAAGAATGAACAGGAAAATTAGGTATTGGGAGATTAGAAACTTAAAAGAACTTGAAGTGAAAACTTAGGATGGTTGATATCACTATGGATCAGAGATGTTGATTTCTCATGAATTAATGGTGATTAATTCCTTCTCAATCATATGAACAGATCTATGGCAGATTGTGAATAATTGGATCCTAATATCTTGGTGATTCAATTTTTCTTGTCACAAACAATGGCCAATCTCTTGATCTAATTGCTCATGAGAAGAGGTGAAGATCAATTGCTAATCCCAAATGCCACACAACTCTCAGGATTTCAATTCAAGGTGGTTACATCTCACATACTAACCCAGAATATGTCAATCAAGAGAATCATGAGAGGATAAACCCCAACCAGAATTTTATGACTCCTTTCTTAAGTTCATCACATAATTCAAGTATATCCAATCCCTCTCTCGATAGTAATTGAATCTATAAAGCACAAGAGTTTTCTCTTAGATAAATCAACTTGAATTGAGAAGAAAAGAAGAAGTATTAATTCATTAAAACCAATAGAGCTCCTCCCTCTAGTGAAAATGGGGTTTAGTGACTCACATCTCCAAGTACAAACAGAATTTCAAAACTGGAAATTAAACTAAGCATAGAAAATTAAGAGAAAAGAAAGCTGCTAACAAAAGTGAAACTAAAAAAAGTGATGTAGAGTCTGAGAAGAAAGTAAAATTCCAAAAGTGCAAAAGTACCAAAAAGATCTAAAAGAGAAAGAAGCTAAAAAAAGATCCAGAAGTCGTCCCCAATGATTCAAGGTGCCCTCTATTTATACTAGTTCAGTGGCTTCTTCAGATGCACTTGCAAGTTGCTCAAAGTGGGCTTTTTTTCACTTTTAGTTGGTACAGTGTTTGGAATATGCTGCTCCCAGAAAAACGTAGTGCTTTCCAGCGTTGGCACTTTTCTTGCTCCTGTGCGTACGCACCCAAAGTATGCTTTTCCCAGGATAACGCAGCACTTTCCAGCGTTGGTGCTTTTCTTCCTCCTGTGCGTATGCACACAGGGTTGTGCGTATGCACCAATACAAAAATTACCCTTGTGCGTATGCGTTCCGTTCTGTGCGCATGCATGTCTGCTTTTCCTTACTCCTGTGTACGCACACTGGATTGTGCGTACGCACCCAAACAAATTTTCAAACCCAACTTGGAGAATTATTGGAGGCGCTCTTGGGTGAAGAACGTAGCGCCAAAGGCGCTCCTCCTGTGCATACGCACATTGCATCGTGCGTACGCACCCAAGCATAGAGCGTTCTTGAAGGCGAGCGTAGTGCCAAAGGTGCTATCTTGGTTATGAATGGTGCTATGCAAGAGAACGTAGCGCTCTTCAAAGGCGCTCTCCCCCTTGTTCTTGTTCACAAAGAAATAGCAATCCATCAAAGCTCTATTTCTTAAGCAAGTAATTTTAGATCACTTATTCATTCATACTTTTCTTGAGTTATTTTGCATGAAATTGAGCAGAATTCACTTAGTTCTTAACATATCAAAGTATGATGAGAGAATCCATCTAAGTGCTTGTTTCTTTCAACTAAAATGCATTAAATTGAGCTGAAATTAATTAAACTGACCATCTAATCTATCTAAGATGCAAATGCATCAGTGGGATACTTGAGCTAATCAAAGATCCAATCTATTAGCCCACTTAACCATATTAATCATATCCTTACCCAAAGACCTCATAATATTTGCATTCATTCATCAAATATTAGTTGATTGTTAGATGACTTGCAAATCTTTGAAAAACATGATTAAAGGAGCATTGAGTGTTTAAGCCCTACACACTGAGCAACTAGAGTTTATACACATCCGGTGAGGGGTTCGATCGCTCAATTCTATGATTCCATCCCTTATTTTATGTCTTCTTGCAAGTTGTTGAAATTAATTTTGAAAACTTTAAATCACATCTTTGGACATTGGTCATATTGCTATATTTTCTTACCTTAACCCTAAGGTTTTATTTTGGATTGATTGAGATTCTCTTGTTTGTTTTTGCCAAACTCAATATGAATTATAGTATAGATATAGATAGAGAGCATTTGGTATAGTTGCATGCATGTAGGTAGTTGCATTGAATAAATTGCTTACTCTTTTACCCTTCCCCTTTGAATGTGATTAGCATGAGGACATGCAATTGTTTAAGTGTGGGAGAATTGACGAATCC
Organism: Arachis hypogaea; assembly: GCF_003086295.3. Lineage (NCBI taxonomy): Eukaryota > Viridiplantae > Streptophyta > Magnoliopsida > Fabales > Fabaceae > Arachis > Arachis hypogaea. Next base: position 19,371,533 of record NC_092040.1, read on the forward strand.
ATATTTGATGATATATTTTGGTTTGATTTGATGGATTTCATCATATAAACCCACATTTATTCACCTAATAGTATGCTTTTGTGTTTTCTCCCTAAATTGTGCCTAATTGTGAAAACATGCTACTTTGAACTTAATTTAATCAATTTTATTCCACTTTCATTCCATTTGATGCCTTGATATGTTTGATAAGTGACTTCAGGTGTAATAGGTAGGAAAAGCTTGATGAGAGTGGAAGAGAAGCATGGAATTGGGAGAAAGCATGAAGAAATCAAAGGAGAGAAGCATTTCAGCCTGTGCCCATGCATACCTTCTTTGCATACGTACAAGGGTCAAAATCAGTACCTGTGCCCACGCACAGGTCTGTGCCCATGCACAGGAGAAAAATCAGCATATGTGCGTACGCAGACACCTGGGCATACGCACAAGTCCCTGTGCATGCCTTCATTAAAAAGTCACGTGGCTCGCGATTTTGGGGCTCTTTTGGCCCATTTCTAAAGGCTTGGATGCTGAAATCAAATGCTATTTGAAGGGGGCAACATCTCATCCAAGGCATTAGCTTAGAGAGCTCATTTTAGATTAGAAAAACACATAGTAGGATTAGTTTTAGGATAGTTTTAGTTTAGGTTTTCTCTCAAAATTTCCTTAGGTTTAATTAGGGTTTGTAGCATTTTATAATTCAATTTTGGCTTTGGATTTTGCTATCCCGTTGTAAGTATTCCTTTAATTCCTCTTTTATTACATTAATTATTCTACACTTTCAAATATTTTCATTTCCTTTGTCAATATATATATATATATATATATATATATATATATATATATATATATAGTTTTGCAATTTTGAGTTTTGGTTAATGAATTTGATGTTTGATGGTTGTTTTATGTTTATTGAGTTGTCTTTGTTGATTTTTGATCATTTGTGGTTCATAGCTTTTATCATTTTCCCAATTTTGCCATGTTTCATAATTATGCCCTTTATGTGTTTGATGAAATGCCAATTTTGATTATGGGATGATGAGTAGATATTTTATACACTTTTTGACATCACTTTCATACAGTTTTTAGTAGTTTTTATTGGTTTTAGTGTTAAAATCATAATTTTGGATTCTACTATGAGTTTTTGTGTTTTTGAGAAATTTCAGGTATTTTCTGGCTGAAATTGAGAAGTTGGAGCAGAAGTCTGATTCAGAGACAGAGAAAGCATTGCAGATGCTGTCCAAATCTGACCTACCTGCATTTGGAAGCAAATTTCTGGAGCTACAGACGTCTAAATGGAGCGTTCTTAACGGATATGGAAAGCTGACTTCCAGAGCTTTCCAAAAACATATAATAATCCATACTTTGCTTCAGATTAGAAAGCCCAAAACTGGCACCCAACGTCAGCTTCCTGCCCCCTTCCAAGTGTCTAGCACCCAAGGAGCAAAGCCCAACGTCCAAAAGCCCAGAAAAGACCCCTGGCTGGCATTCCACACCCCAAGGACATCATGGCACATGGATCTCATCAAATCTCAGCCCAAACACTCACTAAGTGGGCCCCAGAAGTAGATTTTAGCATTAAATAGACTATTTTACCCTACTAGTCATCTATCTAAGGGTTTATGCTTATGTAATCTAGATCACTTATCACTTATCAGACTTGAACAATTTTCATCACCTTCCTCCCCCTCTGGGAGGGAGGTCTGCCATTATTTTCATCCTTGTATTTTTATTTTCAGTATGAGTTTCTAAACCTCCTAGGTTGAGGGGAGGAGCCCTACTGAATCCTATGAATTAATTAAAGTACTATTTCATCTTCTTCTATCCGTGTTTGATTTATCTGTAAGATGTATATCCCGATCTTCATCGTGATGAACAGGACAATCTGACAAATTAGCTCTATTCATCATATTAAGACAATCGTGCCTGACAAACACGCGCGTCTACTTGGGTTTGTGTGAATACTTGGCCGGAAAGCACGAACCGACAGCTATGGATTTACATCTCTTAGATGGTTAATCCACGATTTCATTGGAGACTTATCGAAACCTCAGTTCATTTGATCTCCGGGGCGATTAAGATCTCCGTGGTATAGGCTAGATCCATGAAGCAGCGTTCTCTGATCCGAAAGATTCTACCTTGTTTGTGGAGTTTTGAGTAGGATCGCCAAGAGAATTGATTGCTATGCGCTTCACCCTCCAGCAGATTGGATAGGTAAAACCTCAGACCACTTAACCAGGGCATTCAACCTGTTAGTAGAGGAGATCAACCGGTAAAACCTCAAACCACTGGCCATGGCGTTGATCACATACAGCCTGCCATAGAAGAAGATCATTCACAAGCAAAGAAGACGGTAGTACCAGAGTTACTTTAGAAAGACAAAACAACTGCGACTCTCATTCTAATCCTATCACTTATTCCAATTCCCAGCATATAATTCCTATTATTACATGATTACTTCATAAACCTTCTGATTCCACCTGACTAAGACTTGCAAGACAACCATAAGCTTGCTTCAAGCCACAATCCTCGTGGGATCGACCCTGACTCGCTCAGGTATTACTTGGACGACCCAGTGCACTTGCTGGTACTGCTACTGTTGTACGAAATAGTGTGGGTTATGCATACATGCGCAACCATGGGGTAATTTCCACCCCTTGACTTGGGAAAATGAAATTATGGAATACTAGAGTCATAATGTCCAACATTTAGTGATAATTCTTGGGTTGTTAGTTGTTATTGTTTCCACTAACGCTAGCTTCTTACTAAGGTAATTAGTAAGTTAGCTAGGATTTGTGGATTAATAGAAATTATGCTCACTTAACCTATCCTTTGATGTTAAGGGTTGACTTAGTGAGATTAATTCATCATAATTATCATAGTTGTGGTTATGGCAAGGAAGGGATTCCATAACTCATCCCAAGTCAAGGTTCCATTTATGTTTCGAACCACATTTCCATCAATTTTGAGTCTTACTTGTTCATATTACATACATAGTTCTTTTATTCCTTTATTAGTTTATTAATTGCAATTTTGTCTAGTTCTTTTATCTCTTTATTTGTTTACTTCAATCATTGAAACCCCTTGCTTTCCACAACCAAAATTATACACTCTTAGGCATTAGTTCCTAGGGAAGACGACCTGAGGTTTGATTACTCTCGGTTAATTTGAATTAGAAATATCAAATTTTGATGTTTGGGGTTTAATTGCCGGTTTAGTTATCTTAAGTGGAAAAAATTCAAACCGGTGCAAAATCCCTTTCTATCACCCATTGTGTTTTTCCTCCAAATTTTCGAAAATTTGGGTACACTATATCTAAGAATTTTAAGTTTGGTGTCTTTTACTTGTTTTTCTCTCTCTTCATTAAATTCAATAATCAAAATAATATCTTTTCTTATCCTTTCATTATATTTTCAAAAATTAACATAAAAAAATTCAAATTTTCATTTCAAAATTTTTATCTTATCATATCTTAGTTGTCAAATTTTAAAAATAAAATCTTTTCAAAAATAAAAATCATATTTTTTTTCAAAATTTAATCTTATCTTATTTCAAAAATCAAATCTCAAAATTCAAATTTCAACTTTCAAATTTTCAAATTCAAATTTTCAAGTTTCAAATTTCAAATTCAAGATTCAAATTTTCAAATTTTAAATTTCAATTTTCAAAAATTAAATCTTTTCAAATTCAAATCTTTTTCAAAAATTTAAAAATCCAAATTTAAAAATTTAAAATTCAAATTTCAAAGTTTTCAATTTCAAAATTCAAAATTTAAATTTAAATTTTCAAATTTTAAATCTTAAATTCAAATCTCTTTTTAATTAATTGTTTATCTTCTCTCTCTCCTCTTTCAAAACTTCTTAAATAACTGTTCTAATATTCTCTTCTCTTTTTCGAATTAAATTCTTTTTAATTAATCAATTTTAATTTCTATTTAAATAAATAAAATAAAAATAAAAATATATTTTAATTATCGTTTATCTTCTCTACTTTTATCTCTTCTTCTACTCCTTCTATATTCTTCCTTCATCATCTTCTACCTTTCTTAATCATTAACCCAAGTGGGAATGAGGAGTTCAGGAGAACTCTGGGATCTTATACAAATTCCACTGTTGACTTCTATGAAAGAAGTATTAGCATACCTCACATCAGAGCTATTAGCTTTGAAGTGAACCCTCAACTTATTACTCTAGTGCAGCAAAACTGCCAGTATTCTAGGCTTCCTCAGGAAGAACCTACAGAATTCCTGGCAGATTTCTTAAAGGTTGTTGACATACTACACAGTGAGGGAGTATATCAAGATGTCTACATATTGTTGCTTTTTCCTTTTTCAGCAAAGGACCAAACAAAAAGGTGGTTGCATAACCAACCTAAAGCTAGTTTAAAAACTTGGAAACAGTTAGTGGACAAGTTTTTAAACCAATACTTTCTCCCAAGAAAGATGAACCAGCTGAGACTGGACATCCAAGGCTTCAAACAAGGATATGGTGAATCTCTTTATAATGCCTAGGAGAGGTATAGAAGGATGCTAAGAAAATGTCCCACTAAAATGTTTTCAGAATGGGTACAGTTAGACATCTTCTATTTTGGACTTTCAGACATGGCTATAATGTCTTTTGACCACTCTGCTGGTGGTTCTATACACATGAGAAAAACCATTCAAGAAGCCCAAGAGCTCATTGAGACAGTTCCCATTAATAAGCATCTGCACTCATCTCTTGAGGCCTCTATAAAAAGAGAGGTTAAGCCAGTAGCCACTGAACCTAACCCTCCAGAGCAGGATGGCCTACTGACCCAGCAACTGCAAGCCCCCAGCAAATGCTGGAATTGCAAGAGGCTCTGTGAGAAACTCAGGCTTCTAACAGAAATGTAGAAGCCCAGTTGAGTCAAACAAGGTAGCAATTATCTAAGCAGATAACAAATGAATGCCAGGCTATCCAATTGAAGAGTGGAAAAACCTTAAGCACCCAACCTCGGTATAATAAAAATGAAAAGCCCGTAGAGGATAACCAGGTCTCTGCAAAAGATAACTCTGGACGTTTAAACACCCAGAGAGATATCCCTCTTGGCATTGAACGCCAAGAAAGGGCAGAGACTGGGCATTCAAACGCTCAGAGAGGTATCCCTCTTGGCGCTGAATGCCAGGAAAGGGCAGAGACTGGGCGTTCAAATGCCCAGAGAGGTATCCCTCTTGGCGTTGAATGCCAGGAAAGGGCAGAGATTGGGCATTCAAACGCCCAAGGGGGCAGCAGCTTGGGCGTTGAACGACCAAGCAAGGGAAGTCAGTCACCCAATGACAACAACCAAGGTTGATGATTATAAGGCTAAAATGCCATATCCTCAGAAACTCTATCAAGAGGAAAGGGATAAACAGTTTGCCCACTTTGCAGAGTATCTCAGAACATTAGAGATAAAGATCCCTTTTGCAGATGCTCTTGAATAGATACCTTCTTATGCAAAGTTCATGAAGGACATTCTAAGTCATAAGAAGGCTTGGAGAGAAACACAAACAGTCTTTCTCACTGAGTAATGCAGTGCAATCATTCAGAATAGCTTATCAGAGAAGCTTAAAGACCCTGGAAGCTTTATGATACCATTTACTCTAGGTGATTGATAAACTCCGATTTTGTGGTTTATTTTGTGCTTAATTTGGGAGATTTTATCACCTTTTTCCACATTTATTCAATAAAATAGCATGGTTTTGTAATTCTCCCTTGAATTGTGCTTAAGTGTAAAAACATGCTTTTTAGTCCCTTAAATTGGTGATTTTAACTCACTTTAATTCCGTTCGATGCTTTGATGTGTTTGTTGAGTGATTTCGGTTCATAAGGCAAGTATTGGATGGAAGAAATGAGGAGAAAAGCATGCAAAGTGGAGAATGCATGAGGAAACAAGAATTGGGAATGCATCGATGGGTGCACACGCGCAAAAGTGATTTTGCATAGAGACGCGCATGCGTACATGATGCGTCCGCGCGGATGAAGAAATAGCCAATCGACGCGCACGCGCACATGACGCGTACACACCGATACTCGCACGTGACTCACTTAAAGGCAAAATGCTGGGGGCAATTTCTGAGCAGCCCAGGCACAATTCCAACCTGTTTCTAAGTGTATTTCATGCAGAATTGAAGCCTAAGCAAATGGGGGAGCAATTGTTTGATAGCTTAGCATCATGTAGGTTAGTTTCTAGAGAGAGAAGCTCCCTCTTCTCTCTAGAATTAGGTTAGGTTAGCTTAATTCCATCTTAGATCTAGGTTTTGATTATTGTTCTCATCTTGTTTCTTCTACAATTTCTTGTTTCTATGACTCTATTCTTCTTATTTCTCTTGTTAATTTTACTTTTATGTCTCTTATATGTTCATGAACACTCATGTTGGATTTGGATTTTCTTTTAATGAGATTTGATGTTTGATGTTCTTTCATTAATGATTTGAGTTGTTGATTTACTTTCCTTGCAATTGGTAGTTGGTAGATTTATTATTCTTGCATATTTACCATGCTTTCCTTTTGTACCTACCAAGTGTTTGACAAAATGCTTGGTTGGACTTTAGAGTAGAATTTTATGCTCTTGGCTTGGGGAGGTAACTTAGGAACTCTTGAGTTGCTAATGTCCAAGTGATTGATGATTGGGAGCCATTAACCCTAGATCTCACTAATTGAATTGGTGGAAACCTAGGACTTATGGACTTGGATTGACATAGCTCATTTGGTTTTCCTTTATTAGTTAGAGGATGACTTAATGGGGTTGATCCTTGCCAATTCTCATGTTGTGGCTAGTGATAAGCATAGAGATCCTTGACCACCAACCTTTGCCAAGACCTTTTAGCTATTAGTTTACTTCCTTGTCATTTATCTTTCATGTCTCTTATCAAAAAAACCCCAAAACATACTTTATAGCCAATAATTGAGCACTTCATTGCAATTCCTTGTGAGACGATCCGGAGTCTAAATACTTCGGTTAATTCTTATTTGGGGTTTGTTACTTGTGACAACCAAATTTAATTTGATGTGAGATTTGTTTGTTGGTTTGGAGCTATGCTTATATCGAAGTTCTAATTTCTACAAGAAAAATTCCTAACCAACGCAATTCTCGCTATCAAATTAATGGCGCCGTTGCCGGGAATCGCAATGGTGTTATGTTATTGGCTATTGTATATATTGTGAATATGTTGATTTTTGGTTTGTTTGTTAGTTTTTGCTAGTTGTAGGATTTTGTTCTCTTTGTTTCTTGTTAGCTTTTATTTTTATTTTCTCTTTCACTATGAATTCTCACGACTTTGGCTATGGGTGTGGTTCTAACTATGTTGTAGGAGATGGAAATTACAATGACAACATGCATCAAGGATTTGGAGATCAAAGGTGGGAGGAGCCCCAAGCTTATGGACAACCTTCTTGGCAACAACCTCCTCCGGCTTCTCATGGGTATAATTCAAATTTTGATGCATACCAATCTAATGTATGTGATGACCCTCATTGTGGTTGTCAACCACCATCATCATATGCACGTGAACCCCTTCCTCAATATATCCCTTCACCATACTCACAAGCCTCATACTACCATTCACCTCCATATGACCCTAACCCATACCCACGATACCAACCACCATATGAACCATATCTAGAGCCACCACCACTCCAACACCCATACCCCTATGAACCACAAAGTCCATACACACCACCTTAAGAATTTCACCAATATGAACCACCTTCCAACTCTAATACCCTTTCCTCAAACAATGAACCCTCTCTTTCACCACCACCTCCCGATGAAGCCCTCATGCTAGAACTGAGAGATCTTGAATCTCATATCTTAAGGCAACAAGAGGAAGATGAAAATAAGTTCAAGGAGATAAGAGCCAAAATGGTTATCATGGTAGAAGCCATTGGCAACATAGTCTCATCCCGCCTAATCCTATGCAATCAAAGCACTCCCATTATTGAATGTGGAGAAGCAACCAAGGAGCTTAGTGAGGGAGTGAACTTGACGCTCCAAGGTGAAGAAGAGGAGTTAAAGCAAGAAATGCAACAAGAGGAGGAGGTAGAGATGATTGAACCAAAGGAAGTAGTGGTTGGAGCCTTAGGATATATTGAGTACATAGAGGAATCACAAATTGAAGGGCCTTCTTCCATGGAGTTTGAAGTTGATGTTGAGAAGGATAGTGCACAAACTCCAAGGCACAATGTGATTGAAGAATTGTAAGAAGTGTCCCAAGCAATAGGCCCTCCTATTTATGATGATTCCGCATCAACATATAATTCTTTTGAGTTTGAAGATCCTTCCCCATTGGACTTGGAATTGATGATGAGGTAGATTTCACTAAACCTCCTATCTATGATTTGAGTGATGGGAAAGAGATTGAAGACATTGGTGAAGAAGCATGGGAACTTGAGGAAGTTTGGCAAGAGGTGAAGCTTGAAGAACCTTGCCAAGTGGTGGAAGCCTCTAGAAGAGGATGGATGGGAATAGAGCGTGCCTTGTTAAGATCATTGGGAATTCCTCCACCTAGGTTGTCATCCAATCCTTCATTTGAGTGGGTAAAACTTCTAACTCTTAGCTTTATTATCCCACTTGAATTTGGTTTGCTTGAGACGAATGGCCAACTTTGGGCGCTTTGTGGAATTAAGCATAAGAAGAGGATGTTTAGTGGTTGGCGTTGTAAGTCTAGGCTCATTTTGGTTGAAGCTTTAAGGAGCAAGGGTTGGACTAGTGCTCAATTGGATGGGTCTAGGAGGGTAGTTTGGTGCTTCCACGAGAATTCATCTCTCTTGCCACCCGGAGGAAATCACCATGATCAACTCAAGGACGGGTGTGAAAACAAAGTGTGGGATCCCGGATCACACAAGGAGGATCAACTTTGGGAGCCTATGGTTTGTGAAGAACTCCATCAAAGCTTGGGGTTATTAACTTTGAATGATGAACCACAATTGAAGTCCAAGCATTAGTGGATGTTCAAGGATGGATTCAAGCACAAGCCACTTTGATGGATAGCTCCCTATAAGTCCAACTTAAGGACAATAAACAAAAGTACTTGGTGGGAGACACCCCACCATGGTAACATCTTTCCTTTTTTTTTTCCTTTTTGTAAATATTGCTAATAATTAGTTTAATTTTATGTTTGTTTGGTTAGATATGATTATTTAGGAGTTTAGTATGTTAAATAAGGTTTTATGATGTTTTTGGTAGTTGTTTGGAGGTTTGGAATGCTTGGTTTGGTGCAAAAACATAGAAAAATTTTGAAAAATAGAGCACCAACCCACGCGTACGCATCACCCACGTGTATGCGTACACCCAAGCATTTTCGACCATCCACGTACACGCGTACATGACGCGTATGCGTGCATCCAGAAGTTCCACCCCTCTATACATTCACCCGAGAGTTGTGCTTGAAGTGTGCCAACTTTGTGCGTACGCATCGCCGCTCCAAATAACTCATCACGCGTATGCGTGCTTTACGCGTACGCATCGCTACCATTTCATCAATCCACGCTTACGCGTACATGACGCGTACGCGTGGATTGCCCTGTTTCACCCACCTTCTTTTCTTCTCATCCTTCCATTTCTTTCCTTCTTCTCTTCTCTTTCCACCCTTCAATCATCATCCAACACTACCAAACACCATCCATAACCACTTCTTTTAGTTAGTTAGTTAATTGTTTAATTAGTACATTTTCATTTTGTTTTCTATTTTTCTTTATAAGTGTTGGATTATTAATCTTGTTTACTGTTTCTTGCTGTTGATTATTGATGAGATGTTATTTTAACATCATTGTTTTTAATTTTCATTGTTGGATTTCTTTGTTGAGGTTATATTTTGTCACTTGGTTTAGAGTTTTCATGTTTAACATTTGTGAACACCAAGTAAATGTTACATTGCCTTTAAGCTTCTTAACTCTTTTTAATTGCATGTCTTGGCCACCATGCATTCGTCATCTATTGTTAGGCAATTGTATATTATCATTGCATTTTTTTAGGTGATGCTTGTTTATGGTTTACCCTTATTCACATCACTTATTTCATGCATTGAGATTGTAGAGTTGTGAAATTAGATCGAAAACTTACCTAGTGACATATTTTTGAGCTTCGTAAAGCTTTGTGGGCCATGTTTGCTATGTGATTGATTTCCACTTCTATCTTCTTTTTCTTGAGTTCCATAACATCCATGTGTTTCACCTTTATGTCACTTAGGTGTTGCAACAACTTCAATAGGTGTCATTGATTGTGGTGTAAGTTTCATATACCATTATGTTCATTAAGTTCACTTAAACATCAATCAATATCCATGCATTATCCAATTTCACAATTGCTTGATTTTTGCTTGAATACTTTTATGCTTCTTTACTACTTGTTTGGTTGCCTTAACCCACAAATCTTTTAAAGTATATCAAGCACACTAGAATGAGTGAAATGTGTGTTTTCTTTTGTATAATTGTGACATGGTTTCTAAATACTAGGGTGTGAGTTCTAAACTGCATGCAAGTTAGGACCTACACACCTATTTTTCATCAATGTCACATTAACCCACTCACTCAATTCTAGTGATTCACCTCATTCCAACAATTTATGCTTCCTTACTTTTATGTTTTCTCTTCTTACGGTGTTATTTTCTATTCTTCATGAATGATGCACCATAAGCAAAATGGAATCGGGAAAAAGGACATGCAGCAACCGGTTGACCCACTAGCTGGAGGTGGCAACTAGGAAGGTCGCCATACCCCCCTTGCTCATCTTTGAGTGCACCGAGAATGGTGTAAATTTTTAAGTGTGGGGAGGTCGTCTGACCACTCGGCATTTTTTGGTAACAAGTTTCTAATCCCAACACTTCTGCATTTCACTTTTAGGTCTCTTAGGATTTTTGGTTGCATTGCATATGTATATATTAAGCTTAGAAAAAATAATAAAATTTTTCAAGAATTTTACTTATAGGGCACCCCAATTGATTGAAAAAAAAAATTTTTAGAACTTGCTTATTATATATTTTGTGGATCATGTTCTTGAGCTAAGAACACAAGCATGTGAGATTTGAGCCTAATTATGTGGTTACATCATACAAAACCACTTATTTTCATTCTTGTGTGCATTATTCTCTTTCTATGGTTGTAATCTTTGATTTGTTTAATTCTATATGTCCATTATTTTATGTATACATGCACTTATATGATTGAGGCCATTGTTTCAATTAGCTCACTTACCAATATAGCCTACCTTTTATCTTCCATTGTTAACCAATTTTGAGCCTATGCTTAACCCATTTGTTCTTAGATTTAGCACATTACAAGCCTAGAGCGAAAAATAATAAATGTCCCTTGTTTGGATCTTTGATTAGCTTAGGCTAGTGAGAGTGTTTATTATTCAAGTTTTGGGAGAGTTGGGAACATTGGTTGGGATGAAAAGGTGTTTTTGTAATTCCATATTTGGGAATTGGGTACATATTCATGTGTTAATTGAAGGCAAAACCATATGCATTGATACTTTTGTATATACTTTATTGCAAAAAGAAAAAAATAGATATATACAATATATATATATATATGTATATATATATATATATGTCAAAAGGAAAAAAAAGAAAGAAAAAGAAAAGCAATAAAAAGGGGACAAAATGCCCCAAGTAAACCTCAATAAAAATCAACGCATATGTGTGGTGACCAAAAATAGAATGCATGAGTGTGTGAAAAAGTGAAGAATGGGTAGTTAGGTTAGCTTTGAATTGTATAGGTTGTTATATAGGTTAGGTGGGAAGCTTAGGTTAATCAAAGATTCAAATTCTAGTCCACTTGACCATATGCATCCTTACCTTGACCCTAGCCCCATTACAACTGATGAGTGGATAATTTATACGCTTTTTGGAATTATTTTTACATAGTTTTTAGTATGATTTAGTTAGTTTTTAGTATATTTTTATTAGTTTTTAAGCAAAATTCACATTTCTAGACTTTACTATGAGTTTGTGTGTTTTTCTGTGATTTCAAGTATTTTCTGGCTGAAATTGAGGGACCTGAGCAAAAATCTGATTCAGAGGCTGACAAAGGATTGTTGATGTTGTTGGATTCTGACCTCCCTGCACTCGAAATAAGATTTTTGGAGCTACAGATATCCAAATGGCGCGCTCTTAACTGCGTTGGAAATTAGACATCCAGGGCTTTCCAGTAATATATAATAGTTCATACTTTGCCGGAGTTTAGATGACGCAAACTGGCGTTTAACGCCAGTTTTCTGCCCTATTCTGGCGTTAAACGCCAAAAACAAGTTGCAAAGCAGAGTCAAATGCCAGAAACAAGTTACAAACTGGCGTTCAACTCCAAGGAAGACCTCTACACATGAAAGCTTCAATGCTCAGCCCAAGCACACACCAAGTGGGCCCGGAAGTGGATTTCTGCATCATTTACTTAATTTTGTAACCCTAGTAACTAGTTTAGTATAAATAGAACTTTTTACTATTGTACTAGGGGTCTTTTTCCCTATTTTCGAATTCATATGCCATTTAGGGAGGCTGGCCATTCGGCCATGCCTAGACCTTGTTCTTATGTATTTTCAACGGTGGAGTTTCTACACACCATAGATTATTAATGCAATTACTACTGTTTTCTATTCAATTCATGCTTATTCTTATTCTAAGATATTCATTCACACTTCAACCTGGTGAATGTGATGATCCGTGACACTCATCACCATTCTCACTTATGAACACGTGCCTGACAAACACTTTTGTTCAACTTGCGAAAGCTAGAGTGCGTATCTCTTAGTTTCCTGGTCCACGATACATGGTTGCCTCTCCTGACAACAGAGCCTTCCATTCTGTGAGATCAGAGTCTTCGTGGTATAAGCTAGCATTCTTGAGATCCGGAAAGTCTAAACCTTGTCTGTGGTATTCCGAGTAGGATCTGGGATGGGATGACTGTGATGAGCTTTAAACTCGTGACTGTAGGGCGTGGTGACAGACGCAAAAGGATAGTAAATCCTATTCCTACACGATCGAGAACCAACAGTTGATTAGCCATGCGGGAAACTGTAGAGGACCTTTTTCACTGAGAGGATGGGAAGTAGCCATTGACAATGGTGATGCCCTACATACAGCTTGCCATGGAAAGGAGTCTGAAGGATTGGATGAAAGCAGTAGGAAAGCAGAGATTCAAGAGGGATAACGCATTTCCATACACTTATCTGAAATTCCCACCAATGATTTACATAAGTATCTCTATCTTTAATTTACGTTCTATTTATCTTTTAATTATTAAAACTCTAAAACCATTTGAATCCGCCTGACTGAGATTTACAAGGTGACCATAGCTTGCTTCAAGCCGACAATCTCCGTGGGATCGACCCTTACTCACGTAAGGTTTATTACTTGGACGACCCAGTGCACTTGCTGGTTAGTTGTGCGAAGTTGTGACAAAGAGTGATATTACAATTGTACGTACCAAGTTATTGGCGCCATTGAGATCACAATTTTATGCACCAAGTTTTTGGTGCCGTTGCCGGGGATTGTTCGAGTTTGGACAATTGACAGTTCATCTTGTTGCTCAGATTAGGTAATTTTCTTCTTGTTTCAACCTTTATTTTATTTTCAAAAATTTTTCAAAATTTTTTTTCTTTGTTTTCGTTTTTACAAAAAAAAATTTTTTGAAAAAAATACAAAAAAAATTATAAAATCATAAAACAAAAAAATATTTTGTGTTTCTTGTTTGAGTTTAGTGTCAATTTTTAAGTTTGTTGTCAATTGCATCTTTTTAATTTTCTAAAAATTTTCGAAAAATCCATGCATGTGTTCTTCATGATCTTCAAGTTGTTCTTGAGGATTTTCTTTGTTTGATCTTTAATTTTTCTTGTTTTGTGTCTTTTCTTGTTTTTCATATGCATTTTTGAATTATTTGTGTCTAAACATGAAAAATCTCTAAGTTTGGTGTTTTGCATGTTTTTCTTTTCTTGAAAATTTTTCAAAAATAAGTCTTGATGTTCATCTTGATCTTCAAAGTGTTCTTGGTGTTCATCTTGACATTCATAGTGTTCTTGCATGCATTGGTTGTTTTGATTCATGATTTTTATGTTTTGCTTCAAATTGGTATTTTTCTCTCTCCTCTTTAAAAATTCAAAAATAAAAAAATATCTTTCCCTTATTTCTCTCATAAATTTCAAAATCTTTGGGTTGACTTAGTCAAAAAATTTTAAAATTGGTTGTTTCTTGTTAGTCAAGTCAAGATTTCATTTTAAAAAAAATCTTATCTTTTCAAAACTTTTTCAAAAATCAAATCTTTTTCACTTTTTCTTTTATTTGTTCAAAAATTTTTTAAAATTGATTTTCAAAATCTTTTTCTTAATTTTATTTCATAATTTTCGAAAACTTTACTAACAATTAATGTGATTGATTCAAAAAGTTGAATTTTGTTACTTTCTTGTTAAGAAAGGTTCAATCTTTAAATTCTAGAATCATATCTTTTATTTTCTTGTTACTCAAGTAATCAATTTTAATTTTAAAAATCAAATCTTTCTAAATTTCTTTTTCAAATCTTTTTTCAAAAGAAATTTCAATCATATATTTTCAATCATATCCTTTCAAACATATCTTTTTCAAATCATATCTTTTTCAAAATCAATTTCAAAATCTTTTCTAACTTATCTTTTCAAAATTGATTTTTAAATCTTTTTCAACTAACTAATTGACTTTTTTTTGTTTATTTTACTATTTCTTATCTTTTTCAAAACCACCTAACTACTTTTCTCTCTCTAATTTTCAAAAATCACCTTCCTCTTTTTCAAAAACCTTTTTAATTAACTAATTGTTTCAAATTTAATTTTATTCTACTTCTTCCTTTATTTTTGAATTCTAACTAATAATTAAAATAAAAACAAAAATATTTTTCTTCTCTTTTCTTCTAATTTTCGAATTCCCTCTCTCTCTCATTTTTTTCTATTTATTTATTCATTTACTAACACTTCTCTTCATCTCAAAATTCGAACCCTCTCTTCTCCTCTGTGTTCGAATTTTTCTCCTCCTTCTTCTATTCTTTTCTTTTTCTACTCACATAAAGGAATCTCTATACTGTGACATAGAGGATTTCTCTTTCTTTTCTGTTCTCTTCTTTTTCATATGAGCAGGAGCAAGGGCAAGGACATTCTTGTTGAAGCAGATCCTAAACCTGAAAGGACTCTAAAGAAGAAGCTAAGAGAAGCTAAAGCATAACAATCCAAAGAAAACCTTATAGAGAATCTCGAAAAAGAAGTAATGGCCGAACCCGACAATAATGCAAGGAAGATGCTTGGTGACTTCACTGCACCAAAGTCTAACTTCCATAGAAGAAGCATCTCAATCCCTGCCATTAGATCAAACAATTTTGAGCTAAAGCCTCAATTAGTTTCTCTAATGCAACAGAGTTACAAGTTTTATAGACTTCCATCAGAAGATTCTTTTCAGTTCTTAACTGAATTCTTGCAGATCTGTAATACTGTTAAGACCAATATAGTTGATCCTGAGGTCTATAAGCTTATGATTTTCTCTTTTGTTGTAAGAGACAAAGCTAGAACATGGTTGGACTCTCAACCTAGAGATAGCCTGAACTCTTGGGATAAGCTGGTCACGGCTTTCTTAGCCAAGTTCTTTCCTCCTCAAAAGCTGAGCAAGTTTAGAGTGGATGTTCAAACCTTCAGACAGAAAGAAGGTGAATCCCTCTATGAAGCATGGGAGAGATACAAGCAACTGACTAAAAAGTGTCCTTCTAACATGCTTTCAAAATGGACCATCCTGGATATATTCTATGATGGTTTATTTGAATTGTCTAAGATGTCATTGGACCATTTTGCAGGTGGATCTATTCACCTGAAGAAAACGCCTGCAGAAGCTCAGGAACTCATTGACATGGTTGCAAATAACCAGTTCATGTACACTTCTAAAAGGAATTCTGTGAGTAATGGGACGCTTCAAAGGAAGGGAGTTCTTGAAATTGATGCTCTGAATGCCATATTGGCTCAGAACAAAATGTTGACTCAGCAAGTCAACATGATTTCTCAGAGTCTGAACAGTTTGCAAAATGCATCCAGCAGTACTAAAGAAGCATCTTCTGAAGAAGAAGCTTATGATCCTGAGAACCCTGCAATGGCAGAGGGGAATTACATGGGTGAGGCCTATGGAAACACCTATAATCCCTCATGGAGAAATCATCTAAATTTCTCATGGAATGATCAACAAAAGCCTCAACAAGGCTTTAATAATGGTGGAAGAAATAGGTTTAGCAATAGCAAGCCTTTTCCATCATCTTCTCAGCAACAGACAGAGAATTTTGAGCAGAGTCCCTCTAGCTTAGCAAATATAGTCTCTGATCTATCTAAGGCCACTCTAAGTTTCATGAATGAAACAAGGTCCTCCATTAGAAATTTAGAGGCACAAGTGGGCCAGCTGAGTAAAAGAGTCACTGAAACTCCTCCTAATACTCTCACAAGCAATACAGAAGAGAATCCCAAAAGAGAGTATAAGGCCATAACCTTGCTTGGTGTGGCCGAATTCACAGAGGATGAGGAGGACGTGAATCCCAGTGAGGAAGACCTCTTGGGATGTCCTCTGGACAAAAAGGAGTTCCCAATTGAGGAACCTAAGGAATCTGAGGCTTACCTAGAGACCATAGAGATTCCATTGAACCTCCTTTTACCATTCATGAGCTCTGATGACTATTCATCTTCTGAAGAAGATGAAGACATTGTTGAAGGGCAAGTTGCCCAGTATTTAGGAGCAATCATGAAGCTGAATGCCAAGCTATTTGGTAATGAGACTTGGGAGAATGAGCCTCCGTTGCTCATTAATGAACTAAATACCTGGGTTTAGCATACTTTACCTCAAAAGAAACAGGATCCTAGTAAATTCCTAATTCCCTGTACAATAGGCACCATGACCTTTGAAAAGGCTCTGTGTGACCTGGGGTCAGGCATAAATTTAACGCCATTCTCTGTAATGGAGAAACTAGGAATTTTTGAGGTGCATGCTGCCACATTCTCATTAGAGATGGTAGACAAATCCATGAAAAAGGATTATGGACAAGTAGAGGATGTGCTAGTAAAGGTCAAAGGCCTTTACATCCCTGCTGATTTCATAATCCTAGACATTGGGAAGGATGAGGATGAATCTGTCATCCTTGGAAGACCATTCCTAGCCACAGCAAAGGCTGTGATTGATGTGGACAGAGGAGAGTTGGTCCTTCAATTGAATGAGGACTACCTTGTGTTTAAAACTCAAGGATCTCCCTCTGCAACCATGGAGAGGAAGCATGAAAAGCTTCTCTCAATACAAAGTCAAACAAAGCCCCCACAGCCAAACTCTAAGTTTGGTGTTGGTAGGCCACAACCAAACTCTAAGTTTGGTGTTGAACCCCCACATTCAAACTCTAAGTTTGGTGTTGGGAGGTCCCAACAATGCTCTGAACATCTGTGAGGCTCTATGAGAGGTCATTGTCAAGCTATTGACATTAAAGAAGCGCTTATTGGGAGGCAACCCAATTTTATTTATCTATGTTATTTTCTTTTTTTAGGTTGATGATTATGTGGAGTCACAAAAACAACTACAAAAAAATTAAGAAAAATAAAAAATAGTATTAAAAATAGGACACCCTATAGGAGAGACTTATTGGCATTTAAATGCCAGTAAGGGTAGCAGAATGGGCGTTTAACGCCAAGTCTGACACCATTCTAGGCGTTAAATGCCAGAAACAAGCACCAGACTAGCGTTAAATGCCATAAACAGGCTACAATCTGGCGTTAAACGCCAGAAATAGGTTGCAGCCTGGCATTTAACGCCAGAAAAGGAATAAAAGCTGGCGTTTAAAGCCAGAAAGAAGCAATAATCTGGCGTTAAACGCCAGGATTGCACAGTAAGGGCATTTTTCACGCCTAAAATGAGAAGGGATGATAAATCCTTGACCCCTCAGGATCTGTAGACCCCACAGGATCCCCACCTACCCTACCCCTCTCTCTCTCTCTCTCTCACCAATCAAATCATATCCTCTTCCCTATATTCTCTTCACCAATCACCTCCATATCTCTTCCCCAAAAACCCCACCCACCTCACTTCAAAATTCAAACACTTTTCCCTCCCAAACCCAACCCTAATGACCGAAACCCAACCCTCCCCTCACCCCTATATAAACCCCTCACTACTCCTTCAGATTCACAAAACACAAATACCTTCCCCCTCTTAGCCGAACCACCTATCTCCCTCCATCTCCTCCATTCTCTTCTTCTTCCCCTTCATTCTTTCTTCTTTTGCTTGAGGACGAGCAAACATTTTAAGTTTGGTGTGGTAAAAGCATTGCTTTTTATTTTTTCATAACCATTTATGGCACCTGAGACCGGAGAAACCTCTAGAAAGAGAAAAGGGAAGGCAAAAGTTTCCACCTCTGAGTCATGGGAGATGGAGAGATTCATCTCAAGGGTCTACAGCTCAGTAGTAGAACATTTGACTACACATCAAGAGAGCTTATGAGCAGATAATTTATACGCTTTTTGGCATTGTTTTTAGGTAGTTTTTAGTAGGATCTAGCTACTTTTTGGGATGTTTTTATTAGTTTTTATGCAAAATTCATATTTCTGGACTTTACTATGAGTTTGTATGTTTTTCTGTGATTTCAAATATTTTCTGGCAGATATTGAGGGACCTGAGCAAAAATCTGATTCAGAGGCTGACAAAGGACTGCTGATGCTGTTGGATTCTGACCTCCCTGCACTCGAAGTAAATTTTATGAAGCTACAGAACTTTAAATGGCGCGTTCTCAATTGAGTTGAAAAGTAGACATCCAGGGCTTTCCAACAATATATAATAGTCTATACTTTGCTCGGGTTTTGATGACGCAAACTGGCATTCAAACACCCCTTCTCTGCCCTATTCTGAAGTCAAAACGCCAGAACTGGCATAAAAGATGGAGTTAAAAGCCCAAACTGGCACCAAAGCTGGCATTTAACTCCAAGAGAAGCCTCTACACGTGTAAAGCTTAATGCTCAGCCCAAGCACACACCAAGTGGGCCCGGAAGTGGAATTTTGCATCATTTACCTATTTCTGTAAACCCTAGTAGATAGTTTCATTATAAATAGGACCTCTTACTACTGTATTTTAATCTTGGAATCTTTGAAACATTTTTCCTTAGACTTGGAGGCTGGCCTCTCGGCCATGCCTGGACCTTTATCACTTATGTATTTTCAACGGTGGAGTTTCTACACACCATAGATTAAGGTGTGGAGCTCTGCTGTTCCTCGAGTATTAATGCAATTACTACTATTTTCTCTTCAATTTAAGCTTATTCTTATTCTAAGATATTCGCTTGCACTGCAACCTGATAAATGTGATGATCCATGACACTCACCATCATTCTCACCTATAAATGCATGATTGATAACCACTTCCGTTCTACTTAAGATTGAGCGTGTATCTCTTAGCCTCCATTCCGAAAGATCGGAGTCTTTGTGGTATAAGTTAGAATTATTGGCAGCCATTCCTGAGATCCGGAAAGTCTAAACCTTGTCTGTGGTATTCTGAGTAGGATCTGGGAAGGGATGACTATGACGAGCTTCAAACTCGCGAGTGTTGGGCGTAGTGACAGACGCAAAAGGATAGTAAATCCTATTCCAACATGATCGAGAACCGACAGATGATTAGCCGTGCGGTGACAACGCATTTGGACCATTTTCACTGAGAGGACGGGAGGTAGCCATTGATGCCGGTGAAACCCAACATACAGCTTGCCATGGAAAGGAGTATGAAGGATTGGATGAATGCAGTAGGAAAGCAGAGATTCAAGAGGGATGAAGCATCTCCATACGCTTATCTAAAATTCACACCAATAAATTACATAAGTATCTCTATCTTTATTTTCTGTTTATTTATCTTTTAATTATGAAAACTCCATAACCCATTTGAATCCACCTGACTGAGATTTACAAGGTGACCATAGCTTGCTCAAGCCGACAATCTCCGTGGGATCGACCCTTACTCACGTAAGGTTTATTACTTGGACGACCCAGTGCACTTGCTGGTTAGTTGTGTGAATTTGTGAAAAAGAGTTGAGATTACAATTGTGCGTACAAGTTGTTGGCGCCGTTGCCGGGGATTGTTCGAATTTGGACAACTGACGGTTCATCTTATTGCTCAGATTAGGTAAATTTTATTTTCTTTTCAAAAAGCTTTCAAAAATTTTTTTTGTTTTTTGTTTTTCCAAAATAATTTTCGAAAAATCCAAAAAAATTCATAAAATCATAAAAACTCAAAAATATTTCATAGTTCTTGTTTGAATCTAGGGCCAAATTTTAAGTTTGGTGTCAATTGCATGATTTTAACTGTCTTGCAATTTTTGAAACACATTCATTGTGTTCTTGATGATCTTCAAGTCGTTCTTGATGAATTGCCTTGTTTGATCTTCATGATTTATTGATTTGCACTGCATGATGTTCTACATATGCATTCTTGCATTCATATGGCCCAAACATGAGAAAGTTCTACGTCTGGTGTCCTCCATGTTTTCTTTCATTAAGAAAATTGAGTTCTTGATATTTATCTTGATCTTCAAGATTGTTTTTGGTGTTCATCTTGACGTTCATAATGTTCTTGCATATATCTTGTGATTTGATCCAAGAATTATATTTTTTGACTCATTTTGTTATTTTTCAAAATTGAAAATATATCTTCTTGAATAAAGGATTTAGCAAAATGAAGATCCAAGAACATAAAGCAGAGAAATTACAGAGAAAAAGCTGGGCGTTCAAAACGCCCAGTGAAGAAGGAAAACTGGCATTTAAATGCCAGCCAAGTATCGCCCAAACCATGCAGCAATTGGGCGTTAAACGCCCAAAACATGCAGCTCCTGGGCGTTTAACACCAGGATGACACAAGGAGAGGAACTTTGTTCTCAAATCAAATCTATTTCAAATCTTCATAATTTTTCAAAATCAAATCTTTTTCAAATCAAATATTTTCAATCATATCCTTTTCAAAATCATATCTTTTCAAACATATCTTTTTGAAAAATCAAATCTTTTCCTCATATTTTCAAAAATCTTGATTCAAAAATTTCAAGTTTGTTACTTTCTTGTTAAGAGAGATTCAATATTTGAAATTTAGAATCATATCTTTTAGTTTCTTGTTAATCAACTCATTAACTTTTTAAAAGTCAAATCTTTTTAATTTTTATCTTTTAAATCATATCTTTTTCAAATCATATCTTTTTAAAAATCCATGATTTCAAAATCTTTTTAACTTCTTATCTTTTTCAAATTTATTCCGTATCTTTTTCAAAACCACTTTTTCACTTTTAATTTTTGAAAAACATTAACCTTTTTTTAAATTCTTTTTTATTTAACTAATTGTTTGGAATTTTAATTAAAATTTTCGAAAATTCTCCCCCCATCTCTTATCTTTTTCTATTTAAACACTAAAATTCCTCCTCCATTGTCAATTCAAACTCCATCTCTCTTTGTGTGTTCAAATTCTTCCTTACCTACCTCATCCTTCCATTCTTGTTTTCCTCTGACACCTCAAGGAATCTCTATACTGTGACATAGAGGATTCCATATTTTCTTTGTCTTCTTCTCTTTCATATGAGCAGGAACAAAGATAAAGGCATACTTGTTGAAGCTGATCCTGAACCTGAAAGGACTCTGAAGAGGAAGCTAAGAGCAGCTAAAGCACAAAACTCAGAAGAGGATCTCACTGAAATTTTCGAAAAGGAAGCAGCAAAAGAAACAATTATGGCTGAACCAAACAACAATGCAAGAAAGATGCTTGGTGATTTTACTACACCTACTTCCAACTTCTATGGAAGAAGCATCTCAATCCCTGCCATAGGAGCAAACAATTTTTGAGCTAAAGCCTCAATTAGTTTCTCTACTGCAACAGAACTGCAAGTTTCATGGACTTCCATCAAAAGACCCTTATCAGTTCTTAACTGAGTTCTTGCAAATCTGTGATACTGTTAAGACCAATGGAGTTAATCTTGAAGTCTACAAGCTTATGATTTTCCCTTTTGTAGTAAGAGATAGAGCTAGAACATGGTTGGACTCACAACCTAGAGATAGCCTGGACTCTTGGGATAAGCTGGTCACGGCTTTCTTAGCCAAGTTCTTTCCTCTTCAAAAGCTAAGCAAGCTTAGAGTGGATGTTCAAACCTTCAGACAGAAAGAAGTTGAATCCCCCTATGAAGCTTGGGAAAGATACAAGCAGCTGACCAAAAAGTGTCCTTCTGACATGCTTTCAGAATGGACCATATTAGATATATTCTATGATGGTCTGTCTGAGTTTTCCAAGATATCACTGGACCACTCTGCAGGTAGATCCATTCACCTAAAGAAAATGCCTGCAGAAGCTCAGGAACTTATTGAAATGGTTGCAAATAACCAGTTCATGTATACCTCTGAGAGGAATCCTGTGAGTAATGGGACGCCTCAAAAGAGAGGAGTTCTTAAAATTGATGCTCTGAATGCCATACTGGCTTAGAACAAAATATTGACCCAATAAGTCAATATGATCTCTCAGAGTTTGAATGGATTGCAAAATGCATCCAATAGTACTAAAGAAGCATCTTCTGTAGAAGAAGCTTATGATCCTGAGAACCTTGCAATGGCAGAGGTGAATTACATGGGTGATGCCTTTGGCAACACCTATAATCCTTCATGGAAAAATCATCCAAATTTTTTATGGAAGGATCAATAGAAGCAAGGCTTCAATAATAACAATGGTAGAAGAAACAGGTTTAGCAATAGCAAACCTTTCCCATCATCATCTCAGCAACAGACAGACCATTCTGAGCAGAATCCTTATAGCTTAGCAAACATAGTCTCTGATCTATCTAAGGCCACTCTTAGTTTCATGACTGAAACAAGATCCTCCATTAGAAATTTGGAGGCACAAGTGGGCCAGCTGAGTAAAAGGGTTACTGAACCTCCTCCTAGCACTCTCCCAAGCAATACAGAAGAGAATCCCAAAGGAGAGTGCAAGGTCATTGATATAATCAACATGGCCAAAACCTTAAGGGAGGAGGAGGACGCGAATCCCAATGAGGAAGACCTCAGGGGACGTCCAATGGTCAGTACGAAATTCCCTAATGAGGAACCAAAAGAATCTGAGGCTCATACAGAGAATATAGAGATTCCCTTGGACCTCATTTTACCATTTATGAGCTCTGATGACTATTCATCTTCTGAAGAGGATGAAAACATTATTGAAGGGAAAGTTGCCCAATATTTAGGAGCAATCATGAAGCTGAATGCCAAGCTATTTGGTAATGAGACTTGGGAGGAAGAGCCTCCCTTGCTCACTAATGAATTGAATACATTGGTTCAGCAAAATTTACCTCAAAAGAAATAGGATCCTGGTAAATTCTTAATACCCTGTACCATAGGCACCATAACCTTTGAAAAAGCTCTGTGTGACCTGGGGTCAGGGATAAACATGATGCTCCTCTCTGTAATGGAGAGACTGGGAATCTATGAGGTACAGGCTGTCAAATTCTCATTAGAGATGGCAGATAAATCTATGAAAAAGGCTTATGGACTAGTAGAGGACGTGCTAGTGAAGGTTGAAGGCCTTTACTTCTCTGCTGATTTCATAATCCTAGACACTAGGAGGGATGAGGATGAATCCATCATCCTTGGAAGACCCTTCCTAGCCACAGCAAGAGATGTAATTGATGTTGACAGAGGAGAGTTGATCCTTCATGTGAATGAAGAATGCCTTGTAGTAAAGACTCAAGGTTCTCCATCTGTAACCATGGAGAGTAAGCATGAAGAGCTTCTCCCAATACAGAGTCAAACAGAGCCCCCATATTTACACTCTAAGTTTGGTGTTGGGAGGCCACAACCAAACTCTAAGTTTGGTGTTGAGAGATCTCAACCATACTCTAATCAACTGTGAGGCTCCATGAGAGCTCACTGTCAAGCTATTGACATTAAAGAAGCGCTTATAAGGAGGCAACCCAATTTGATTTTAATTTTATTTATATTATTTTTGTTTTCTTTTAGGTTGATGATCATGTGAAGTCACAAAGACAATTACAAAAATAAAGAAAAAATAAAAATAGCATTGAAAACAGCACACCCTAAACGCCAGTAAGGGTATCAAAATAGGCGTTTAAACGCCCAATCTGGCACCTTTCTAGGCATTTAAACGCCAGAATAGGGCACCAGACTGGCATTTAAATGCTAGAACAGGGCAACAAACTGGCATTTAGACGCCAGAACAGGAAGGAAAGCTGGCGTTTAAACGCCAGAACAGGGCAGCAAACTGGCATTTAAACGCTAGAATTGCACTCCAAGGTGTTGTGAACGCCCAATTGGAGCATGGATGAAGAATTCCTTGACCCCTCAGGATCTGTGGACCCCACAGGATCCCCACCAACCTCAACTCACTCTCTCTCCTCTTCACACCTTTCTACAACACTCTTCTCCAAAAACCCTATACACTCTCCATCTCCTCCATTTTCTTCTTCTTCTACATCTTTCCTTCTCCTTTTACTCAGGGACGAGCAAATATTTTTAAGTTTGGTGTGGTAAAAGCATTGCTTTTTTGTTTTTCCATAACCATTTATGGCACCTAAGGCCAGAGAAACCTCTAGAAAGAGGAAAGGGAAGACAAAAGCTTCCACCTCTGAGTTATGGGAGATGGAGAGATTCATCTCAAGGGTCCATAGCTCAGTAGTAGAGTATTTGACTGCACATCAAGAGAGCCCACTCATGGACCTCAACAAGAGCATGATGAATTCCCTCATCAAGAAATCCCTGAGATACCTCTAAGGATACATTTTCCTCCACACAACCATTGGGAGCGACTAAGGATAGGAGCACCAAAATCACTAAGGATGAAGCAATAAAGGCAAGGAAGAGACATTGAGGAGCTCAAGCACTCCATAGGATCTTCAAGAGAAGACACCACCCACACTAAGGTGGACTCATTCCTTAATCACCTTGTCTATTTATTTTTCTATTTTCGGCTTTATGCTGTATGTTCTATCTATGTTTGTGTCTTCACTACATGATCATTAGTTTCTAGTGTCTATTCCTTAAAGCTATATGAATCCTTCACCTCTCTTAAATGAAAAATATGCTTAAATACAAAAGAACAAGAAGTACTTGGATTTCAAATTCTATCTTAAAACTAGTTTAATTATTTTGATGTGGTGGCAATACTTTTTGTTTTCAGAATGAATGCTTGAACAGTGCATATTTTTTATCTTGTTGTTTATGAATGTTAAAGTTGTTGGCTCTTAAAAGAATGATGAGCAAAGAGAAATGTTATTGATAATCTGAAAAATCATGAAATTGGTTCTTAAAGCAAGAAAAAGCAGCGAAAAAAATATTTGGCGAAAAGAGGGAGATAGAGAGAGAGAAAAGAAAAATAAAAAGCAAGCAGAAAAAGCCAATAGCCCTTAAAACCAAAAGGCATGGGTAAAAAGGATCCAAGGCTTTGAGCATCAATGGATAGGAGGGCCCAAGGACATAAAATCCAGGCCTAAGCGGCTAAATCAAGCTGTCCCTAACCATGTGCTTGTGGCATACAAGTCCAAGTGAAAAGCTTGAGACTGAGTGGTTAAAGTCGTGATCCAAAGCAAAAAGAGTGTGCTTAAGAGCTTTGGACACCTCTAACTGGGTACTTTAGCAAAGCTGAGTCACAATCTGAAAAGGTTCACCCAATCATGTGTCTGTGGCATTTATGTACCCGGTGGTAATACTGGAAAACAAAGTGCTTAGGGACACGGCCAAGACTCATAAAAGTAGCTGTGTTCAAGAATCAACATACTTAACTAGGAGAATCAATAACACTATCTGAACTCTGAGTTCCTATGGATGCCAATCATTCTAAACTTCAAAGGATAAAGTGAGATGCCAAAACTGTTCAGAAGCAAAAAGCTACAAGTCCCGCCCATCTAATTAGAACTAATATTCATTGATATTTTGGGATTTATAGTATATTCTCTTCTTTTTATCCTATTTTATTTTCAGTTGCTTGGGGACAAACAACAATTTAAGTTTGGTGTTGTGATGAGCGGATAATTTATACAACGCTTTTTGGTATTGTTTTTAAGTAGTTTTTAGTAGGATCTAGCTACTTTTAGGGATGTTTTTATTAGTTTTTATGCAAAATTCACATTTCTGGACTTTACTATGAGTTTGTGTGTCTTTCTATGATTTCATGTATTTTCTGGCTAAAATTGAGGGATCTGAGCAAAAATCTGATTTAGGCTGCAAAAGGACTGCTGATGCTGTTGGATTATGACGTCCCTACAGTCGAAATGAATTTTCTGGAGCTACAGAACTCCAAATGGCGCGCTCTCAACTGCGTTGGAAAGTAGACATCCAGGGCTTTCCAGCAATATATAATAGTCCAAAATTTATTCGAGTTTAGACGATGCACACTGGCGTTCAACCCCAGTTCCATGCTGTATTCTGGTGTAAAACACCTGAAACACGTCACAAACCAGAGTTAAACGCCAAACAGACGTTACAACTTGGCGTTTAACTCCAAGAGAAGCCTTTGCACGTGTAAAGCTCAAGCTCAGCCCAAGCACACACCAAAATGGGACCCGGAAGTGGATTTCTGTACTAAGACTTATTTCTGTAAACCCTAGTAACTAGTCTAGTATAAATAGGACTTTTTACTATTGTATTAGACATCTTTAATCTAAGTTTTAATCTATTGTTCATCTTAGGAGACTATTGATCACGCTTGGGGGCTGGCCATTCGGCCATGCCTGGACCATCACTTATGTATTTTCAACGGTGGAGTTTCTACACACCATAGATTAAGGGTGTAGAGCTCTGCTGTACCTCGAGTATTAATGCAATTACTACTACTTTATATTCAATTCATGCTTATTCTTGTTCTAAGATATTCATTCGTACTTCAACCTGATGAATATGATGATCCGTGACACTCACCACCATTCTCAATCTATGAATACGTGTCTAACAACCACCTCCGTTCTACTTTCGATTGAATGAGTATCTCTTGGATTCCTTAATCAGAGTCTTCGTGGTATAAGCTAGAATCCATTGGCAGCATTCTTGAGAATTCAGAAAGTCTAAACCTTCTTTGTGGTATTTCGAGTAGGATTCAGGGATTGAATGACTGTGACAAGCTTCAAACTCGCGAGTGTTGGGTGTAGTGACAGACGCAAAAGAATCAATGGATTCTATTCTGACATGATCGAGAATCGACAGATGATTAGCTGTGCTGTGATAGAGCATTTGGACCATTTTCACTGAAAGGATGGGAAGTAGCCATTGACAACCGTGACGCTCTACATACAACTTGCCATGGAAAATAGTAAGATTGATTGGAGGAAGGCAGTAGGAAAGCAGAAATTCAGAAGGACAAAGCACCTCCACACACTTATTTGAAATTTCCACCAATGATTTACATAAGTATCTTTATCTTTATTTTATGCTTCATTTATCCTTATATTCGAAAACCATTATTACCATTTGAATCCGCCTGACTGAGATTTACAAGATGACCATAGCTTGCTTCATACCAACAATCTTCGTGGGATCGACCCTTACTCACGTAAGGTATTACTTGGACGACCCAGTGCACTTGCTGGTTAGTTGTGCGAAGTTGTGACAAAGTGTGATTCACGTTTGAGAGCTTCAAGTCTTTGGCGCCATTGTTGATGATCACAATTTCGTGCACCAATGACTTCTCTGTTTATGGAGACTCTTTTGACTCCTGTCTTGATCATCTGACCCTGGTCTTGAAAAGATGCCAAGAAATAAACCTAGTTCTAAACTGGGAGAAATGCCACTTCATGGTAATTGAGGGCATTGTTCTTGGGCATCGGATCTCAAATAAGGGGATAGAGGTGGATCAAGCTAAGGTGGAAGTGATAGAATGCTTGCCTCCACCTACTAATGTCAAGGCAATCAGAAGTTTCCTAGGACATGCAGGATTCTACAGGCGGTTCATAAAATATTTTTCAAAAATTGCCAAACCACTGTGTAATCTCTTGGCCACTGATGTTCCATTCATCTTTGACCAAGAATGCATGCATGCCTTTTAAACCCTGAAAGCCAAGCTAGACACTGCTCCTATCATTTCTGCACCCAAATGGGACTTGACATTTGAGCTAATGTGTGATGCAAGTGATCATGCAATTGGTGCAGTCCTAGGTCAGAGACATGACAAGCTTATGCATGTCATTTATTATGCTAGTCGCGTATTAAATGATGCGCAGAAAAACTACACTAATACAGAAAAGGAGCTACTTGCAGTGGTTTATGCCATTGATAAGTTTAGATCCTAAGGTCATTATTTATACTGACTATGCTGCTCTAAAGTATCTACTCACTAAGTAGGATTCTAACCCCAGACTTATAAGATGGGTATTACTCCTGCAAGAGTTTGATATAGAAATTAAAGACAGAAAAGGGGCAGAAAATCAGGTGGCTGATCACTTGTCCCGGATTGAGCCAGTAGCAGGGACTTCTTCTCCCTCCATTGACATATCCAAATCCTTTCCAGATGAGCAACTCTATGCCATCCGGACAGTACCTTGGTTTGTAGACATTGCAAACTACAAAGCTATACGGTTCATTCCCAAGGAGTTTACCAGGGAGCAAGCCCAAAAACTCATGCATGATGCAAAATATTACCTATGGGATGAGCTATATCTCTTTCAGAGATGCTCAGATGGAATAATCCAACACTATGTGTCTGAAGAATAGGCATAGAAAATTCTATGGCATTGTCATGGCTCTAACTATGGAGGACACTTTGGAGGTGAGCGGACAGCCACTAAGGTACTCCAAAGTGGCTTTTACTGGCCTACTCTCTTTAAGGATTCTAGAGAGTTCATCCATAACTGTGATAGTTGCCAGAGGAATGGCAATCTTCCTCATGGTCACAACATGCCTCAGCAAGGAATCTTAGAGATTGAGTTGTTTGACGTATGGGGCATAGATTTCATGGGACTATTCCTGCCTTCATACTCAAATATCTACATCCTTGTGGTAGTAGATTACGTGTCTAAATAGGTTGCAGCAATAGCAACACCCACCAATGACACCAGAGTAGTAATGAAGTTCCACCAAAAGATCATCTTCAGCAGATTTGGTGTCCATATGACACTAATTAGTGATGGAAGAACTCATTTCTGCAACAGACAACTGGATTTTGTCTTAAGTCGTTACGGAGTTCGCCATAAAATAGCAACACCGTATCATCCCCAAACAAATGGGCAAGCTGATGTCTCAAATAGAGAACTAAAGCAAATCCTAGAGAGGACAGTAAGTGCCTCTAGAAAGGATTGGGCTAGAAAGCTTGATGATGTTCTGTGGGCATACAGAATAGCTTTCAAAACCCCTACTGAAACTTCACCATATTAGTTAGTATATGGGAAGTCCTATCATTTGCTAGTGAAACTAGAACACAAAGCCTATTGGGCTATTAGATTCCTCAACCTTGATGCTAAAGCAGTAGGGGAGAAACGGCTGCTCCAACTAAATGAGTTAAATGAATTCTGCTTAGAAGCATTTGAAAATGTAAAAATCTATGAGGAAAAGGCAAAGAGGTGGCATGACAGGAAGTTAGCTTCCAGAGTCTTTGAACCAGGATAGAAAGTCCTGCTCTTCAACTCAAGGCTCAGATTATTCCCTGGGAAACTCAAATTCCACTGGAAGGGACCGTATATGATTACAAGAGTATCACTTTACAGACACATAGAACTTCAAGGAAAAGATCCTAAAACCAAGTTCACTGTCAATGGACAGAGGGTTAAGCATTACCTTGAAGGAGATATAGAGCAAGGAGGCTCAACACTGCTACTAAGTTAAGTATAGTGAAGTCCAGCTAAAGACATTAAAGAAGCGCTTGTTGGGAGGCAACCCAAGCTTACTCAACCACATTTATATTCCTTTATTTTGTTTTTCTTTTCATTTGTCAGAGTCATGATCATGTGCATCAGTCAAGAGACAGAATCCACAGCAGTTAAAACAGAGCACTCTGGATGGAGTGTCAAAGTTGAACGCTAGTCAGAAAGCCCTCACTGGGCATCCAACACCCATCATGGGCGCATTGCTGGCGTTGAACGCCAGCCAGGGAGTAGCCCCTGGGCATTCAAACGCCAGTGCAGAGAAGCAGAGAATCTGGATTCCCTACTCTCTCAGGACCAGTGGGTCCCATAGAAGCTCCACCTACCCCACATTCTTCTCCCCCATTGATCATATTTGCTCGAGAATGAGCAAAACTCTTAAGTTTGGTGTTGCAAAAGTCTTGCTTTGTGACTTCTACCACTCTTGAGTATAGAAAAAGAGGATGGAGCAAACCAGAAAAGCATGCACATGAACCTGTGCAGCTGATAGCGCGAAATTGTGATCAATACTTTTCACAACTCAAATAATCCCCGGTAATGAATCCAAAAACTTGGTGTTCAATACCATGGCATAAACACAACTTCGCACAACTAACCAGCAAGTGTACTGGGTCGTCCAAGTAATAAACCTTACGCGAGTAAGGGTCGATCCCACAGAGATTGTTGGTATGAAGCAAGCTATGGTCACCTTGTAAATCTTAGTCAGGCAAACTCAAATGGGTATGGTGATAAACGCATATAACATAAAGGTAAAGATAGAGATACTTATGTAATTCATTGGTAGGAATTTCAGATAAGCGTATGAAGATGCCTTCCCTTCCGTCTCTCTGCTTTCCTACTGTCTTCATCCAATCCTTCTTACTCCTTTCCATGGCAAGCTTAAGCAAGGGTTTCACCGTTGTCAGTGGCTACCTCCCATCCTCTCAGTGGAAATGTTCAACGCACCCTGTCACGGCACGACTATCCATCTGTCGGTTCTCGATCAGGCCGGAATAGAATCCAGTGATTCTTTTGCGTCTGTCACTAACGCCCCGCCCTCAGGAGTTTGAAGCACGTCACAGTCATTCAATCATTGAATCCTACTCAGAATACCACAGACAAGGTTAGACCTTCCGGATTCTCTTGAATGCCGCCATCAGTTCTAGCCTATACCACGAAGACTCTGATCTCACGGAATGGCTGGCTCGTTTGTCAGGCGAGCACTCGGTTGTCAGGCGATCAACCATGCATCGTGTATCAGGAATCCAAGAGATATTCACCCAATCGAAGGTAGAACGGAGGTGGTTGTCAATCACACGTTCATAGGTGAGAATGATGATGAGTGTCACGGATCATCACATTCATCAAGTTGAAGAACAAGTGATATCTTAGAACAAGAACAAGCGGAATTGAATAGAAGAACAATAGTAATTGCATTAATACTCGAGGTACAGTAGAGCTCCACACCTTAATCTATGGTGTGTAGAAACTCCACCGTTGAAAATACATAAGAACAAGGTCTAGGCATGGCCGAATGGCCAGCCTCCCAATGATCTAAGATAGCATCAGAACAAAGATAACTACCCAGATGTCTCTATACAATAGTAAAAGGTCCTACTTATAGAAAACTAGTAGCCTAAGGTGTACAGAGATGAGTAAATGACATAAAAATCCACTTCCGGGCCCACTTGGTGTGTGCTTGGGCTGAGCAATGAAGCATTTTCGTGTAGAGACTCCTCTTGGAGTTAAACGCCAGCTTTTATGCCAGTTTGGGCGTTTAACTCCCATTTTGGTGCCAGTTCCGGCGTTTAACGCTGGGATTTCTGAGGGTGACTTTGAACGCCGGTTTGGGCCATTAAATCTTGGGCAAAGTATGGACTATCATATATTGCTGGAAAGCCCATAATGTCTACTTTCCAACGCCGTTGAGAGCGCGCCAATTGGGCTTCTTTATCTCCAGAAAATCCACTTCGAGTGCAGGGAGGTCAGAATCCAACAGCATCTGCAGTCCTTTTCAGTCTCTGAATCAGATTTTTGCTCAGGTCCCTCAATTTCAGCCAGAAAATACCTGAAATCACAGAAAAACACACAAACTCATAGTAAAGTCCAGAAAAGTGAATTTTAACTAAAAACTAATAAAAATATACTAAAAACTAACTAGATCATACTAAAAACATACTAAAAACAATGCCAAAAAGCGTACAAATTATCCGCTCATCACAACACCAAACTTAAATTGTTGCTTGTCCTCAAGCAACTGAAAATCAAATAAGATAAAAAGAAGAGAATATGCAATGAATTCCAAAAACATCTTATGAAGATCAGTATTAATTAGATGAGCGGGGCTTTTAGCTTTTTGCCTCTGAATAGTTTTGGCATCTCACTCTATCCTTTGAAATTCAGAATGATTGGCTTCTTTAGGAACTTAGAATCCAGATAGTGTTATTGATTCTTCTAGTAAAGTATGATGATTCTTGAACATAGCTACTTATTGAGTCTTGGCCGTGGCCCAAAGCACTCTGTCTTCCAGTATTACCACCGGATACATACATGCCACAGACACATAATTGGGTGAACCTTTTCAGATTGTGACTCAGCTTTGCTAGAGTCCCCAATTAGAGGTGTCCAGGGTTCTTAAGCATACTCTTTTTGCCTTGGATCACAACTTTATTTCTTTCTTTCTTCTCTCTTTTTCTTTTTTTTCTCTTTTTTTTTCGAATTTTTCTTTTTTTCATTGCTTTTTCTTGCTTCAAGAATCATTTTTATGATTTTTCAGATCCTCAGTAACATGTCTCCTTTTTCATCATTCTTTCAAGAGCCAACATTCATGAACCACAAATTCAAAATACATATGCACTGTTTAAGCATACATTCAGAAAACAAAAATATTGCCACCACATCAAAATAATTAAACTGTTATAAAATTCAAAATTCATGCAATTCTTTTTCTTTTTCAATTAAGAACATTTTTCATTTAAGAAAGGTGATGGATTCATAGGACATTCATAACTTTAAGGCATAGACACTAAGACACTAATGATCACAAGACACAAACATGGACAAACATAAGCATTAATTTTCGAAAAACAGGAAAATATAGAACAAGGAAATTAAAGAACGGGTCCACCTTAGTGATGGCGGCTCTTTCTTCCTCTTGAAGATCCTATGGAGTGCTTGAGCTCCTCAATGTCTCTTCCTTGTCTTTGTTGCTCCTCTCTCATGATTCTTTTATCTTCTCTAATTTCATGGAGGAGGATGGAATGTTCTTGGTGCTCCACCCTTAGTTGTCCCATGTTGGAACTCAATTCTCCTAGGGAGGTGTTTAGTTGCTCCCAATAGTTTTGTGGAGGAAAGTGCATCCCTTGAGGCATCTCAGGGATTTGATGATGAGAGGGGTCTCTTGTTGGCTCCATCCTCTTCTTAGTAATGGGCTTGAGGTCATGCCTTCTTAGTTGAACCGGCTTCCTTCTTGAGTTTCTCTTCCATTGAGCGCCCTTTTCACAAATGTTTATGAGGACTTGGTCCAACCTTTGATCAAAGTTGACCCTTTTTTACTTTGAAAGGGATCTCGGGGATCACCTTCTTCAAGGCCACAACTTCATAGAAGTGGTCTTGATGCATCCTTGAGATGAATCTCTCCATCTTCCATAACTCGGAGGTGGAAGCTTTTGCCTTCCCTTTCCTCTTTCTAGAGGTTTCTCCGGCCTTGGATGCCATAAATAGTTATGGAAAAACAAAAAGCAATGCTTTTACCACACCAAACTTAAAAGGTTTGCTCGTCCTCGAGCAAATTAAGAAAGAAGAGAGTAGAAGAAGAAGAAGAAATGAGGAAGAAGGGAAAGGCTTTGTGTTCGGCCAAAGGGGGGAGAAGTGGTGTGTATGTTGTGTGAAAAGGAAGGAGTGAAGGAGGGTTTATATAGGAGTGGGGGAAGGGTAGGGTTCGGTTAAGTGAGGGTGGGTTTGGGTTTATGAAGGATGGATGTGAGTGGTGAAGAGAAAGATGGGATTTGATAGGTGAAGGGTTTTTGGGGAAGAGGTGTTGAGGTGATTGGTGAATGGGTGAAGAAGAGAGAGAGTGGTGGGGTAGGTGGGGATCCTGTGGGGTCCACAGATCCTGAGGTGTCAAGGAAAAGTCATCCCTGCACCAAATGGCAAACAAAATCTCGTTTTGTGCCAATTCTGGCGTTAAACGCCGGGCTGGTGCCCATTTCTGGCGTTTAACGCCAGCTTCTTGCCCTTTTCTGGCGTTTAACGCCAGTCTGGTGCCCCTTTCTGGCGTTAAACGCCCAGAATGGTGCCAGACTGGGCGTTAAACGCCCAACAGCTAGCCTCACTGGCGTTTAAACGCCAGTGGGTTCTTCCTCCAGGGTGTGCTGTTTTTCTTTCTGTTTTTCATTCTGTTTTTGCTTTTTTCATTGATTTTGTGACTTCTCATGATCATCAACCTACAAAAGACATAAAATAACAAAGGAAAAATAGTCAAAATATAATATTGGGTTGCCTCCCAACAAGGGCTTCTTTAATGTCAGTAGCTTGACAGTGGGCTCTCATGGAGCCTCAGAAATGCTCAGAGCCATGTTGGAACCTCCCAACACCAAACTTAGAGTTTGAATGTGGGGGTTCAACACCAAACTTAGAGTTTTGTTGTGGCCTCCCAACACCAAACTTAGAGTTTGACTGTGGGGGCTCTGTTTGGCTCTGTTTTGAGAGAAGCTCTTCATGCTTCCTCTCCATGGTGACAGAGGGATATCCTTGAGCCTTAAACACAAAGGATTCTTCATTCACTTGAATGATCAATTCTCCTCTATCAACATCAATCACATCCCTTGTTGTGGCTAGGAAGGGTCTGCCAAGGATGATGGATTCATCCATGCACTTCCCAGTCTCTAGGACTATGAAATCAGCAGGGATGTAATGGTCTTCAACCTTTACCAGAACATCCTCTACAAGTCCATAGGCTTGTTTTCTTGAATTGTCTGCCATCTCTAGTGAGATTTTTGCAGCTTGCACCTCAAAGATCCCTAACTTCTCCATTACAGAGAGAGGCATGAGGTTTACACTTGACCCTAAGTCACACAAGGCCTTCTTGAAGGTCATGGTGCCTATGGTACAAGGTATTGAAAACTTCCCAGGATCCTGTCTCTTTTGAGGCAATTTCTGCCTAGACAAGTCATCCAGTTCTTTGGTGAGCAAAGGGGATTCATCCTCCCAAGTCTCATTTCCAAATAACTTGTCATTTAGCTTCATGATTGCTCCAAGGTATTTAGCAACTTGCTCTTCAGTGACATACTCATCCTCTTCAGAGGAAGAATACTCATCAGAGCTCATGAATGGCAGAAGTAAGTTCAATGGAATCTCTATGGTCTCATTTTGAGCCTCAGATTCCCATGGTTCCTCATTGGGGAACTCATTGGAGGCCAGTGGACGTCCATTGAGGTCTTCCTCAGTGGTGTTCACTGCCTCTCCTTCCTCCCAAAATTCGGCCATGTTGATGGCCTTGCACTCTCCTTTTGGATTTTCTTCTGTATTACTTGGAAGAGTACTAGGAGGGAGTTCAATAATTTTCTTGCTCAGCTGACCCACTTGTGCCTCCAAGTTTCTAATGGAGGACCTTGTTTCAGTCATGAAACTTTGAGTGGTTTTGATTAGATCAGAGACCATGGTTGCTAAGTCAGAGGTCTTCTGCTTAGAACTCTCTGTCTGTTGCTGAGAAGATGATGGAAAAGGCTTGCTATTGCTAAACCTGTTTCTTCCACCATTATTATTGTTGAAACCTTGTTGAGGTCTCTGTTGATCCTTCCATGAGAAATTTGGATGATTTCTCCATGAAGGATTATAGGTGTTTCCATAGGATTCTCCCATGTAATTCACCTCTTCCATTGAAGGGTTCTCAGGATCATAGGCTTCTTCCTCAGATGAAGCCTCCTTAGTACTGCTTGGTGCATTTTGCATTCCAGACAGACTTTGAGAAATCATATTGACTTGTTGAGTCAATATTTTGTTCTGAGCCAATATGGCATTCAGAGTGTCAATTTCAAGAACTCCTTTCTTCTGACTAGTCCCATTGTTCACAGGATTTCTTTCAGAAGTGTACATGAATTGGTTATTTGCAACAATTTCAATCAGCTCTTGAGCTTCTGTAGGCGTCTTCTTCAGATGAAGAGAGCCTCCAGCAGAGCTATCCAAAGACATTTTGGATAGTTCAGAGAGACCATCATAGAAAATACCTATGATGCTCCATTCAGAAAGCATATCAGAAGGACACTTTCTGATTAATTGTTTGTATCTTTCCCAAGCTTCATAGAGGGATTCTCCTTCCTTCTGTCTGAAGGTTTGGACTTCCACTCTAAGCTTACTCAATTTTTGAGGTGGAAAGAACTTTGCCAAGAAGGCATTGACTAGCTTTTCCCAAGAGTCCAGGCTTTCTTTAGGTTGAGAGTCCAACCATGTTCTAGCTCTGTCTCTTACAGCAAAAGGGAATAGCATAAGTCTGTAGACCTCAGGGTCAACCCCATTAGTCTTGACAGTGTCACAGATTTGCAAGAATTCAGCTAAGAACTGATGAGGATCTTCCAATGGAAGTCCATGGAACTTGCAATTCTGTTGCATTAGAGAAACTAATTGAGGCTTAAGCTCAAAGTTGTTTGCTCCAATGGCAGGGATAGAGATGCTTCTCCCACAAAAGTCGGGAGTAGGTGCAGTAAAGTCACCCAGCACCTTCCTTGCATTGTTGGCATTGTTGTTGTTTTCGGCTGCCATGTGTTCTTCTTCTTTGAAGAATTCAGTTAGGTCCTCTACAGAGAATTGTGCCTTAGCTTCTCTTAGCTTTCTCTTCAAGGTCCTTTCAGGTTCAGGATCAGCCTCAACAAGAATGCCTTTGTCTCTACTCCTGCTCATATGAAAGAGAAGGGAACAAGAAAATGTGGAATCCTCTATGTCACAGTATAGAGATTCCTTTAGGTGTCAGAGGAAAAGAAAAGTAGAAGACAGAAGTAGAAAATTCGAACTTATCAAAGAAGATGGAGTTCGAATTTTGCATTAAGGAATAGTGTTAGTCCATAAATAGAAGGATGTGAGAAGAAGGGAAGTAATTTTCGAAAATTAAGTAAAAGAGTTTGAAAACATTTTTGAAAAACACTAATTGATTTTCGAAAATGAAAGTGGAAAAGAAATCAAGTGATTTTTGAAAAAGATTTTGAAATTAGAAATCAAAAAGATTTGATTGAAAACTATTTTGAAAAAGATGTGGTTAAGAAGATATGATTAGTTTTTAAAAAGATGTGATTGAGAAGATATGATTTGAAAAACATTTTAGAAAAGATTTGATTTTGAAAATTAAAAACTTGGCTAACAAGAAAAGATATGATTCAAACATTAAACCTTTCTCAATAGAAAAGGCAACATACTTGAAATGTTGAATCAAATCATTGATTGATAGCAAGTATTTTTAAAAATAAAAAGAAATTGAATTTGAAAAAGATTTGATTGAAAAGATATGATTTGAAAAAGATTTGATTTTGAAAAAGTTTGAAAACTAAAAAAAAATTGCATTGAAAACAGAATCTTCCCTCTTGTGCCATCCTGGCGTTAAACGCCCAGAATGGTGCACATTCTAGCGTTTAACGCCCAAAACTATACCCTTTTGAGAATGCATATGAGACTCATAAACACTCAAGTCAAGAGAATTCAAAGATCAAAGTAAGAAATCATCAAGAATTACTTGAAGATCCTTAAGACACATGAATGAATGCATGCAATTGACACCAAACTTAAAATGAAACACTAGACTCAAACAAGAAACATACAATATTTTTGGATTTTATAATTTTGTAATTTTTTTTTGTGATTTTCGAAAATTAAGTGGAAAAAGATATCAAAATTCTTAATGAGAATTCCAAGAATCAGTGCAATGCTAGTCTAAGACTCCGGTCCAGGAATTAGACATGGCTTCACAGCCAGCCAAGCTTTCAAAGAAAGCTTCGGTCCAAAACACTAGACATGGCCAATGGCCAGCCAAGCCTTAGCAGATCACTGCTCCAAAAGCAAGATTGATAGAAATCAACAAGCTCTTGTGATGATAAGTTGAAACCTCGGTCCAATGAAATTAGACATGGCCTCTCAGCCAGCCAGACTTCAACAAATCATCATGAAACTCTAGAATTCATCTTCAAGAATTCCGAAAAAAAAAAATACCTAATCTAAGCAACAAGATGAACCGTCAGTTGTCCAAACTCAACAATCCCCGGCAATGGCGCCAAAAACTTGATAGCGCGAAATTGTGATCAATACTTTTCACAACTCAAATAATCCCTGGTAATGAATCCAAAAACTTGGTGTTCAATACCATGGCATAAACACAACTTCGCACAACTAACCAGCAAGTGTACTGGGTCGTCCAAGTAATAAACCTTACGCGAGTAAGGGTCGATCCCACAGAGATTGTTGGTATGAAGCAAGCTATGGTCACCTTGTAAATCTTAGTCAGACAAACTCAAATGGGTATGGTGATAAATGCATATAACATAAAGGTAAAGATAGAGATACTTATGTAATTCATTGGTAGGAATTTCAGATAAGCGTATGAAGATGCCTTCCCTTCCGTCTCTCTGCTTTCCTACTGTCTTCATCCAATCCTTCTTACTCCTTTCCATGGCAAGCTTAAGCAAGGGTTTCACCGTTGTCAGTGGCTACCTCCCATCCTCTCAGTGGAAATGTTCAACGCACCCTGTCACGGCACGGCTATCCATCTGTCGGTTCTCGATCAAGCCGGAATAGAATCCAGTGATTCTTTTGCGTCTGTCACTAACGCCCCGCCCTCAGGAGTTTGAAGCACGTCACAGTCATTCAATCATTGAATCCTACTCAGAATACCACAGACAAGGTTAGACCTTCCGGATTCTCTTGAATGCCGCCATCAGTTCTAGCCTATACCACGAAGACTCTGATCTCACGGAATGGCTGGCTCGTTTGTCAGGCGAGCACTCGGTTGTCAGGCGATCAACCATGCATCGTGTATCAGGAATCCAAGAGATATTCACCCAATCGAAGGTAGAACGGAGGTGGTTGTCAATCACACGTTCATAGGTGAGAATGATGATGAGTGTCACGGATCATCACATTCATCAAGTTGAAGAACAAGTGATATCTTAGAACAAGAACAAGCGGAATTGAATAGAAGAACAATAGTAATTGCATTAATACTCGAGGTACAGCAGAGCTCCACACCTTAATCTATGGTGTGTAGAAACTCCACCGTTGAAAATACATAAGAACAAGGTCTAGGCATGGCCGAATGGCCAGCCTCCCAATGATCTAAGATAGCATCAGAACAAAGATAACTACCCAGATGTCTCTATACAATAGTAAAAGGTCCTACTTATAGAAAACTAGTAGCCTAAGGTGTACAGAGATGAGTAAATGACATAAAAATCCACTTCCGGGCCCACTTGGTGTGTGCTTGGGCTGAGCAATGAAGCATTTTCGTGTAGAGACTCCTCTTGGAGTTAAACGCCAGCTTTTATGCCAGTTTGGGCGTTTAACTCCCATTTTGGTGCCAGTTCCGGCGTTTAACGTTGGGATTTCTAAGGGTGACTTTGAACGCCGGTTTGGGCCATCAAATCTTGGGCAAAGTATGGACTATCATATATTTCTGGAAAGCCCAAGATGTCTACTTTCCAACGCCGTTGAGAGCGCGCCAATTGGGCTTCTTTATCTCCAGAAAATCCACTTCGAGTGAAGGGAGGTCAGAATCCAACAGCATCTGCAGTCCTTTTCAGTCTCTGAATCAGATTTTTGCTCAGGTCCCTCAATTTCAGCCAGAAAATACCTGAAATCACAGAAAAACACACAAACTCATAGTAAAGTCCAGAAAAGTGAATTTTAACTAAAAACTAATAAAAATATACTAAAAACTAACTAGATCATACTAAAAACATACTAAAAACAATGCCAAAAAGCGTACAAATTATCCATTACTGCCCAAAAATGCTGGAAAAGGAGGGCAAATTGAAAAAAAGCCAATAACCCTTTAAACTAAAAAGCAACGGTAAAAAGACCCAAGGCTTTGAGCATTAATGGATAGGAGGGCCCAAAGGAATAAAATCCTGGCCTAAGCGGCTCAATCAAGTTGTCCCTAACATGTGCTTGTGGCGTGAAGGTGTCAAGTGAAAAGTTTGAGACTGAGCGGTTAAAGTCGTGGTCCAAAGCAGTGTGCTTAAGAACTCTAGACACCTCTATCTGGGGACTCTAGCAAAGCTGAGTCACAATCTGAAAAGGTTCACCCAGTTAAAGTGTTTGTGGCATTATTGTATCCGATGGTAATACTAGAAAACAAGGTGCTTAAGGTCACGACCAAGACTCAAAAAGATGTGTTCAAGAATCAAAATAAGCTTAACTAGGAGAGTCAACAATATCATCTGGATTCTAAGTTCCTAAGGATGCCAACATCTCTGAGTTTCAATGGATAGTGAGATGCCAAAATTGTTCAGAAGTAAAAAGCTACTAAGTCTCACTCATCTAATTGTAACTAAGCTTTATTTGAAACTTAGAGATTTATTGTATCTTAATTTTCTTTTCTATCCTACTATGCTTTTAGTTGCTTGGGGACAAGCAACGGTTTAAGTTTGGTGTTGTGATGAGCGGATATTTGATACGCTTTTTGACATCATTTTCATATAGTTTTTAGTAGTTCTTATTTATTTTTTGTTAAGTTTTATAGGTTTTAGTGTTAAATTCACATTTTTGGAATCCACTTTTATTTTGTGTGTTTTTTTTATCATTTTAGGTGTTTTCTGGCTGAATTTGAAGAGTTGGAGCAAAAGTCTGATTCAGAGACAGAGAAAGCATTACAGATGCTGTCCAGATCTGACCTCCTTGCACACGGAAGAGACTTTCCAGAGCCACAGAAGTCCAAATGGAGCGTTCTCGATGGCTATGGAAATTTGAATTTCAAAGATTTCCAGTAATGTATAATAGTCTATGCGTTGTTTTGGAGTAGAAGGGTGTCCAACGCCAGCTTTCTGCCCCATTTCTAGTGTCCAGCGCGCCCAAGGAGCAGAGCCCAATGTCCAAACGTCCAGGGAGGACTCCCTAGCTGGTGTTCCACATCCAAGAGACCTCATAGCACATGGATCTCATCAAGCTCAGCCCAAACACTCACCAAGTGGGCCTAAAAGTGGATTTTATCACTAAAAAGACTATTTTATCCTTATTAGTCATTAGTTTAGTATTTAAGGGATTTAATTCATGTTATTCAGAAACTTTACATCACTTTACCATCATACACGTTTATCATTGTATTTTTACTTAAATATGAGTTTCTAAACCTCCTAGGTTGAGGGGAGGAGCCCTATTGAGTCCTATGAATTAATAAAAGTACTACTGTTTCTCTTCGATCCGTGTTTGATTAATTATAAGATGTATATTCGTACTTCATCGTGGTGAATAGGATGATCTGACAAATTAGCTCTGTTCATCACATTAAGATGAATGTGCCTGACAAACACCCGCGTCTACTTGCGTTCAGAATGCGTCTTTCACCGGACAAGGACGAACCAACAGCTTGAATCAACATCTCTCAGACGGCTAATCTATGATTTTGTTGGGGACTTCTTGAGACATCAGTCAGTCGATTTTCGGGGAGATTAGGGTCTCTGTAGTAGAGGCTAGATTCCATAGAAGAAGCATTCTCTAATCCGAAAGATCCGACTTTGTCTGTGGCATTTTTAGTAGGATCATTAAGGAGAATGGATTGTACGAGCTTCACCCTCAATCAGAATGGATCCATACTAAACCTGGGGTTCAGATCTGGAGGAATATTGACAGTTGCTCAAACTAGGGTCAATCATATACAGCCTGCCATTGAAGAAATCACTCACAAGAAAAGGAAATAGTACTACCAGATTTAATTCAAAAAGACAAAGCAACTCCAACTCTCAACTCTTTTCCTATCTTTATTCCTACTTAGCATCCAAATATTTGATATAACAAGTACTTATACAAAGTTCCAACCAAGTCTTCTGATCCGCCTGACTAAGACCTACAAGATAACCATAGCTTGCTTCAAACCATAATCCTCGTGGGATCAACCCTGACTCGCTCAAGTATTACTTGGACGACCCAGTGCACTTGCTGGTACAATAGTACGAAGGTGTGGGGCTTCGTGGTACTAACCATATTGGCTCAGAACAAGATCTTGACCCAACAGGTCAATATGATCTCTCAGCATTTGACTGGAATGCAAGCTGCAGTTGGCAGCACTCAAGACACCTGCTGTGAAGGAGATGCTTACGATCTAGATCAACCCACTATTGGAAGAGGTGAATTACATAGGAGAACCCTATGGAAACACCTACAACTCCTCATGGAGAAATCATCCTAACCTTTCATAGAGAGATCAACAAAAGCCTCAACAAGGCTTCAATAATAATCAAAGTGGGAGAAATTAGAATAGGTTTAATAATAAACCATTCCCTTCTTCTCAGCAAAACATGGAGACTTCTAAGCAGAGCCTTTCTAACTTAGCAACCATGGTCTCTAAACTCTCTAAGACCACTCACAGTTTCAACATAGAAACTAGGTCCTCCATCAGAAATCTGGAGGTACAAGTTGGTCAACTGAGCAAAAGATTCCCTGAGACCCCTCCTAACACTCTTCCTAGTAACACTGAAGTGAACCCAAGAGAAGATTGCAAGGCCATCACTGTAAAAGTGGAGGCCGAATCTGAAGGAGATAAGCTAGCATTGAACGCCAGTAAGGAAGTCCTTACTGGGCATTCAAAGCGTTCAATGCCCAAAGAGGAACAATCATTGGCGTTGAACGCCAGTAAGGAAGGCCTTACTGGGCGTTCAACACCCAAAGTGGCACAGAAACTGGCGTTGAACGCCAGTAATGGGGCAGCTGGGCATTCAACTCCCACTCAAGACTTCCCTATTGAAGAACTAAAGGCTCATGAGGAGACTATAGAAGTTCTATTGAATGCCTTGTTGTAATTCATGGATTATGAAGATCATTCCTCCTCTAATGAGGAGAGGAGACTAGGAAAGAGCAAGTTGCTTGTTACCTAGGAATCCTCATGAAGTTAAATGCCAAGTTATTTGGAATGGAGACATTAAAGGAAGAACATCTATTGCTCACCAAGGAACTCAATGCCTCGATTTAACAGATTCTGCCTCAGAATCTGCCGGATCCCTGACGCTTCCTAATCCCTTGCACCATAGGCA
The DNA here is from genome assembly GCF_003086295.3 of Arachis hypogaea. Taxonomy (NCBI): domain Eukaryota; kingdom Viridiplantae; phylum Streptophyta; class Magnoliopsida; order Fabales; family Fabaceae; genus Arachis; species Arachis hypogaea. Next base: position 19,414,534 of record NC_092040.1, read on the forward strand.
CCATTAGCTTTGAGAAGGCTCTGTGACCTAGAGTCAAGCATAAACCTTATGCCACTCTCTGTAATGGAGAGACCAAGAATCTTTGAGGTACAAGCTGTAAGAATCTCACTAGAGATGGTAGACAAGTCAATGAAAAAAGCATATAGTTTGGTAGAGGATGTCTTAGTAAAGGTTGAAGACCTTTACATCCCTGCAGATTTCATAACCTTGGATATTGGGGAGGACAAGGATGAATCCATCATACTTGGAAGACCCTTCCCAGCCACTGTCAATGCCATCATTGATGTAGCAAATGGAGAGCTGATTCTATGGTTATGGGAGGATCACATCTTGTTTAAGATACCTAACCCCAACTCTCCCTCTGACAAAAGAGAGACAGTTGTGCAACACTTAGTGTTCCAACCCTCTCTCTCAGTACAAAGCTATACAAAGCCCCCAGACACCAATTCTAAATTTGGTGTTGGGAAGCCATCATCAAGCATTGAGAATAAAGGTACTAAGAAGAAAGTACCTAAAGGCTGGAGGGATAAAAAGAACCCCACTGAAGGCCTCTCACCTGGCATGAGAGTTGTCTTCACTGACAATCCAGTCATTCCACACACAATAAACAAGATCCTATCTCTAGAACATGTGGAACTCATCCATGAGAGCTGGTGCACGAAATTGTGATCATCAATGGCGCCATCAACATGGTACGCTCAATTACAATCTCAACTTTTTATCATAACTTCGCACAACTAACCAGCAAGTGCACTGGGTCGTCCAAGTAATAAACCTTACGCGAGTAAGGGTCGATCCCACGGAGATTGTTGGTATGAAGCAAGCTATATTCACCTTGTAAATCTCAGTCAGGCAGATTCAAATGGTTATGGATGATTTATGAATAAAGCATAAAATAAAGATAGAGATACTTATGTAATTCATTGGTGAGAATTTCAGATAAGCGTATGAAGATGCTTTGTCCCTTCTGTCTCTCTGCTTTCCTACTGTCTTTATCCAATTCTTCTTACTCCTTTCCATGGCAAGCTGTATGTTGGGCATCACCGTTGTCAATGGCTACAGTCCCATCCTTTCAGTGAAAATGTTCAACGCGCTCTGTCACAGCACGGCTATTCAGCTGTCGGTTCCGATCATGTCGGAATAGAATCCAGTGATTCTTTTGCGTCTGTCACTAACGCCCCACAATCGCGAGTTTGAAGCTCGTCACAGTCATTCAATCCTTGAATCCTACTCAGAATACCATAGACATGGTTTAGACCTTCCGGACTCTCTTGAATGCCGCCATCAATTCTAGCTTATACCACGAAGATTCCGATTAAGGGATCCAAGAGATAAACATTCAAGCCTTATTTGCTTGTAGAACGGAAGTGGTTGTCAGGCACGCGTTCATAAGTGAGAATGATGATGAGCGTCACATAATCATCACATTCATCATGTTCTTGGGTACGAATGAATATCTTAGAATAAGAATAAGCTGAATTGAATAGAAGAACAATAGTAATTGCATTAATACTCGAGGTACAGCAGAGCTCCACACCTTAATCTATGGTGTGTAGAAACTCCACCGTTGAAAATACATAAGAACAAGGTCTAGGCATGGCCGAGAGGCCAGCCCCCAAAACGTGATCAAAAGATTCAAAGATCTAAAGATGAAAATACAATAGCAAAAGGTCCTATTTGTAGAGAACTAGTAGCCTAGGGTTTACAGAAATGAGTAAATGACATAAAAATCCACTTTCGGGCCCACTTGGTGTGTGCTTGGGCTGAGCATTGAAGCATTTTCGTGTAGAGACTCTTCTTGGAGTTAAACGCCAGCTTTTGTGCCAGTTTGGGCGTTTAACTCCCATTCTTGTGCCAGTTCCGGCATTTAACGCCAGAATTCTTGAGCTGACTTGGAATGCCTGTTTGGGCCATCAAATCTCGGGAAAAGTATGAACTATTATACATTGCTGGAAAGCCCAATATGCCTACTTTCCAATGAAGTTGAGAGAGCGCCAATTGGGCTTTTATAGCTCCAGAAAATCCACTTCGAGTGCAGGGAGGTCAGAATCCAACAGCATCTGCAGTCCTTTTCAGCCTCTGAATCAGATTTTTGCTCAGGTCCCTCAATTTCAGCCAGAAAATACCTGAAATCACAGAAAAACACACAAACTCATAGTAAAGTCCAGAAAAGTGAATTTTAACTAAAATCTAATAAAATTATAATAAAAACTAACTAAAACATACTAAAAACATACTAAAAACAATGCCAAAAAGCGTATAAATTATCCGCTCATCACAACACCAAACTTAAATTGTTGCTTGTCCCCAAGCAACTGAAGATCAAATAAGATAAAAAGAAGAGAATATACAGTGAATTCCAAAAACATCTATGAAGATCAGTATTAATTAGATGAGCGGGGCTTTTAGCTTTTTGCCTCTGAACAGTTTTGGCATCTCACTTTATCCTTTGAAATTCAGAATGATGGGCTTCTATAGGAACTCAGAATCCAGATAGTGTTATTGATTCTCCTAGTTAAGTATGATGATTCTTGAACATAGCTACTTTATGAGTCTTGGCTGTGGCCCAAAGCACTCTGTCTTCCAGTATTACCACCGGATACATACATGCCACAGACACATAACTAGATGAACCTTTTCAGATTGTGACTCAGCTTTGCTAGAGTCCCCAATTAGAGGTGTCCAGGGTTCTTAAGCACACTCTTTTTGCCTTGGACAACTTTATTATTTCTTTTTCTTTTTTTTCATTTTTTTTTGTATCAACTGCTTTTTCTTGCTTCAAGAATCATTTTTATGATTTTTCAGATCCTCAGTAACATGTCTCCTTTTTCATCATTCTTTCAAGAGCCAACATTCATGAACAACAAATTCAAAAGACATATGCATTGTTCAAGCATACATTTAGAAGTCAAAGTATTGCCACCACATCAAAATAATTAATCTATTATAAAATTCAAAATTCATGCAATTCTTCTCTTTTTCAATTAAGAACATTTTTTCATTTAAGAAAGGTGATGGATTCATAGGACATTCATAACTTTAAGGCATAGACACTAAGACACTAATGATCATAAGACACAAACATAGAGAAACATAAGCATAAGAATTCGAAAAACAGAGAAATAAAGGACAAGAGATTAAAGAACGGGTCCACCTTAGTGATGGCGGCTTGTTCTTCCTCTTGAAGATCTAATGGAGCGCTTGAGCTCCTCAATGTCTCTTCCTTGCCTTTATTGCTCCTCTCTCATGATTCTTTGATCTTCTCTAATTTCATGGAGGAGGATGGAATGTTCTTGGTGCTCCACCCTTAGTTGTCCCATGTTGGAACTCAATTCTCCTAGGGAGGTGTTGATTTGCTCCTAATAGTTTTGTGGAAGAAAGTGCATCCCTTGAGGCATCTCAGGGATTTCATGATGAGTGGGATCTCTTGTTTGCTCCATCCTTTTCTTAGTGATGGGCTTGTCCTCATCCATGAGGGTGTCTCCCTCTATGTCAATTCCGACTGAATAACAGACGTGACAAATGAGATGAGGGAAGGCTAACCTTGCCAAGGTAGAGGACTTGTCCGCCACCTTATAAAGTTCTTGGGATATAACCTCATGAACTTCTATTTCCCCTCCAATCATGATGCTATGAATCATGATGGCCCGGTCTATAGTAACTTCGGACCGGTTGCTAGTGGGAATGATTGAGCGTTGGATAAACTCCAACCATCACCTAGCCACGGGCTTGAGGTCATGCCTTCTCAGTTGAACCGGCTTCCTTCTTGAATCTCTCTTCCATTGAGCGCCCTCTTCACAAATGTCTATGAGGACTTGGTCCAACCTTTGATCAAAGTTGACCCTTCTAGTATAAGGGTGTTCATCTCCTTGCATCATGGGCAAGTTGAATGCCAACCTTACATTTGCCGGACTAAAATCTAAGCATTTCTCCCGAACCATTGTAAGCAAATTCTTTGGGTCCAGGTTCACACTTTGATCATGGTTCTTGGTGATCCATGCATTGGCATAGAACTCTTGAACCATTAAGATTCTGACTTGTTGAATGGGGTTGGTAAGAACTTCCCAACCTCTTCTTCAGATCTCATGTCGGATCTCCGGATATTCACTCTTTTTAAGTTTGAAAGGGACCTCGGGGATCACCTTCTTCATGGCCACAACTTCATAGAAGTGGTCTTGATGCACCCTTGAGATGAATCTCTCCATCTTCCATGACTCGGAGGTGGAAGCTTTTGCCTTCCCTTTCCTCTTTCTAGAGGTTTCTTCGGCCTTAGATGCCATAAATGGTTATGGAAAAACAAAAAGCAATGCTTTCACCACACCAAACTTAGAAGTTTTGCTCGTCCTCGAACAAAAGAAGAAAGAAGAGAGTAGAAGAAGAAGAAATAGAGGAGATGGAGGTGGCTTTGTGGTTCAGCCAAGGTGGAGAAGTAGTGTTTAGGTTGTGTGAAAATGAAGGAGTGAAGAAGGGATTATATAGGGGTGGGGAGAGGGGTAGGGTTCGGTCATGGATGGGTGGTTTTGGGAGGGAAAGTGGTTTGAATTTAAATGGTGAGGTAGGTGGGGTTTTATGAAGGGTGGATGTGAGTGGTGAAGAGAATAATGGGATATGATAGGTGAGGGGTGGTGGACAAAATTGTGATCCTCAAAGTTGGTCTCTTTGTATTTGTATGAAATCAAAAATACCCCAAAGAGATCATGGTGTGATAATTGGGATCTTAATAATCCCTGGTGTGATCATAACTCCGTTCAACTTAACCAGCAAGTGTACTGGGTCATCCAAGTAATACCTTACGTGAGTAAGGGTCGATCCCACAGAGATTGTTGGTATGAAGCAAGCTATGGTCACCTTGTAAATCTCAGTTAGGCAGATTAAATTGGTTTATGGTGAGTTCGAAAATTAATAAATAAATAGAAATAAAAAGGGATAGAAATACTTATGTAAAGCAATAGTGGAAATTTCATATAAGTGTGTGAAGATGCTGTGCTCCTCTCGTATCTCTATTTTCTTATTACATTCATCCAATCCTTCCTTCTCCTTTCCATGGCAAGCTGTATGTAGGGCATCACCGTTGTCAATGGCTACATCCCATCCTCTCAGTGAAAACGTTCCTATGCTCTGTCACAGCACGGCTAATCATCTGTCGGGTCTCAATCAGGTTGGAATAGAATCCCTTGATTCTTTTGCGCTTGTCATCACGCCCTGCCTTCAAGAGTTTGAAGCTCGTCACAGTCATTCAATCCCAGAATCCTACTCGGACACTACAAGAAAAACACCCATTCACCCACACTTTTTTTAAGCTACATTTGAAAAGCGTAGCCTATTCATAGAATGGGCTACGCTTTTCTCCGTGTTCCCCTTTTATAAGAGAATAGAAAACACAATTGTAGCATCATTTAAAATGTGTAGGCTTAGATACAACAAAAATCACTTATAAAGCGTAGCCTTATGTTAATATCTATAGGTACACCTTTCATACCAAAGAAAACACTTTTAAAAAGTAACATATTTGCTATATTTTGAGTGCACTTTAAAAGCGTAGCCTAATGTATCTAGACCAAATGCACCCAAACACTTAGTAATTTTTCTTTTCCTTATCACCAAATCACACTCACATTTGAATACCCTCACTTTCGCCATCTGATCAGAAAAAAGTTTCGCCCCTCACCTTCGCAAATCACCTTCGAATTAATTCTTCAAAACCCTAACCCTAACACACCCACACACTCACACTCATTCTCACCATCACTCACCACCCCCACCACGCCCCCTTTCACACACACACACACCCAGATCCGAGAGAAAGAGTGAACCAGAGGGAGGAGAGGAGGAGACGGAGATGAGAGAGCGTGATCGAGAGAATGGAGAGTGAGAGGGGGTCACCGCCGCAACGTCGTTGCAGCCGCCGCCATTGCCGTCGCGGAGCAGGGAGCCCAGAGGGGAGAGAGAGACGATTTGCAGACGAGATGGAGAGAGAGGACGAAGATGCGACGCAAGAGAGGAGGCTGTTCCGCCGTGCGCTGTCGTCGCTCCTGGGGTCGATTGAAGCCGCCGCCGCAGCTAGGGCTTGCCGTGCTCCTGGGGTCAATCTCTGCGCTTCTCATCGTTGTCTCTGTGCTCACGTCGTCGATTAGGTATGTATTAATTTCTATTTGGTTCTGAAATTTCAGGGGTTCCGATTTTTGAAAGCGGTTTCCGGTCAGTAATCACAAACACAGCTACTATGCTCTTATTTATTTCTTGTATTTCAATTACAATGTTGAAATTTGAGAGTAAACCAAGTTGATGCATGAGCCAGATACGCCATTGTTGTGGTAATTTCAGAGATAATAGTGTGTTGAGTTCTTTTTCAGAAGGGAGCTCAAAGAGTTAGGTGTGACACTTCCAAAGGATGCATTCGAACTGATTTTTGTTTTCCTCCAAGAGTGGTAAGTGGTGTCTGCTCTCTGTTGCATCACTTTAGTTTTGTTTCCATATTGATTCTGTTTTTATTTTTTTAAGTTGATATATAATTAATTAGTTAATTAGTCCTTTATGGAAGACATGCATAACTTCCACCAAAGCTTCCAGAAATTTGATTCCCTGCCCACTACTACTACCATAGTACTAACTGTCAAGCATTTTTTGTGTTTTTGTTAATTTCTTTTTCTCCAATCCGTAAGATTTGATCATTGAATGGTATACTAACTTCTACTGTATTTACGATTCGCTCGAATTATTCAATTGGGTTTCCTTGAATTTTTGGTTTCAATATTCAATAGAAACACCGCACAATTTGTCTATGTGCGTAGCTATTATTGTTGAAATAATTTGCATATCCTGAATGTTCAATACATGTTTAATTAATGCTTTTCCTCTCCATGTTTCATATTGTAAGTTGTAATTTCTATCTCATTAGCATGTGAATCAAATTAAAAATTAATTTCATAGAAAAATTGGTTCACATGGCTGCAATTCCTGCATTGATGCAGTTTCAGTGGTTATAGTAACAACAATGTTTATGTTGCATTCATGACTGTGTCTACAAAATGTTGATTTTGGTACCATGTTACTAGTCGACGGAGTTCGTTAGTTGAGTGAACTTATACAGTTGTGTTTATTAATTGGTGAAAGATACAAATTATTGTTGAAGAATTTGGAATTAAGTTATGCATTTTGTCATTTCTTTTTATGCTTTGGCCTTTCAGGGACAAACTCCACTTTTTCCCAAAATTTCAGCCACGAGGCTGCTGGGCATGTAATTTTGGTATTTCTTTTTCTGTGTGATTAATTTAGAAGTATGCTGTATTTGCATTTGAATTACATATGATTGAAGAACAGGGATTTTATAAGGATGTTGAAACTTGAAAGAAAGAAATGGACCACTGACTCATTAAAATTTTGAAAATGATCAGTTTGGATGCTTGGCTAAACGTATTAGTGGAGACATTCAATGATTGTCACATAGGAATTGAAACTTGATCTCTTATTTTCTGTAATTATGCTTGGCTAAGTGCTTCAGTATAATTTTACTTTGGTGCATGCTCTGTGCAGTTATTTAGGGATATTGGCTTAGCATTTTATTGAGAATTATTATATGCATTTTCTGTAATTTGCATTTGAGTTCATTATGAATGCTGACCAATGAATTTTATTGACAATTATTATATGAAATTGCTTTACATTACACTTTTATGATTTTGACTGAAAATTCTTATTTGTTTTGTATTAGAATCTTGGCAAATAGACATTCTGCACATAGGAAGCTGCAATACATATCAAAGTTAGATAGAAGTGTAACTTCATTTCAGGTTAGTTATTTATTGCGGCATATAATTTAGCAATAACTTGCACCAATTTGTAATTTAGATATTACTTGTCCTGTTTCTTTTTTTTCCACACCTTCCTCACACACGCCCTTCCCCTAACTTGACTATTATACCCTAATCTCAATTCGTAATTTAGTAATAATATAATCATCATGACTTAATATCATAGGCCCAAATGGAATGCCAAACTTCGATGCCTTTTTAATAATACTATTAATAGAAAACTTATTTTAAGAAGAGTAAGTAATTAATTGTAAATTAAAAAAATAATAATTATTTAAAAGTTTCAAAACATTAGCATGTGTGTGTTCTATTTCATTGAGTATAAAAATTAACTCTCCCTCTTGTTCATAATATGATATGTCCTCTCCATGCAAAACACGAGATCCTTTTCAACACTGACATCCATTTTTGCATTCAGTATCTTTCTTCCTCTCATAAAGTCTTATATAATTATAAAATAAAAATAAAAATAAAAATAAAAATAAATAAAATATTGCAAAAAATGGCCCCTTTTGCTTAGTTAGAGTTCCCCCAAGCAATCCCCCAGAAGTGGTTAATGACTAATGAATAATCACACTACCATTACCAATTACCAAATGTCACATTGGACAGCACCAACAGGCAAATCATTGTATATTACACAATTTAATCTCTTTAATAATTGATTGGATATAAACTGCAACTTGAATATTTCTTGTGAATCTGCTTGTTCCCCCAATCATTTATAGCATTTTATCTAGCTTATGCTTTTTTTTTTTATCTTTGAATTCTAAATTTGGATTTGTGAAATACTACTATGCATTGGTGAAACTTGCACACAGTACAGAAAGAATTAATGATATCAGTCATTGATAGTTTTGAGTTTGATTTTTTAATTTTTATAATTGCGAATGTCATTATAAATATTTTTCTAATTTTTTTTATATAATTATGCAGGATAATATTGAGGATGATAATAAAGATTAAGCTGATTATTATTGTGGTTTATTGGCTAAGATAGAGTAGTGTTAGGAATGGATACATGTATGGTTGATTAATGACTTTTATTAGAAGATACTTATGTAGGATATAATATTTTAGTTTTTCGTAGAGTATTAATAGTAAATTCTAAATGTATCATGATTATTTTGGTATGACTATGCTTGCTTTAGTATGAGATGTATGAATATTCAAAATTAACTTCATTCTAGTATTTTTGGATCATTATTATAAATATATTTTGGTTATGTGATAATTTTTATTATTTAAAGAAATTATTTAGTATAATTATGTTGTATTAATAATTATTAGAATATTATATATATACAGAAAATTAAAAAAAATAATAAGGGACCTAAGGCTACACTTATATACAGTAGCCATGGTATACAAAAAAAAGGAGGGACCTAAGGCTACGCTTATAAAAAGTAGCTATGGTATACAATGTGGTTACGCTTTACAAGTGATGCAGTAGCGTTGAAAAGCGTAGCTTATTCTAGAGAAATGAAAGCTGAAAAGCGTAGCCTTTGGTCCTGGACAGCATCATTTGAAAAGCGTTGCCTATTCCTAAACGCCAAAAGCGTAGTCCTTGGTGCAGAAAAGCGTAGCCTTTGAGAATAGGCAACGGTCGAATAGGAATCACCCAAAAAAGCGTAGCCGTAGCCCAAAAAGCATAGCCGTAGCCTAAGGCATCATTTTTTTTTCACTTTTGGCTACACTTTTCAAGTGTACCTGAATGGGTGTTTTTCTTGTAGTGGGAATACGATAGACAAGGTTTAGACTTTCCGGATCCTCATGAATGCTGCCATCTATCTAGCTTATACCACGAAGATTCTGTTGGGGAATCTAAGAGACATGCGCCCGGCCTAGAGTAGAACGGAAGTGGTTGTCAGTCACGCACGTTCATAGGTGAGAATGATGATGAGTGTCACGGATCATCACATTCATCAAAGTTAAGTGTAACGTATATCTTGGAATAAGGATAGAAGAGAATTGAATAGAAAGTAATAATAATTGTATTGAAACTTGAGGTACAGCAGAGCTCCACACCCTTAATCTATGGTGTGCAGAAACTCCACTGTTGAAAATACATAAGTGAAAGGTTCAAGCATGGCTAAATGGCCAGCCCCCTAAAACGTGCTCAATGGCCTCCTAAGATGAAGAATAAAACAAAACTGAGACCAAAGATGAAACGTGGTCAAAAGACGACTAATACACTAGTAAAAAGTCTTATATATACTAAACTAGCTACTAGGGTTTACATGAGTAAGTAATTGATGCATAAATCCACTTCCGGGGCCCACTTGGTGTATGCTTGGGCTGAGCTTGATCTATCCACGAGCTGAGGCTTCTCTTGGAGTTGAACTCCAAGTTATAACGTGTTTTGGGCGTTCAACTCCGGATCATGACGTGTTTCTAGCGTTTAACTCCAGACAGCAGCATGTACTTGGCGTTCAACGCCAAGTTACGTCGTCAATTTCCGCATAAAGTATAAACTATTATATATTGCTGGAAAGCTCTGGATGTCTACTTTCCAACGCCGTTGAGATCGCGCCAATTGGAGTTCTGTAGCTCCAGAAAATTCATTTCGAGTTCAGGGAGGTCAGATTCCAACAGCATCAGCAGTCTTTTTGTCAGCCTTTTTCAAAGTTTTGCTCAAGTTCCTCAATTTCAGCCAGAAATTACCTGAAATCACAGAAAAACACACAAACTCATAGTAAAGTCCAGAAATGTGAATTTAACATAAAAACTAATGAAAACATCCCTAAAAGTAGCTTAAACTTACTAAAAACTACCTAAAAACAATGCCAAAAAGCGTATAAATTATCCGCTCATCACAACACCAAACTTAAATTGTTGCTTGTCCCCAAGCAACTGAAAATCAATTAGGATAAAAAGAAGAGAATATACTATAAATTCCAAAATATCAATGAATATTAATTATAATTAGATGAGCGAGACTTGTAGCTTTTTGCTTCTGAACAGTTTTGGCATCTCATTTTTTTCCTTTGAAGTTTAGAATGATTGGCTTCTCTAGAAACTTAGAATTTCGGATAGTGTTATTGACTTTCCTAGTTAAGTATGTTGATTCTTGAACACAGCTACTTATGAGTCTTGGCTGTGGCCCTAACCATTTTATTTTCCAGTATTACCACCGGATACATAAATGCCACAGACACATGACTGGATGAACCTTTTCAGATTGTGACTCAGCTTTGCTAGAGTCCCCAGTTAGTGGTGTCCAGAGCTCTTAAGCACACTCTTTTTGCTTTGGATCACGACTTTAACCACTCAGTCTCAGGCTTTTCACTTGGACCTTCATGACACAAGCACATGGTTAGGGACAGCTTGATTTAGCCGCTTAGGCCTGGATTTGATTTCCTTGGGCCCTCCTATCCATTGATGCTCAAAGCCTTGGATCCTTTTTACCCTTGCCTTTTGGTTTTAAGGGCTATTGGCTTTTTCTGCTTGCTTTTTCTTTTTCTTTCTATTTTTATTTTTTTTTGCCAATTTTTTTCTTCTTTTTTTTCGCAAGCTTTCTTTTTCACTGCTTTTTCTTGCTTCAAGAATCAATTTCATGATTTTTCAGATCATCAATAACATTTCTCTTTGTTCATCATTCTTTCAAGAGCCAACAATTTTAACATTCATAAAAAACAATATCAAAAGACATATGCACTGTTCAATCATTCATTCAGAAAACAAAAAGTATTGTCACCACATCAATATAATTAAATTAAATTCAAGGATAAATTCGAAATTCATGTACTTCTTGTTCTTTTGAATTAAAACATTTTTCATTTAAGAGAGGTGAAGGATTTCATGGAATTTATTCATAGTTTGAAGACATAGTTACTACATACTAATGATCATGAAATAAAGACACAAAACATAGATAAACACAACATAAAAACCGAAAAGCAGAAAGAAATAAGAACAAGGAATGAATCCACCTTTAGTGGCGTCTTCTTCTTGAAGGACCAACAATGTCCTTAAGCTCTTCTATGTCTCTTCCTTGCCTTTGTTGCTCCTCCCTCATTGCTCTTTGGTCTTCTCTTATTTCATGGAGAATGATGGAGTGCTCATGATGTTCCACCCTTAATTGTTCAACATTGTGGCTCAAATCTTCTAAGGAAGTGTTGAGTTGTTCCCAATAATTTTTGGGAGGAAAGTGCATCCCTTGAGGCATCTCAGGGATTTCTTGATGATGAGCTTCCTCATGCATCTCTTGAGATCCGTGGAGGGTCTCTCTTGCTTGTTCCATCCTCTTCTTGGTGATGGGCTTATCCTCTTCAATGGGGATGTCTCCTTCTATGATAACTCCAGCTAAGTAACATAAATGGCAAATAAGGTGAGGAAAAGCTAGCCTTGCCATGGTGGAGGGCTTGTCGGCTATTTTGTAGATTTCATTGGAGATGACCTCATGAACTTCTACTTCCTCTCCAATCATGATGCTATGAATCATGATGGCCCGATCCACAGTAACTTCAGATCGGTTGCTAGTGGGAATGATGGAGCGTTGAATGAACTCCAACCATCTTCTAGCCACAGGCTTGAGGTCAGTCTTCTTAGTTGAACTGGCTTGCCTTTGGAGTCTCTCTTCCATTGAGCTCCTTCCACACATATGTCCATTAGGACTTGGTCCAACCTTTGATTAAAGTTGACCCTTCTAGTGTAGGGGCGTTCATCACCTTGCATCATGGGCAAGTGGAATGCCAACCTTACATTCTCCGGACTAAAATCTTAGTATTTCTTTCGAACCATTGTGAGATAATTCTTTGGACTCGGGTTCATACTTTGATCATGGTTCCTAGTGATCCATGCATTGGCATAGAACTCTTGAACCATTAAGATTCCGACTTGTTGCATGGGGTTGGTTAAGACTTCCCAACCTCTTCTTCGGATCTCATGTCGGATTTCCGAATACTCATTTTTCTTGAGCTTGAAAGGGACCTCAGGGATCACCTTCTTCTTTGCCACAACATCATAGAAGTGGTCTTGATGGCTCTTGGAGATGAATCTTTCCATCTCCCATGACTCGGAGGTAGAAGCTTTTGTCTTCTCTTTTCCTTTTCTAGAGGATTCTCCGGCCTTAGGTGCCATTGATGGTAGTGGAAAACAAAAAAGATTGTACTTTGACCACACCAAACTTAAATTATTGCTCGTCCTCGAGCAATAGAAGAAAGAAGAGAAGAAGAAGAAGAAGAAGAGAATATGGTAGAAAGGGAGAGATGTAGGTTCGGCCAAGGTGAAGAGGAGGGGGTTGTGTTGTGTGAAAATGAAGTAGAATGGAAGGGTATATATAGGGAAAGGGGGGAGTGTATGTTCGGCCATTTAGGGTGGGAATGGGTGGGAAAATGGTTTTGAATTTTTGAAGGTAGGTGGGGTTTATGGGGAAGAGTGGATGGATGTGAGTGGTGAGGGGGGTGATTGGGAAGAGGGATTGAGGTGATTGGTGAAGAGTGTTGGGTAGTGTGACATGGGGAAATCCCAAAGTAGGGTTAGGAGGTAAGGTGGGAATATAGTAGGTGGGGATCCTATGGGATCCACAGATCCTGAGGTGATCCTGTGGGGTCCACAGATCCTGAGGTGTCAAGGAATTCCATCCCTGCACCAAATAGGCATGTAAAATGCCTTTGCACACCATTCTGGCGTTTAAACGCCGTGTGGTGCACATTCTGGGCGTTCAACGCCCATGTAAAGCATGTTTCTGGCGTTGAACGCCAGTTTCATGCTTGTTACTGGCGTTCAGCACCAGCTTTTCTTCTCTAGGCACATTCCTGGCGTTCAGCGCCAGAATGTTGCTTGTTTTTGGCGTTCAGCGCCAGAATGATGCTCTGTTCTGGCGTTGAACGCCGGCCAGATGCATCTTACTGGCGTTGAACGCCAGCCTGTGCTTCCTCTAGGGTGTGATTTTTTTTCTTCTGCTGTTTTTGATTCTGCTTTTAATTTTTATGATTTTTTCGTGACTCCTCATGATCATGTACCTAATAAAACATAAAATAACAATAAAATAAAAATTAGATAAAATTGGGTTGCCTCCCAACAAGCGCTTCTTTAATGTCAATAGCTTGACAGTGGCTCTCATGGAGCCACAAGGTGATCAGGTCAATGTTGTATAGTCCCAACACCAAACTTAGAGTTTGGATATGGGGTCTTAACACCAAACTTAGAGTTTGGTTGTGGCCTCACAACACCAAACTTAGAATTTGATTGTGGGGGCTCTTCTTGACTCTGAACTGAGAGAAGCTCTTCATTCTTACTCTCTTTTGTCACAGAGGGATGGCCATGTGCTTTAAACACAAGGTAGTCCCCATTCAATTGAAGGACTAGTTCACCTCTGTTGACATCTATCACAGCTTCTGCTGTGGCTAGGAAAGGTCTTCCAAGGATGATGCATTCATCCTCTTCCTTCCTAGTGTCTAAGATTATGAAATCAGCAGGGATGTAAAGGCCTTCAATCTTTACTAACACGTCCTCCACTATTCCATAAGCTTGTCTCAATGACTTGTCTGCCAATTGTAATGAGAACAAGGCAGGTTGTACCTCAATGATCCCCAGCTTCTCCATTACAGAGAGTGGCATAAGATTTATCCCTGACCCTAGATCACATAGAGCTTTTTCAAAGGTCATGGTGCCTATGGTACAAGGTATTAAGAACTTGCCAGGATCTTGTTTCTTTTGAGGTAGAGCTTTCTGAATCCAAGAATCTAGTTCACTAATGAGCAAGGGAAGTTCACTTTCCCAAGTCTCATTACCAAACAACTTGGCATTCAGCTTCATGAAAGCTCCTAAATATTGAGCAACTTGCTCTCCAGTCACATCTTCATCCTCTTCAGAGGAAGAATAGTCTTCAGAGCTCATGAATGGCAGAAGGAGATTTAGTGGAATCTCTATGGTCTCTATATGAGCCTCAGATTCCTTTGGATCCTTAATAGGAAATTCCTTCTTGCTTGAGGGACGTCCCAGGAGGTCTTCCTCACTAGGATTTTCGTCCTCCTCCTCCCTTGTGCATTCGGCCATATTGATTATATCAATGGCCTTGCATTCTCCTTTTGGATTCTCTTCTGTATTGCTTGGGAGAATACTGGGAGGAGTTTCAATGACTTTCTTACTCAGCTGGCCCACTTGTGCCTCCAGATTTCTGATGGAGGATCTTGTTTCATTCATGAAACTGAAAGTGGCCTTTGACAGATCAGAGACTAGATTGGCTAAATTAGAAGTGTTTTGTTCAGAATTCTCTGTCTGTTGCTGAGAAGATGATGGATATGGCTTGCTATTGTTCAGCCTATTGCGTCCACCATTGTTAAAGCCTTGTTGAGGCTTTTGTTGATCCTTCCATGAGAAATTTGGATGATTTCTCCATGATGAGTTATAGGTGTTTCCATAAGGTTCACCCATGTAATTAACCTCTGCCATGGCAGGGTTCTCAGGATCATAAGCTTCTTCAGAAGCTGCCTCTTTAGTACTGTTGGATGCGTGTTGCCATCCATTCAGACTTTGAGAGATCATGTTGACCTGTTGAGTCAACACTTTGTTCTGAGCCAATATGGCATTTAGAGCATCAATTTCAAGAACTCATTTCTTCTGAGGTATCCTATTATTCACGGAATTCCTCTCAGAGGTGTACATGAATTGGTTGTTTGCAACCATGTCAATGAGTTCTTGAGCCTCTTCAGGCGTTTTCTTTAGGTGAATAGATCCACCTGCCGAATGGTCCAATGACATTTTCGAAAATTCAGACAGGCCATAATAGAATATATCTAATATGGTCCATTCTGAAAACATGTCAGATGGACATCTTTTGGTCAGCTGCTTGTATCTTTCCCAAACTTCATAGAGGGATTCACCATCTTTTTGCTTGAAGGTTTGAACATCCACTCTCAGCTTGCTCAGCTTTTGAGGAGGAAAGAATTTATCCAAGAAGGCAGTGACCAGCTTATCCCATGAGTCCAGGCTATCCTTGGGTTGTGAATCCAACCATATTCTAGCTTTGTCTCTTACAGCAAAAGGGAAAAGCATGAGTCTGTAGACTTCAGGATCAACTCCATTCGTCTTTACAGTCTCACAGATATGCAACAACTCAGTTAAAAAATGGTAAGGATCTTCAGATGGAAGTCCATAAAACTTGCAGTTTTGTTGCATTAAGGCAACTAGCTGAGGTTTCAGCTCAAAATTATTGGCTCCAATGGCAGGAATGGAGATGCTTCTTCCATCAAACTTGGACGTTGGCTTTGTGAAGTCACCAAGCATTCTTCTTGCATTATTATTATTTTCGGCTGCCATCTCCTTCTCTTGTTCTAATATTTCTGAAAGGTTACCTTTAGATTGTTGTAACTTAGCTTCTCTTAATTTTCTCTTCAGAGTCCTTTCAGGTTCTGGATCAATTTCAACAAGAGTGCCTCTATCCTTGCTCCTGCTCATATAAAAGAGAAGAAAACAAGAAAAGAAAGAGGAATCATCTATGTCACAGTATAGAGATTCCTTTATGTTAGTAGAAAAAGAAAGGGGGAAGAAAGTAGAAGAGGGGATTCGGATATTTAGGTGAAGAGGGGTGAAGAGAAGTGTTAGTAATTAAATAAATAAATAGAATAAGAAAAGAGAGGGAGAATTTCGAAAATAATTTTAAAAAGGTGTTAGTAATTTTTGAAAATTAAAGATAAGATAAGATTAAAATTAAATTTTAAAACAAAAAGAATTTTTGAAAAAGAGAGAAGTATTTTCGAAAATTAGAGAGGGAAGAGTAGTTAGTTGGTTTTGAAAAAGATAGGAAACAAACAAAAAGTTAGTTAGTTGATTGAAAAGATATTAAAATCAAATTTGAAAAGATAAGAAGATAAGAAGTTAGATAAGATATTTTGAAATCAAATTTTGAAAAAAAAGATAAAATTTTTTTGAAAAAGATATGATAAAAGATAAAAAGATTTAATTTTTAAATTTAAAATTACTTACTTCACTAACAAGAAACTTCAAGATAAGATTCTAGAACTTAAAGATTGAACCTTTCTTAACAAGAAAGTAACAAACTTCAAATTTTTGAATCAATCACATTAATTATTAGTGAATTTTCGAAAATATGATATAAAGATAAGAAAAAGATTTTGAAAATATTTTGAAAAATATTTTTGAAATTTTCAAAAAATAGGAAAGAATGAAAAAGATATAATTTTTGAAAAAGATTTTGAAAAGATAAGATTTTTAAAATTGAAATTTTGACTTGACTTGTAAGAAACAACTAATTTTTAAAAATTTTTGACCAAGTCAACCCAAAATTTCGAAAATTTGGAGGGAAATAAGGAAAAGATATTTTTTTGATTTTTGAATATTTTAATTATGAGAAAGAAAAACACAAACATGACCCAAAACATGAAAATTTTGGATCAAAACACAAGATGCATGCAAGAACACTATGAATGTCAAGATGAACACCAAGAACACTTTGAAGATCATGATGAACATCAAGAACATATTTTAAAAAAAAAATTTTTTTTGATGCAAAGAAAACATGCATGACACCACACTTAGAAATCTTTAATGCATGGACTCTAACAAACGAAAAATGCATATGAAAAACAACAAACAACACAAAACAAGAACTCATCAAGATCAAACAAGAAAAATTGTCAAGAACAACTTGAAGATCATGAAGAACACTATGAATGCATGGAATTTCGAAAAATGCAAGAAAAAATTTTAAAGCATGCAATTGACACCAAACTTAAAATTTGACTCAAGACTCAAACAAGAAACACAAAATATTTTTTATTTTTATGATTTTCTAATTTTTTTGGATTTTTATTAATTTTTTCGAAAATATTCTTTTAGAAAAACGAAAATAAAAGAAAAAATTTGAAAAAAATTTTTGAAAAGAAAATAAAAAGAAAATTACCTAATCTGAGCAACAAGATGAACCGTCAGTTGTCCATACTCGAACAATCCCCGGCAACGGCGCCAAAAACTTGGTGGACGAAATTGTGATCCTCAAAGTTGGTCTCTTTGTATTTGTATGAAATCAAAAATACCCCAAAGAGATCATGGTGTGATAATTGGGATCTTAATAATCCCTAGTGTGATCATAACTCCGTTCAACTTAACCAGCAAGTGTACTGGGTCATCCAAGTAATACCTTACGTGAGTAAGGGTCGATCCCACAGAGATTGTTGGTATGAAGCAAGCTATGGTCACCTTGTAAATCTCAGTTAGGCAGATTAAATTGGTTTATGGTGAGTTCGAAAATTAATAAACAAATAGAAAATAAAAAGGGATAGAAATACTTATGTAAAGCAATAGTGGGAATTTCAGATAAGTGTGTGAAGATGATGTGCTCCTCTCGTATCTCTATTTTCTTATTACATTCATCCAATCCTTCCTTCTCCTTTCCATGGCAAGCTGTATGTAGGGCATCACCGTTGCCAATGGCTACATCACATCCTCTCAGTGAAAACGTTCCTATGCTCTGTCACAGCACGGCTAATCATCTGTCGGTTCTCAATCAGGTTGGAATAGAATCCCTTGATTCTTTTGCGCTTGTCATCACGCCCAGCCTTCAGGAGTTTGAAGCTCGTCACAGTCATTCAATCCCAGAATCCTACTCGGAATACCATAGACAAGGTTTAGACTTTCCGGATCCTCATGAATGCCGCCATCTATCTAGCTTATACCACGAAGATTCTGTTGGGGAATCTAAGAGATATGCGCCCGGCCTAGAGTAGAACGGAAGTGGTTGTCAGTCATGCGCGTTCATAGGTGAGAATGATGATGAGTGTCACGGATCATCACATTCGTCAAAGTTAAGTGTAACGTATATCTTGGAATAAGGATAGAAGAGAATTGAATAGAAAGTAATAATAATTGTATTGAAACTTGAGGTACAGCAGAGCTCCACACCCTTAATCTATGGTGTGTAGAAACTCCACTGTTGAAAATACATAAGTGAAAGGTTCAGGCATGGCCGAATGGCCAGCCCCCTAAAACGTGCTCAATGGCCTCCTAAGATGAAGAATAAAACAAAACTGAGACCAAAGATGAAACGTGGTCAAAAGACGACTAATACACTAGTAAAAAGTCTTATATATACTAAACTAGCTACTAGGGTTTACATGAGTAAGTAATTGATGCATAAATCCACTTCCGGGGCCCACTTGGTGTATGCTTGGACTGAGCTTGATCTATCCACGAGCTGAGCTTCTCTTGGAGTTGAACTCCAAGTTATAACGTGTTTTGGGCGTTCAACTCCGGATCATGACGTGTTTCTGGCGTTTAACTCCAGACAGCAGCAAGTACTTGGCGTTCAACGCCAAGTTACGTCATCAATTTCCGCATAAAGTATGGACTATTATATATTGCTGGAAAGCTATGAGTGTCTACTTTCCAACGCCATTAAGAACGCGCCAATTGAAGTTCTGTAGCTCCAGAAAATCCGTTTCGAGTGCAATGAGGTCAGATTCCAACAGCATCAGCAGTCCTTTTGTTAGCCTTTTTCAGAGTTTTGCTCAAGTCCCTCAATTTCAGCCAGAAATTACCTGAAATCACAGAAAAACACACAAACTCATAGTAAAGTCCAGAAATGTTAATTTAACATAAAAACTAATGAAAACATCCCTAAAAGTAGCTTAAACTTACTAAAAACTACCTAAAAACAATGCCAAAAAGCGTATAAATTATCCGCTCATCAAGGGGTTTTTGGGGAAGAGGTGTTGAGGTGATTGGTGAATTGGTGAAGAGGAGAGAGAGTGGTGGGGTAGGTGGGGATCCTGTGGGATCCACAGATCCTGAGGTGTCAAGGAAAATTCATCCCTGCACCAAGTGGCGAGCAAAAATGCTCCCTTATGCCAATTCTGGCGTTAAACGCCGGGCTGGTGCCCATTTCTGGCGTTTAACACCAGCTTCTTGCCCTTTCCTGGCGTTTAACGCCAGTCTGGTGCCCCTTTCTGGCGTTAAACACCCAGAATGGTGCCAGACTGGGCGTTAAACGCCCATTTGCTGTCCTTACTGGCGTTTAAATGCCAGCAAGTTTTTCCTCCAGGGTGTGCTATTTTTCTTTCTGTTTTTCATGTTGTTTTTGCTTTTTCAATTGATTTTGTGACTTCCCATGATCATCAACCTACAGAAAACATAAAATAACAAAGGAAATATAGATAAATATAACATTGGGTTGCCTCCCAACAAGCGCTTCTTTAATGTCAGTAGCTTGACAGTGGGCTCTCATGGAGCCTCACAGATACTCAGAGCAATGTTAGAACCTCCCAACACCAAACTTAGAGTTTGAATGTGGGGGTTCAACACCAAACTTAGAAGTTGGTTGAGGCCTCCCAACACCAAACTTAGAGTTTGACTGTGGGGGCTCTGTTTGACTCTGTTTTGGGAGAAGCTCTTCATGCTTCCTCTCCATGGTTACAGAGGGATATCCTTGAGCCTTAAACACAAAGGATTCTTTATTCACTTGAATGATCAATTCTCCTCTGTCAACATCAATCACAGCCTTTGCTGTGGCTAGGAAGGGTCTGCCAAGGATGATGGATTCATCCATGCACTTCCCAGTCTCTAGGACTATGAAATCAGCAGGGATGTAATGGTCTTCAAATTTTACCAGAACATCCTCTACAAGTCTATAAGCTTGTTTTCTTGAATTGTCTGCCATCTCTAGTGAGATTCTTGCAGCTTGTACCTCAAAGATCCCTAGCTTCTCCATTACAGAGAGAGGCATGAGGTTTATGCTTGACCCTAGGTCACACAGAGCCTTCTTAAAGGTCATGGTGCCTATTGTACAAGGTATTGAGAACTTCCCAGGGTCCTGTCTCTTTTGAGGTAGTTTCTGCCTAGACAAGTCAGCCAGTTCTTTGGTGAACAAATGGGGTTCATCCTCCCAAGTCTCATTACCAAATAACTTGTCATTTAGCTTCATGATTGCTCCAAGGTACTTAGCAACTTGCTCTTCAATGACATCTTCATCCTCTTCAGAGGAAGAATACTCATCAGAACTCATGAATGGCAGAAGTAAATCCAATCGAATCTCTATGGTCTCAGTGTGAGCCTCAGATTCCCATGGTTCCTCATTAGGGAACTCATTGGAGGCCAGTGGACGTCCATTGAAGTCTTCCTCAGTGGCACTCACTACCTCTTTCTCCTCTCCAAGTTCGGCCATGTTGATGGCCTTGCACTCTCCTTTTGGATTCTCTTCTGTATTGCTTGGAAGAGTACTAGGAGGGAGTTCAGTAACTTTCTTACTCAGCTGACCCACTTGTGCCTCCAAGTTTCTAATGGAGGACCTTATTTCAGTCATGAAACTTTGAGTGGTTTTGATTAGATCAGAGACCATGGTTGCTAAGTCAGAGTGGCTCTGCTTAGGATTCTGTGTCTGTTGCTGAGAAGATGATGGAAAAGGCTTGCCATTGATAAACCTGTTTCTTCCACCATTATTGTTGTTGAAACCTTGTTGAGGTCTCTGTTGATCCTTCCATGAGAGATTTGGATGATTTCTCCATGAAGTATTATAGGTGTTTCCATAGGGTTCTCCAATGTAATTCACCTCTTCCATTGAAGGGTTTTCAGGATCAAAAGCTTCTTCTTCAGATGAAGCGTCCTTAATACTGCCTGGTGCAGCTTGCATTCCAGACAAACTTTGAGAAATCATATTGACTTGCTGAGTCAATATTTTGTTCTGAGCCAATATGGCATTCAAAGTATCAATCTCAAGAACACCTTTCTTCTGATTCATCCCATTGTTCACAGGATTCCTTTCAGAAGTGTACATGAATTGGTTATTTGCAACCATTTCAATTAGTTCTTGAGCTTCTGCAGGCATCTTCTTCAGATGAAGAGATCCTCCAGCAGAGCTATCCAATGACATCTTGCACAGTTCAGACAGACCATCATAGAAGATACCTATGATGCTCCACTCAGAAAGCATGTCAGAAGGACACTTTCTGATCAATTGTTTGTATCTTTCCCAAGCTTCATAGAGGGATTCACCTTCCTTCTGTCTGAAGGTTTGGACTTCCACTCTAAGCTTACTCAATTTTTGAGGTGGAAAGAACTTTGCCAAGAAGGCATTGACTAGCTTTTCCCAAGAGTTCAGGCTTTCTTTAGGTTTTGAATCCAACCATATCCTAGCTCTGTCTCTTACAGCGAAAAGGAATAGCATAAGTCTGTAGACCTCAGGGTTAACCCCATTGGTCTTGACAGTGTCACAGATTTGCAAGAATTTAGCTAAAAACTGATGAGGATCTTCCAATGGAAGTCCATGGAACTTGTAATTCTGTTGCATTAGAGAAACTAATTGAGGCTTAAGCTCAAAGTTGTTTGCTCCAATGGCAGGGATAGAGATGCTTCTCCCATAAAAGTCGGGAGTAGGTGCAGTAAAGTCACCCAGCACCTTCCTTGCATTGTTGGCATTGTTGTTGTTTTCAGCTGCCATGTCTTCTTCTTTGAAGAATTCTGCTAGGTCCTCTACAGAGAGTTGTGCTTTAGGTTCTCTTAGCTTTTGCTTCAAGGTCCTTTCAGGTTCAGGGTCAGCCTCAACAAAAGTGCTTTTGTCTTTGCTCCTGCTCATATGAAAGAGAAGAGAACAAGAAAATATGGAATCTTCTATGTCATAGTATAGAGATTCCTTGAGGTGTCAGAGGAATAGAAGGAGGAGGTAGAAGAATTAGGATGTGAGAAGAAGGGAAGAATTTTCGAAAATAAGTTAAAAGATTTTGAAAAAGAATTTTGAAAATTGATTGATGATTTTCGAAAACTAAGATTGAGAAAGAAGTAAAGTGATTTTTGAAAAAGATTTTGAAATTAGAAATCAAAGAGATATGATTGAAAACTATTTTTGAAAAAGATGTGATTAAGAAGATATGATTGAAAAGTTATGGTTTTAAAAAGATGTGATTGAAAAGATATGATTGAGAAACAATTTAAAAAGATTTGATTTTTTTAAAATTAATGACTTGGCTAACAAGAAAAGATATGATTCAAACATTAAACCTTTCTCAACAGAAAAGGCAACATACTTGAAATGTTGAATCAAATCATTAATTGTTAGCAAGTATCTTTGAAAATGGAAAGAAATTGATTTTGAAAATATATGATTGAAAAGATATGATTTGAAAAATATTTGATTTTGAAAAATTTTGAAAACTTGAAAAAAATTTGAGTTAAAAAGAAAATCTTCCCTCTTGTGCCATCCTGGCATTAAACGCCCAGAATGGTATACATTCTGGCGTTTAACGCCCAAAATGCTACCCTTTTGGGTGTTAACCCAGCCAGGGCACCTGGCTGGCGTTTAAACACCAGTTTTCCTTCTTCACTGGGCATTTTGAACGCCCAGCTTTTTCTGTGTAATTCCTCTGCTGTATGTTCTGAATCTTCAATTCTCTGCATTATTGACTTGAAAAGACACAAATTAAAATTTTTTTTGGATTTTTAATGATGAGGAAAAATCAAAATGCAACTAAAATCAAATAAACAATGCATGCAAGACACCAAACTTAGAAGTTTGTATACTACTGACACTAACAAATTGAGAATGCATATGAGAAACAACAAAACACACAAAACAAGAGAATTGAAAGATCAGAGTAAGTAAATCGTCAAGAACAACTTGAAGATCAATGAAGACACATGATAAATGCAAGAAGAACAGAAACATGCAATTGACACCAAACTTAAAATGAGACACTAGACTCAAACAGGAAATATTTTTGGTTTTTATGATTTTGTAATTTTTTTTTTGTTTTTTCGAAAATTATGTGGAAAAAGAAGATAAAGAGGATCAAAACTTTTAATAAGAATTCCAAGAATCATGCAATGTTAGTCTAAAGCTTCAGTCTAAAGGAATTAGACATGGCTAGCCAAGCTTCAGCAGGACATTACATTCAAGAGCTAAATTGATGAAGATCAATCAGCTTTGGTGATGATAAGAACATCACCTTAAAACATTAGAATTCATTCTTAAAAATTTTGAAAAATACCTAATCTAAGCAACAAGATGAACCGTCAGTTGTCCAAACTCGAACAATCCCCGGCAACGACGCCAAAAACTTGGTGCACGAAATTGTGATCATCAATGGCACCATCAACATGGTACGCTCAATTGCAATCTCAACTCTTTATCACAACTTCGCACAACTAACCAGCAAGTGCACTGGGTCGTCCAAGTAATAAACCTTACCCGAGTAAGGGTCGATCCCACAGAGATTGTTGGTATGAAGCAAGCTATGGTCATCTTGTAAATCCCAATCAGGCAGATTCAAATGGTTATAAATGATTTATGAATAAAACATAAAATAAAGATAGAGATACCTATGCAATTCATTGGTGAAAATTTCAGATAAGCGTATGGAGATGCTTTGTCCCTTCCGTCTCTCTGCTTTCCTACTGTCTTCATCCAATCCTTCTTACTCCTTTCCATGGCAAGCTGTATGTTGGACATCACCGTTGTCAATGGCTACAGTCCCGTCCTCTCAGTGAAAATGTTCAACGCGCTCTGTCACAGCACGGCTATTCAGCTGTCGGTTCTCGATCATGTCGGAATAGAATTCAGTGATTCTTTTGCGTCTGTCACTAACGCCCCATAATCGCGAGTTTGAAGCTCGTCACAGTTATTCAATCCTTGAATCCTACTCAGAATACCATAGACAAGGTTTAGACCTTCCAGACTCTCTTGAATGCCGCCATCAATTCTAGCTTATACCACGAAGATTCCGATTAAGGGATCCAAGAGATAAACATTCAAGCCTTGGTTGTCAGGCACGCGTTCATAAGTGAGAATGATGATGAGCGTCACATAATCATCACATTCATCATGTTCTTGGGTATGAATGAATATCTTAGAATAAGAATAAGCTGAATTGAATAGAAGAACAATAGTAATTGCATTAATACTCGAGGTACAGCAGAGCTCCACACCTTAATCTATGGTGTGTAGAAACTCCACCGTTGAAAATACATAAGAACAAGGTCTAGGCATGGCTGAGAGGCCAGCCCCCAAAACGTGATCAAAAGATTCAAAGATCTAAAGATGAAAATACAATAGCAAAAGGTCCTATTTGTAGAGAACTAGTAGCCTAGGGTTTACAGAAATGAGTAAATTACATAAAAATCCACTTTCGGGCCCACTTGGTGTATGCTTGGGCTGAGCATTGAAGCATTTTCGTGTAGAGACTCTTCTTGGAGTTAAACGCCAGCTTTTGTGCCAGTTTGGGCGTTTAACTCTCATTCTTGTGCCAGTTCTGACGTTTTACGCCAGAATTCTTGAGCTGACTTGGAACGCCTGTTTGGGCCATCAAATCTCGAGCAAAGTATGGACTATTATACATTGCTGGAAAGCCTAGGATGTTTACTTTCCAAGGCAGTTAAGAGCGCGCCAATTGGGCTTCTGTAGCTCCATAAAATCTACTTCGAGTGCAGGGAGGTCAGAATCCAACAGCATCTATAGTCCTTTTCAGCCTCTGAATCAGATTTTTGCTCAAGTCCCTCAATTTCAGCCAGAAAATACCTGAAATCACAGAAAAATACACAAACTCATAGTAAAGTCTAGAAAAGTGAATTTTGACTAAAAACTAATAAAAATATAATAAAAACTAACTAAAACATACTAAAAACATACTAAAAACAATGCCAAAAAGCGTATAAATTATCCGCTCATCAGCGTCATTCACGTTTTTTCCCTGCCACGCCTTCACGTCGTCCATGCTTCCGCATCACTTGTGCTTTTCCAATCTGCCGCGGTCGCGTGAGCCATGCAATCGCGTCACTCTGATTTCTTCTATTTCACGCGGTCGCGTGAGCCATGTGACCGCGTGACTTTTTGCTGGTCATCTCCTCATTTCCTTGTATTCCTTCCATCTTTGCATACTTCTTCTTCATTCTCTAAGCCATTCCTGCCCTATGAAGCCTGAAACACTTAACACACAGATCAAGGCATCGAATGGTAATAAGAGAGGATTAAGATTAGCTAAATTAAGACCAAAGAAGCATGTTTTCAATCATGTAATAATTTTAGGAAGGAAATATAAATGCATGCTAATTATATGAATAAGTGGGTAAATACCATGATAAAACCACACAATTAAACACATTGTAAACCATAAAATAGTGGTTTATCACTCGACCTACTTTCGGAAATCTGAGAAAGAGCTCAGATAAGGGTAAAAGCATTGAAACGACGGATGGCCTCCAGATACAACATAAAGGTAATACAGTGGGCCTTTGCTGAAGACGACCTCATCTTAATCCGAAACGACATCGGAACAACTCGACCTGGAGAAGGAAAGCTGGCAGCAAACTGGAAAGGACCTTACCGAGTCATAAAAGTGCTAGGAAAGGGCTACTACAGGCTTTCCGAACTCGACGGGCGAGAACTTCCCAGGTCATGGCACGCTTGCAACCTAAGAAGGTACTATAGCTAGGGATGATAAAGGACCTTGGACAAGGCGCACTCTTTTTCCTGAAAAGGTTTTTTAACGAGGTGCCAAGCTGAGACCTATAAATCACCCGACTTAGGAAATTAACCCCCGCATGTATATTTGCATTTTCTTTTAATAAAATCTATTCAGATTTTCTACAAACGCTCAAGCCGCACTATACCGAAACATTCATCGCCCGATTATAAAGCTACGAATCGACAGAAAGTGAAAATCAAAATCATTACACAATCCCGATAAAGACCAAAGATGAAAACCAAATTCATTAAAAGGTCTGCCAAACGAGGGTTAAAACCCAAACTCTACAAAATCGGCAAAGATGAAAACAGGATAATGCAAGAAGTTATAGAAAGTGATCCATAGAAAGGACCTGACGAGGTCCTAATAAAATGGATTGCTATAAAATAACTTGAAGACTAGCCGACACAAAGAGGTCGGACCAGCCACAACAACTCAAGTTATAAGTAAAGCCCTAGAAAGAGGTCTGGCCAACCCTATAAAAGAGGATTAGTATAACTTAGAAGAGCCCGACACGATGAAGTTGGACTCCTACAAAAATATAAAGTTACAAAGGTCATCCCTAAAAGAGACCTGAACAAGGTCCAAGAAAGAGGATTACCGAGTAACTCGATAGGGACCGACATGGCGAAGCCGGCCCAAAAATATAAAGTTACAAAGATAATCCCTGAAAGAGACCTGAACAAGGTCCAAGAAAGAGGATTACCAAGTAACTCGACAGGGACCGACATGGCGAAGTCAGCCCAAAAATATAAAGTTACAAAAGTAATCCCTGAAAGAGACCTAAACAAGGTCCAAGAAAGAGGATTACCAAGTAACTCGACAGGGACCGACATGGCAAAATCGGCCCAAAAATATAAAGTTACAAAAGTAATCCCTGAAAGAGACTTGAATAAGGTCCATGAAAAAGGATTATCAAGTAACTCGACAGGATCCGACACGATAAAGTTACCCCTGAAAGAGACCTAAATAAAGTCCAAAAAAGAGGATTACAAACAAACAACTCAACCCGAGTTGAAGAAATCGGCAATCTCAGTATTATGATTCCTAAACGAAGACTTGAACAAAATTCAAACTGTTGAAAGTAGCATCAGGCAAAGGAATCAAGCCGATCATGTCAAAAGACTACAAAGGTACCAAGACAAACGCAGACAAGTATGATATGAAAATAAAAGTTATAATAATAGCCAGCTTCAGAGGCTACCAGGTTCAGCCCGCAAAGCCTGGGAACTACTTTGTTTATCAAAATAAAGTTGCTAAACAAGCAACTAGAAGAGCGTCAAGACATCATTCACAAAATAAAGTGTTTTAAAAATAAAGCCCACAAACCGGGCAATTTACAACAAGAAAAAAGGAAATTCAGCTAACATCCGAAGGCTTCTCAGCAGCATCAACTTGGGGTGAGGAAGGTCGAGTCTGAAGAGGCATCGCATCCATCGTCCCATCATCCCGGTTCAGGATTTGGCAATCCGGTTCCCCCCTGGGCAGTTGATCTCAGTAGTGGTCGCCGGAGAAGTCGACGCAGCAGATGTCTTGGTAGCAGGCAGTGAAGGACGATCATCATCATCATCATCATCAGGATTGTCAGGGACAATCTTACCATCCTTAACAATGTTATCTAGGCTAATAAGGGAAAGGTCGAGATCTGGTGCAAGAACTTGAAATTGCTCCTTCAAATTCTCATAAGCAGCAGTAACACTGCCTACAAGATGACTCTGAAGTTCGGTATAATCGGCCCGGACAGATTCCAAGCTACCCCTGAGCTCCATCATCTCTCTATAAGTAGTAACATAGCTATCCTTATGTTTTAACGCCGTATCCTCGGCCAGTTGCGCAGCAGCCGCCAGACCAACAGCCCGAGCTTTTTCCCCCTTCAACTCCTTTTCCAGCTCGGCCACTTTCACCTCGAGCTCCTCCTTCAAACCCTTAATTCGGTCAAACACTGATTTTGCCTCCTCCATAAAGGCCTTGGTAGCATGGATAGGAAGATCTTGAGCAGTCCGGTATAAAGCCGCTCCCATGTGCGCCAGCGTAATACCACCGAGTAATGTAGTCTAAATGACGAAGAATGGATACATCGTTAGTAGGCATGACACCATAGGGAGCAATCTGTTGATCTACAACTCCAACAGCATCAAAGTCGAGAGCACCAAGATTAAAAGGCTCGACAGTCCGAGGTCTTTTTGGAGGAGGAGCGGCAGAAGGAGAGGAGGTACTAGCAGAAGTTTGTGAAGAATCAATCAAGCAAACTCGAGGAGTGGGGACAACCTTCCTCGGCCCAAGAGAACTTGTGACTAAAGGCTTAGATGAAACCTAAGAAGATCCCTCCTCGGCCACATTGGCCGAGGCATTCTGAGATACAGTAGCTTTCCTTGCCCTCTTAAAAGCCTTCATGGATTCATTATTCTTAATCATCTATGCAAACACACATCACAGCAGGAAACCAAACTACGAGTCAGAAAAGATCTCACAAGAGACAAACACGACAAGCAAAACCAATAGAAAAAATTGACCACTACCCAGCTCAGCTCAGAGGAGATAGGGGTTAGCTAAAAATTTCTTTGTGTCGAGATGAGGAGGCTCCCCCCCAGTTTTCCTCTAACACAATCACAAAAGCTTGTTCAACCTCATCTAACATCTCCCACGAGTATCTCGATACCACTACATTCTTTTGCCATTCTAAAGGAAAGGTGGGCTCATTATTCTCATCCAGAAAAAAGGGCCGAGCTCCTTCAATAGCTCGGACCCTAAAAAAGTAATTTTTGAAATCACGAAAAGACTCATCAAATATGGAGAAAACCTTTTTCCCCTGGGAAGCTCGGAAAGAAACCCAAGCGACTTTCTTCTTCACTACACCAGACTGTCTTCCTCACGACACAGCAGCTGAAATATTTTTATAAAACCCCAGGAATTGGGGTGAAGTTGGGATGGAGCTACATTACAGGACCATAACAAGTTGGTCTCAAAGGGGGTAAAAGGAAGGGAAATATTCATTTGGCTAAAAAAGAAGTCATAGCCATAGAAAAGGGGCGCTCTCCAGCAATCCGGGTAGAAAAGCAAACCCTTTCGTCAGAAGTTGGAGATACGAGTTCATAATTCTTCTCATCACTACCGTTGCCATAAATTCTATAAAACTGCCTAAGTTGTTGACAAAAATCGGAGTCAACCAATGAGACGCATAAAAGGACCATAGAATCCACCCAATCGGCCATGCCCTCAGGGACCTGGGAAGATGTCTCAACAATATTTTTGCGAGAAGACATGGTTAACTAGTCCTACAAGAAGGAAAGAAGATTGAATTATTCAAAAACACCTCGGAACACTAATCAAACAACTCGGGTGTAAACAAAGACAACTCGAAAAACTAAAGCATATAGGTATCAAGAAGCCAGGCAAAGCAACAAAAGAAAACCCTAGGACCCAATCCAAAAGGTCCTAGGGGCATCCTTTGGAGGCAGAATAAGGACTCAGGGAAGCCTACAAGCCTACATTTCTACATGTCCCAACAAGAAGACAAAGCCTCTATTTCAACAAGAACGACATTCGGAAAGGCCACAAACCAAATAAAGTCATCAAAATAAGCGTTCTGAGAAATTACGACTTCAGTCTACCCAACAGCAAGAACATGCCAAGCGCACCAAATATCGTCAAGTAATAACCCACTAGGAGTGGGGTCGAATCCCACAAAGATTGGTAGATTTGAGCAATTTTAATCAATGGGTGAATTAGTCAAGCTAAGCAATAGAGATTGTTGAGTGCAGAATTATAAATTAGCAGAAATGTAAATGACTTAAAAGTAAAGAAAAGCAATAGAATACAGAAAAGTAAATGGCAAGAATGTAAAGTGCTAGAACATAAATGACTGAATTGTAAATGGAAATGGGGAATAACAAAAATTAAAGAAAGCTATAAAGAATAGGGAAGATAAGAATAGGGAAAATTCATTGGGATTAGGAGATGTTGCTCTTTTTGGATTAAATCTAGATCAACTCATCTTCAATCATGCAACTCATTGACCTCTTGTCAATCATGATTGATTGAACCCCAATCCCTTGGTGATTCAATCTCTCAAATCTTGATAATCAGCCAATTCCTTGGTCCCTGATTATTACCACACAACCTCATAGATCCAAATAGTGGGTGGATTATATGTCACCATATCCAATCCCAAAACCCAGATCTACTCAAGTGTGAGAAGGGATTTCAAGCATAGTTTCATGTTTCCTTTTCCAAGGTTCCCATGAAACCCATTTTGCATTCAGTCTCTTTCCCAAGATGATTGAACACTAGCATGCAGAACAAAATTCCTTCTAGCAAATCAAAGAGAAGATGAAGAGAAGAAGAAATTCACTATCATTAATCCATCAAGTACAACAGAGCTCCCTCTCCCAATGAGAGGGAGTTTAGCTACTCAAAACTTAGAGAAAAGTACAAGAGATGGAGAAGATGAAGTGTAAAAGTAAAGCTAACTATCCAACTTTCTAACCCACTTGCCAACCCCTTTTTAGTGCTCTCAGGGGGTATATATACTACTCCTATCACTAGAATAAGAAAGTATAAAAGAGTAAAGAAAATTACAACAAAAAGGAAAAAGGAAAAACTCATAAATGAACCATGTGCCTGGCGTGTGACTGGGGTTTGAGTAGCGTGCCATGCCTAGATCCTCAGCTTGGCTTGGCGCGCCACGTCTGGCTTCCAAGTGGCATGCACCCTTTGTCCAACTAACCTGGCGTGCCACGCCTTCAAACTCAAGTGGCATGCCTAGGGTCTTCTCTTTGCTCCTCTAGCCTGGCGTGCCACGCCTTTGAGCTCAGTGGCACGCCAGGGTCTTTCTTCCTCTTTTGCTTTCTGGAATCTTGAACTAGCGTGGCACGACCAGGTTTGGTGTGCCACACCCATTGTAAGCACCTCTTCTTCCTTCTCTGAAAAATAATACTGGCGTGCCACGCACAGTAGATGGTGTGCCACGCCCTTTATGATGCATGCTTGACCCCCTTTGGTCCAGTAGCCGGCGTGCCACGCCCAGCATTCAAGTCGCACGCCCATGGTTGCATTGTCTTGGTGTGCCACGCCTTAAGTCCAAAGTGGCATGCCCTTTGTTCTTCCTCCTTGGGTGCTAAAGTTGGCGTGCCACGCCTTCGATATCAAGTGGTACGCCCATGTTGGGGCTGCATTCTTCACGCATTGGTGTGCCACGCCTAGAACCCAGGTGGCACGCCCAAGTCACAATTAAGGTTGGCGTGCCACGCCTTCGACATAAAGTGGCACGCCCAGTGTTGCTTAGCCTTCTAGTCCTCTTTGCCTATTTGAACTAGCATGCCACACCTTCAAGTTCAAGCGGCATGCCCATTTTAATGTTGAGCTTCTCCAAGATTGGCGTGCCATGCCTAGAACTCAAGTGGAACACCTATGACATTAATAGAGTTGGTGTGCCACACCTTCGACATCAAGTGGCACGCCCAGTGTTGAGCCTTCAAGTCCCTTTCTAGAGCAATGAACTGGCGTGCCACGCTTTCGAGTTCAAGTGGCACGCCCATTGTGCATGAGGGGGTTGGCGTGCCATGCTTCCTTTGTGGTCATCAAAAGTGCTCTCTGGAAAGTATAACTAGCGTGCCACGCTCATAGTAAAGCTCATTGTCCCTTCTTTGGAGTTTATAACTAGCGTGCCACGCCTGGCCTTGGCGTGCCACGCCCATAGTGAGCTCCATGGACTTCTTCTCTGGACTGGATAACTGGCGTTCCACGCCTTCGATGTCAAGTGGCACGCCCATTGTAATTCTTGCATTGTGCCTTTTGGATTTGTAAACTAGCGTGCCTCGTCCCTTGGCTGGCGTGCCACGCCCATTCAATTTGTGGGCGTTTGCTATATGTGGCACGCCCAACATGCACACCGAGCACACTTTTCTTGTTTCCTTCTTCCATTGTTGCTCTTTTCACCTGAAATTCAACAAAAACTCATTTCAAAGCAATGTACCATAATATTCACTATTTACTTCATGAAATTGCATTAATTGAATGAGATTATGCTCTTTTTATGGTTCTTTTGGATAAGAGAGAGAGGTAGAAGATGCAAACCATCAGCTACTTACTTAGAATAATAATTTTTCTAATCGGCCTCGTGGTTACTGATGTGCAATTTATATTGCGGCCGTGTATGGCAGTGGTAGTTTTGGATGACCTCGCCATAACCTTTGTTGTGTGTGTGTGTGTATAAAATGGCACCCAACAGACCAAGTTAGACGACGATTCAGGCTGGAACAGCTTCGACCAGGCCTGGCATTCCAGATTGGTTGTGATCATTGCAGGCAGTTGACCGGCCCACAGAACCATGATTGGAGAGACAAGACCAGTGAGTGGGTTAACATGTGGAGCACTGGTTGTTATGACACACTGCAGTTAGGGGACGTCATTGTCGACTTTCATCCTCTCCCAGTGTACTATGACTGGTACATACAGCAGTAAGTATAACACCCTACCACATAGAGCTTTATACCTAGGATGTAAAACAGAGGTGGTGAAGCACTATGACCTCTAAAATAAAGTATTTATATACATAATATATATAAAAAGAGTTTATATCTAGGAGCCTTCTGAAGGGAAGTTAAACAAAAGCGTTAAATAGAAAAGCGCATCATTCACGTAAGCGACAAACCTAAGCCAGGTAGGATAAGAGTAAAGCAAAACATAAATACATAAAATAAAAGTTCCAAGATATAAATAACAAAGCTTCTGACCCGGCTCGCAAAGTTAAAATCGAACAAAGCACATAAACATATATACATATATACCTGAGAAACCCATGATGGCCCAAAATACTGTTTATATAACCTGTTTCTCCAAATAAACCTCTAAGAGGGGTAAAACATAATACACATATACAGTGGAGATATAAAAGTATCTATATATACAACTTAACCAAAACGACACCCAAAACACAAGGATCCTTTGCTGACTGAAGCTCCCACAATGCCTCAGTGAGATGCCACCTGACCTGCATCTAAAAACCACAAAATATGTATGGAATAAGAACCAGAGGATCGCAGCATAGTAGCAGTGCCCGCATAACTAACCTATAATGTCCCGGGAAAGCCAAAGGTGATTCTAGAACTTCCGACAACAGATTATAGAACTTAAGGATTTAAAACAGAAACCATAAACAGGGTGGTTCTCTAAGGTTCTTCAATTTAACTAAAACTCTCGAATATTCCCCCTTCTTCTATAATCCTCCCAAACACCAATAGAACTACATAGATAAAGTAAACACAAGTAAAATACAAATACGGCGAATAGCAATTATAGCAAGTAAGCATAATAATCACACAGGCAAACCCAATTAATGCACAATCAAACAAAGCACACATATGCATATGATGTATGTCTATCCTACTAGCCGTTAATATCAACTATCGATTACATAGCCAGCCCAACATGTCTTGGTAGCTAACTATGGACAGAACACCAAACACAGAGCAAGTGGAACAACGTTGTAACCCTTGCATCTTACCTGCATACTCAGAGCTGGGGACAACCTCACCACTGCCTCTTACCTAAGCTGTGTTACAATTCTCGACCCGGAGCAAGCGGCGACAAAACACAGCCCTTACATATTACCCGAAGCCTTGAACTTTCCCGGAGCAAGTGAATAACACCACTGCATCTTACCCGGAGTCACATTCAGAAACATATTTCATTATCATTACAATTCATTCTCATCCATTTATTCATTCTTAATTCATACTTGGTCACGTATATCTCAAACATAATCATTATCAGCCATAAATCATAATTTAACGTAGCCCTTAAGCCTATTACATAAACAGTACTTCTGCCACCCTCATTGTTCACTTTCCCATCACTAAGCATACAACTAAGGTTTAAGGGCTAAAAGAGTAAAAATAGAGTTTTAGAGGTTCGAAATTAGGGATCCCGCATACCCATGGGCCATGCGTATGCGTGTAAGCCTGGCAACATGGACCCTACCCGCGGGTACCCAACCCGATCTGCTACGGGTAGGGTTGGACGCAGACTAGGTTGGGTGCGGGTTAAGTCTCAACCATTCCTGCCCTACCCGCACCCCCCATAATATGTGTTATATATGTTTAAAAATGTGCAAAAGGTTTTTGGCCACTGAACCAAATTTATAAATTTGTAAACTTTACTCATTTATTTTTATAAAACATATTTCTCATTTAATAAGATATAAATATAATTTTTAATAATCTAGTGGCCTCCATCATTTAGATTACATCCCTTATTTCACAGTCTCTCCCTCAACGGCGCAAGAAGAACCCTAATCCTCCTCTTTCAATTCTAAAATTCAAATATCTCTGGACTCTGATCATGTCGCCGACGCTACTCACGTTACTCGTGTCACCAGCGGTGCTATAGTCTTCCCTCACTCTCGTCGCCAACTTCTTTGCGAAGGCCTTCTATTAGGTAGTATTTCTCTTGATGATGCTCATCATCCTACATGAAATATAGATTGTGGACATCTATTGACTTTCAATCTCTGATTCTTCGTTCAGGTGATAACAAAATCAGTGATCTGGTCTCTGTTGACTCATTAAACTCGTTTCCTAACTTAGTGGTAAGCTTTATACTGTGAAGTTCTATATACCTTTGGTGCACGAAATTACAATCACACTTTTGCAATCCCGCACAACTATCCAGCAAGTGCACTGGGTCGTCCAAGTAATACCTTACGTGAGTAAGGGTCGATCCCACAGAGATTGTCGGCTTGAAGCAAGCTATGGTTATCTTGTAACTCTTAGTCAGGATATCAATAATGATTCTTAGTTTTAATTGCAAAAAGAAAAAGAACATGAAATAAAGAGTACTTGTTATGTAGTAATGGAGAACAAGTTGAGGTTTTGGAGATGCTCTGTCTTCTGAATCTCTGCTTTCCTACTATTGTCTTCTTCACACACGCAAGGTTCCTTCCATGGCAAGCTGTATGTTGGTGGATCACCGTTGTCAATGGCTACGTTCCGTCCTCTTAGTGAAAATGGTCCTACTACGGGTTCCGTAGGACTAATCATCTCTCGGTTCTCACTCGTGCTAGAATAGGATCCATTGATCCTTTTGCACACTGTCACTACGCCCAACATTTGTAAGTTTGAAGCTCGTCACAGCCACCCCTTCCCAGATCCTACTCGGAATACCACAGACAAGGTTTAGACTTTCCAGATCTCAAGAGTGCTGCCAATTGATTCTAGCTTATACCACGAAGACTCTAGTTTCATGGATTTGAACACTCTGTTGTCAGGAGAGGGAATCAAAATCGTGAACCAGGAACCCAAGAGATACACACTCAATCTAAGATAGAATAGAAGTGGTTGTTGATGAGCGGATAATTTATACGCCTTTTGGCATTGTTTTTAGTATGTTTTTAGTATGTTTTAGCTAGTTTTTATTATATTTTTATTAGTTTTTAGTTAAAATTCACTTTTCTGGACTTTACTATGATTTTGTGTATTTTTCTGTGATTTCAGGTATTTTCTGGATGAAATTGAGGGACCTGAGCAAAAATCTGATTCAGAGGCTGAAAAGGACTACAGATGCTGTTGGATTCTGCCCTCCCTGCACTCGAAGTGGATTTTCTGGAGCTACAGAGGCCCAATTGGTGCGCTCTCAACTGCGTTGGAAAGTAGACATCCTGGGCTTTCCAGAAATGTATAATAGTCCATACTTTGTCTGAGATTTGATGGCCCAAACAGGCGTTCCAATTCAGCTCAA
Source organism: Arachis hypogaea (assembly GCF_003086295.3). Taxonomy (NCBI): domain Eukaryota; kingdom Viridiplantae; phylum Streptophyta; class Magnoliopsida; order Fabales; family Fabaceae; genus Arachis; species Arachis hypogaea. Next base: position 19,450,490 of record NC_092040.1, read on the forward strand.
GAATTCTGGCGTTAAACGCCGGAACTGGCACAAGAATGGGAGTTAAACGCCCAAACTGGCACAAAAGCTGGTGTTTAACTCCAAGAAAAGTCTCTACATGAAAATGCTTCAATGCTCAGCCCAAGCACACACCAAGTGGGCCCAGAAGTGGATTTTTATGTCATTTACTCATTTCTGTAAACCCTAGGCTACTAGTTCTCTACAAATAGGACCTTTTGCTATTGTATTTTCATCTTTAGATCTTTGAATCTTTTGATCACGTTTTGGGGGCTGGCCTCTCGGCGATGCCTAGACCTTGTTCTTATGTATTTTCAACGGTGGAGTTTCTACACACCATAGATTAAGGTGTGGAGTTCTACTGTACCTCGACTATTAATGCAATTACTATTGTTCTTCTATTCAATTCAGCTTATTCCTGTTCTAAGATATTCATTCGTACCCAAGAACATGATGAATGTGATGATTATGTAACGCTCATCATCATTCTCACTTATGAACGCCTGCCTGACAACCACTTCCGTTCTACAAGCAAACAAGGCTTGAATGTTTATCTCTTGGATCCCTTAATCGGAATCTTTGTGGTATAAGCTAGAATTGATGGCGGCATTCAAGAGAGTCCAGAAGGTTTAAACCTTGTCTGTGGTATTCTGAGTAGGATTCAAGGATTGAATGAATGTGACGAGCTTCAAACTCGCGATTGTGGGGCGTTAGTGACAGACGCAAAAGAATCACTGGATTCTATTCTGACATGATCGAGAACCGACAGCTGAATAGCCGTGCTGTGACAGAGCACGTTGAACATTTTCACTGAGAGGACGGGACTGTAGCCATTGACAACGGTGATGCCCAACATATAGTTTGCCATGGAAAGGAGTAAGAAGGATTGGATGAAGACAGTAGGAAAGCAGAGAGACGGAAGGGACAAAGCATCTCCATACGCTTATCTGAAATTCTCACCAATGAATTACATAAGTATCTCTATCTTTATTTTATGCTTTATTCATAAATCATCCATAACCATTTGAATCTGCCTGACTGAGATTTACAAGATGACCATAGCTTGCTTCATACCAACAATCTCTGTGGGATCGACCCTTACTCGCGTAAGGTTTATTACTTGGACGACCTAGTGCACTTGCTGGTTAGTTGTGCGAAGTTGTGATAAAGAGTTGAGATTGAAATTGAGCGTACCATGTTGATGGCGCCATTGATGATCACAATTTCGTGCACCAAGTTTTTGGCACCGTTGCCGGGGATTGTTTGAGTTTGGACAACTGACGGTTCATCTTGTTGCTTAGATTAGGTATTTTTCAGAATTTTTAAGAATGAATTCTAGTGTTTCAAGGTGATGTTCTTATCATCACCAAAGCTGATTGATCTTCATCAATTTAGCTCTTGAATGTAATGTCCTTCTAAAGCTTGGCTAGCCATGTCTAATTCCTTTAGATTGAAGCTTTAGACTAACATTGCATGATTCCTGGAATTCTTATTAAAAGTTTTGATCCTCTTTATCTTCTTTTTCCACATAATTTTCAAAAAAACCAAAAAAATTACAAAATCATAAAAACCAAAAATATTTCCTGTTTGAGTCTAGTGTCTCATTTTAAGTTTGGTGTCAATTGCATGTTTTTGTTCTTCTTGCATTTATCATGTGTCTTCATTGATCTTCAAGTTATTCTTGATGATTTACTCACTCTGATCTGTAATTCTCTTGTTTTGTGTGTTTTATTGTTTCTCATATGCATTCTCAACTTGTTAGTGTCAGTAGTATACAAACTTCTAAGTTTGGTGTCTTGCATGCATTGTTTATTTGATTTTAGTTGCATTTTGATTTTTCCTCATCATTAAAAATCCAAAAAAAAATTTAATTTTTGTCTTTTCAAGTCAATAATGCAGAGAATTGAAGATTCAGAACATACAGCAGAGGAATTACACAGAAAAAGCTGGGCGTTCAAAACGCCCAGTGAAGAAGGAAAACTGGCGTTTAAACGCCAGCCAGGGCTGGGCGTTTAATGCCCAAAAGGGTAGCATTTTGGGCGTTAAACGCCAGAATGTATACCATTTTGGGCGTTTAACGCCAGGATGGCACAAGAGGGAAGATTTTGTTTTTAACTCAAATTTTTTTCAAGTTTTCAAAATTTTTCAAAATCAAATCTTTTTCAAATCATATCTTTTCAATCATATATTTTCAAAATCAATTTCTTTCCATTTTCAAAGATACTTGCTAATAATTAATGATTTGATTCAACATTTCAAGTATGTTGCCTTTTCTGTTGAGAAAGGTTTAATGTTTGAATTATATCTTTTCTTGTTAGCCAAGTCATTAATTTTAAAAATCAAATCTTTTTAAATTGTTTTTCCAAATCATATCTTCTCAATCATATCTTTTTAAAACTATATCTTTTCAATCATATCTTCTTAATCACATCCTTTTCAAAAATAGTTTTCCATCATATCTTTTTGATTTCTAATTTCAAAATCTTTTTCAAAAATCACTTTACTTCTTTCTCAATCTTAGTTTTCGAAAATCATCAATCAATTTTCAAAATTATTTTTCAAAATCTTTTAACTTATTTTCGAAAATTCTTCCCTTCTTCTCACATCCTAATTCTTCTACCTCCTCCTTCTATTCCTCTGACACCTCAAGGAATCTCTATACTGTGACATAGTGGATTCCATATTTTCTTGTTCTCTTCTCTTTCATATGAGCAGGAGCAAAGACAAAAGCATTCTTGTTAAGGCTGACCCTGAACCTGAAAGGACCTTGAAGCGAAAGCTAAGAGAAGCTAAAGCACAACTCTCTGTAGAGGACCTAATAGAAATCTTCAAAGAAGAAGACATGGCAGCCGAAAACAACAACAATGCCAACAATGCAAGGAAGGTGCTGGGTGACTTCACTGCACCTACTCCCGACTTCTATGGGAGAAGCATCTCTATCCCTGCCATTGGAGCAAACAACTTTGAGCTTAAACCTCAATTAGTTTCTCTAATGCAACAGAATTGCAAGTTTCATGGACTTCCATTGGAAGATCCTCATCAGTTTTTAGCTGAATTCTTGCAAATATGTGACACTGTCAAGACCAATGGGGTTGACCCTGAGGTCTACAGACTTATGCTATTCCCTTTTGCTGTAAGAGACAAAGCTAGGATATGGTTGGACTCACAACCTAAAGAAAGCCTGAACTCTTGGGAAAAGCTAGTCAATGCCTTCTTGGCAAAGTTCTTTCCACCTCAAAAATTGAGTAAGCTTAGATTGGAAGTCCAAACCTTCAGACAGAAGGAAGGAAAATCCCTCTATGAAGCTTGGGAAAGATACAAACAATTGATCAGAAAGTGTCCTTCTGACATGCTTTCTGAATGGAGCATCATAGGTATCTTCTATGATGGTCTGTCTGAACTATCCAAGATGTCATTGGATAGCTCTGCTGGAGGATCTCTTCATCTGAAGAAGACATCTGCAGAAGCTCAAGAACAGATTGAAATGGTTGTAAATAACCAATTCATGTACACTTCTGAAAGGAACCCTGTGAACAATGGGACGAATCAGAAGAAATGAGTTCTTGAGATTGATACTCTGAATGCCATATTGGCTCAGAACAAAATATTGACTCAACAAGTCAATATGATTTCTCAAAGTCTGTCTGGAATGCAAGCTGCACCAGGCAGTACTAAGGACGCTTCATCTAAAGAAGAAGCTTATGATCCTGAGAACCCTTCAATGGAAGAGGTGAATTACATGGGAGAACCCTATGGAAACACCTATAATCCTTCATGGAGAAATCACCCAAATCTCTCATGGAAGGATCAACAGAGACCTCAACAAGGTTTCAACAATAATAATGGTGGAAGAAACAGGTTTAGAAATGGCAAGCCTTTTTCATCATCTTCTCAGCAACAAACAGAGAATTCTAAGCAGAGCCACTCTGACTTAGCAACCATGATCTCTGATCTAATCAAAACCACTCAAAGTTTCATGACTGAAACAAGGTTCTCCATTAGAAACTTGGAGGCACAAGTGGGTCAGCTGAGTAAGAAAGTTACTGAACTCCCTCCTAGTACTCTTCCAAGCAATACAGAAGAAAATCCAAAAGGAGAGTGTAAGGCCATCAACATGGCCGAACTTCGAGAGGAGAAAGAGGCAGTGAGCGCCACTGAGGAAGACCTCAATGGACGTCCACTGGCCTCCAATGAGTTCCCTAATGAGGAACCATGGGAATCTGAGGCTCACACTGAGACCATAAAGATTCCATTGGATATACTTCTACCATTCATGAGCTCTAATGAGTATTCTTCCTCTGAAGAAGATGAAGATGTCACTGAAGAGCAAGTTGCTAAGTACCTTGAAGCAATCATGAAGCTAAATGACAAGTTATTTGGTAATGAGACTTGGGAGGATGAACCCCCTTTGCTCACCAAAGAACTGGATGACTTGACTAGGCAGAGATTACCTCAAAAGAGACAGGATCCTGGGAAGTTTTCAATACCTTGTACCATAGGCACCATGACCTTTAAGAAGGCTCTGTGTGACTTAGGGTCAAGCATAAACCTCATGCCTCTCTCTGTAATGGAGAAGCTAGGGATCTTTGAGGTACAAGCTGCAAGAATCTCACTAGAGATGGCAGACAATTCAAGAATACGAGCTTATGGACTTGTAGAGGATGTTCTGGTAAAAGTTGAAGACCATTACATCCGTGCTGATTTCATAGTCCTAGAGACTGGGAAGTGCATGGATGAATCCATCATCCTTGACAGACCCTTCCTAGCCACAGCAAAGGCTGTGATTGATGTTGATAGAGGTGAATTGATCATTCAAGTGAATGAAGAATCCTTTGTGTTTAAGGCTCAAGGATATCCCTCTATAACCATAGAGAGGAAGCATGAAGAGCTTCTCTCAAAACAGAGTCAAACAGAGCCCCCACAGTCAAATTCTAAGTTTGGTGTTGGGAGGCCACAACCAACTCTAAGTTTGGTGTTGAACCCCCACATTCAAACTCTAAGTTTGGTGTTGGGAGGTTCCAACATTGCTCTGAATATCTGTGAGGCTCCATGAGAGCCCACTGTCAAGCTACTGACATTAAAGAAGCGCTTGTTGGGAGGCAACCCAATTTTATTATATTATCTATTTTCCCTTTGTTATTTTATGTTTTCTGTAGGTTGATGATCATGGGAAGTCACAAAATCAATTGAAAAAAACAAAAACAGCATGAAAAACAGAAAGAAAAACAGCACACCCTGGAGGAAAAACTTGCTGGCGTTTAAACGCCAGTAAGGGCAGTAAATGGGCATTTAACGCCTAGTCTGGCACCATTCTGGGGGTTAAACGCCAGAAAGGGGCACCAGACTGGCGTTAAACGCTAGGAAAGGGTAAGAAGCTCGCGTTAAATGCCAGAAATGGGCACCAGCCCGGTGTTTAACGCCAGAATTGGCATAAAGAGCATTTTTGCTCGCCACTTGGTGCAGGGATGACTTTTTCTTGACACCTCAGGATCTGTGGACCCCACAGGATCCCCACCTACCCCACCACTCTCTCTCTTCTTCACCCATTCACCAATCACCTTAATACCTCTTCCCCAAAATCCCCTCACCTATCAAATCCCACTATTCTCTTCACCACTCACATCCATCCTTCATAAAACCCCACCTACCTCACCATTCAAATTCAAACCACTTTCCCTCCCAAACCCACCCATAATAGCCGAACCATACACCCCCTCTCCACTCCTACATAAACCCATCTTCACTCCTTCATTTTCACACAACCAAAACACTACTTCTCCCCCTTGGCCGAACCATAAAGCCACCTCCATCTCCTCTATTTCTTCTTCTTCTACTCTCTTCTTTCTTCTTTTGCTCGAGGACGAGCAAACCTTCTAAGTTTGGTGTGGTAAAAGCATTGCTTTTTGTTTTTACATAACCATTTATGGCATCTAAGGCCGGAGAAACCTCTAGAAAGAGGAAAGGGAAGGCAAAAGCTTCCACCTCCGAGTCATGGGAGATGGAGAGATTCATCTCAAGGGTGCATCAAGACCACTTCTATGAAGTTGTGGCCATGAAGAAGGTGATCCCCGAGGTCCCTTTCAAACTCAAAAAGAGTGAATATCTGGATATCCGACATGAGATCCAAAGAAGAGGTTGGGAAGTTCTTACCAACCCCATTCAACAAGTCAGAATCTTAATGGTTCAAGAGTTCTATGCCAATGCATGGATCACCAAGAACCATGATCAAAGTGTAAACTTGGACCCAAAGAATTGGCTTGCAATGGTTCGGGGGAAATGCTTGGATTTTAGTCCGGAGAATGTAAGGTTGGCATTCAACTTGCCCATGATGCAAGGAGATGAACACCCTTACAATAGAAGGGTCAACTTTGATCAAATGTTGGACCAAGTCCTCATAGACATTTGTGAAGAGGGCGCTCAATGGAAGAGAGATTCAAGAGGGAAGCCGGTTCAATTGAGAAGGCATGACCTCAAGCCCATGGCTAGAGGATGGTTGGAGTTTATCCAACGCTCAATCATTCCCACTAGCAACCGGTCCGAAGTTACTATAGACCGGGCTATCATGATTCATAGCATCATGATTGGAGAGGAGGTAGAAGTTCATGAGGTTATAGCCCAAGAACTTTATAAGGTGGCGGACAAGTCCTCTACCTTGGCAAGGTTAGCCTTTCCTCATCCCATTTGTCACCTCTGTTATTCAATTGGAATTGACATAGAGGGAGACATCCTCATTGATGAGGACAAGCCCATCACTAAGAAAAGGATGGAGAAAACAAGAGATCCCACTCACCATGAAATTCCTGAGATACCTCAAGGGATGCACTTTCCTCCACAAAACTATTGGGAGCAAATCAACACCTCCCAAGGTGAATTGAGTTCCAACATGGGACAACTAAGGGTGGAGCACCAAGAACATTCCATCCTCCTCCATGAAATTAGAGAAGATCAAAGAATCATGAGAGAGGAGCAACAAAGGCAAGGAAGAGACATTGAGGAGCTCAAGCACTCCATAAGATCTTCAAGAGGAAGAACAAGCCGCCATCACTAAGGTGGACCCGTTCTTTAATTTCCCTGTTCTTTATTTTCCTGTTTTTCAAATTTTCATGCTTATGTTTATCTATGTTTGTGTCTTATGATCATTAGTGTCTTAGTGTCTATGCCTTAAAGTTATGAATGTCCTATGAATCCATCACCTTTCTTAAATGAAAAATGTTCTTAATTGAAAAAGAGAAGAATTGCATGAATTTTGAATTTTATAACAGATTAATTATTTTGATGTAGTGGCAATACTTTTGACTTCTGAATGTATGCTTGAACAGTGCATATGTCTTTTGAATTTGTTGTTCATGAATGTTGGCTCTTGAAAGAATGATGAAAAAGGAGACATGTTACTGAGGATCTGAAAAATCATAAAAATGATTCTTGAAGCAAGAAAAAGTAGTGAAAAAAAAAGGAAAAAAAACAAAAAAAAAAGAGAAGAGGAAAAAGAAAAAGAAATAATAAAGTTGTGATCCAAGGAAAAAATAGTGTGCTAAAGAACCCTGGACACCTCTAATTGGGGATTCTAGCAAAGCTGAGTCACAATCTGAAAAGGTTCACCCAGTTATGTGTTTGTGGCATGTATGTATCCGGTGGTAATACTGGAAGACAGAGTGCTTTGGGCCACAGCCAAGACTCATAAAGTAGCTATGTTCAAGAATCATCATACTTAACTAGGAGAATCAATAACACTATCTGGATTCTGAGTTCCTATAGAAGCCCATCATTCTGAATTTCAAAGGATAGAGTGAGATGCCAAAACTGTTCAGAGGCAAAAAGCTAAAAGCCCCGCTCATCTAATTAATACTGATCTTCATAGATGTTTTTGGAATTCATTGCATATTCTCTTCTTTTTATCTTATTTGATTTTCAGTTGCTTGGGGACAAGCAACAATTTAAGTTTGGTGTTGTGATGAGCGGATAATTTATACGCTTTTTGGCATTGTTTTTAGTATGTTTTTAGTATGTTTTAGTTAGTTTTTATTATATTTTTATTAGTTTTTAGTTAAAATTCACTTTTCTGGACTTTACTATGAGTTTGTGTGTTTTTCTGTGATTTCAGGTATTTTCTGGCTGAAATTGAGGGACCTGAGCAAAAATCTGATTCAGAGGCTGAAAAGGACTGCAGATGCTGTTGGATTCTGACCTCCCTGCACTCCAAGTGAATTTTCTGGAGCTACAGAGGCCCAATTGGCGCGCTCTCAACTGCGTTGGAAAGTAGACATTTTGGGCTTTCCAGCAATGTATAATAGTCCATACTTTGTCTGAGATTTGATGGCCCAAACAGGCGTTCCAATTCAGCTCAAGAATTCTGGCGGTAAACGCCGGAACTGGCACAAGAATGGGAGTTAAAGGCCCAAACTGGCACAAAAGCTGGCGTTTAACTCCAAGAAAAGTCTCTACACGAAAATGCTTCAATGCTCAGCCCAAGCACACACCAAGTGGGCCCGGAAGTGGATTTTTATGTCATTTACTCATTTCTATAAACCCTAGGCTACTAGTTCTCTACAAATAGGACCTTTTGCTATTGTATTTTCATCTTTAGATCTTTGAATCTTTTGATCACGTTTTGGGGGCTGGCCTCTCGGCCATGCCTAGACCTTGTTCTTATGTATTTTCAACGGTGGAGTTTCTACACACCATAGATTAAGGTGTGGAGTTCTGCTGTACCTCGAGTATTAATGCAATTACTATTGTTCTTCTATTCAATTCAGCTTATTCTTGTTCTAAGATATTCATTCGTACCCAAGAACATGATGAATGTGATGATTATGTGACGCTCATCATCATTCTCACTTATGAACGTGTGCCTGACAACCACTTCTGTTCTACAAGCAAACAAGGCTTGAATGTTTATCTCTTGGATCCCTTAATCGGAATCTTCGTGGTATAAGCTAGAATTGATGGCGGCATTCAAGAGAGTCCGGAAGGTCTAAACCTTGTCTGTGGTATTCTGAGTAGGATTCAAGGATTGAATGACTGTGACGAGCTTCAAACTCGCGATTGTGGGGCGTTAGTGACAGACGCAAAAGAATCACTGGATTCTATTCCGACATGATCGAGAACCGATAGCTGAATAGCCGTGCTGTGACAGAGCGCGTTGAAAATTTTCACTGAGAGGACGGGACTGTAGCCATTGACAACGGTGATGCCCAACATACAGCTTGCCATGGAAAGGAGTAAGAAGGATTGGATGAAGACAGTAGGAAAGCAGAGAGACGGAAGGGACAAAGCATCTCCATACGCTTATCTGAAATTCTCACCAATGAATTACATAAGTATCTCTATCTTTATTTTATGCTTTATTCATAAATCATCCATAACCATTTGAATCCGCCTGACTGAGATTTACAAGATGACCATAGCTTGCTTCATACCAACAACCTCCGTGGAATCGACCCTTACTCGTGTAAGGTTTATTACTTGGACGACCCAGTGGACTTGCTGGTTAGTTGTGCGAAGTTGTGATAAAAAGTTGAGATTGCAATTGAGCGTACCATGTTGATGGCGCCATTGATGATCACAATTTTGTGCACCAGTTGTCAGGCACGCATTCATAAGTTGAGAATGGTGATGAGTGTCACAGATTATCACATTCATCATATTGAAGTGCGAATGAATATCTTAGAATAGAAACAAGCGTGATTGAATAGAAAACAGAAATAATTGCATTAATCCATCGAGACACAGAAGAGCTCCTCACCCCCAACCATGGGGTTTAGAGACTCATGCCATAGAGGATACAAATTTAGATGTAAAAAATGTCATGAGGTCCAAAATGAATCTCTAAAAGTAGATTTTATACTAAACCAGTAACCTAGGATTACAGAAAATGAGTAAGCTAAGATAGATAGTGCAGAAATCCACTTCCGAGGCCCACTTGGTGTGTGTTTGGGCTGAGCATTGAAGCTTTCACGTGCATAGGCTATTCCTGGCGTTAAACTCCAGCTTTTCTGCCAGTTTGGGCGTTTAACTCAAACTTTTATGCCAGTTCTGGCGTTTAACGCCAGAAAAAGGTAGAAAGTTGGCGTTCAAATGCCAGTTTGCGTTATCAAAACTCAGACAAAGTATGGACCATTATATATTGCTGGAAAGCCCAAGATGTCTAATTTCCAACACAATTGAGAGCGCACCAATTGGGATTCTGTAACTCTAGAAAATCCATTTTGAGTGCAGGGAGGTCAGAATCCAATAACATCTGCAGTCCTTTTTCAGCCTCTGAATCAGATTTTTGCTCAGATCCCTCAATTTCAGCCAGAAAATACCTGAAATCACAGAAAAACACACAAACTCATAGTAAAGTCTAGAATTGTGATTTTTGCATAAAAACTAATAATTATATACTAAAAACTAACTAAATCATACTAAAAACTACCTAAAAATAATGCCAAAAAGCGTATAAATTATCCGCTCATCACAACACCAAACTTAAATTGTTGCTTATCCCCAAGCAACTGGAAAAAAAATAGGATAAAAAGAAGAGAATATACTATAAATCCAAAAGTATCAATGAAGCTTAGTTCAAATTAGATGAGCGCGGCTAGTAGCTTTTTGCTTCTGAATAGTTTTGGCATCTCACTTTATCCTTTGAAGTTCAAAATGATTGGCATCCATTAGGAACTCAGAATTTAGATAGTGTTATTGATTCTCCTAGTTCAGTACGTTGGTTCTTGAACACAGATACTTTATGAGTCTTGGTCGTGGCCCTAAGCACTTTGTTTTCCAGTATTACCACTGGATACATAAATGCCAGAAACATATAACTGGGTGAACCTTTTCAGATTGTGACTCAACTTTGCTAGAGTCCCCAGTTAGAGGTGTCCAGAGTTCTTAAGCACACTCTTTTTGCTTTGGATCATGACTTTAACCACTTAGTCTCATGTTTTTCACTTGGATCTTCATGCCACAAGCACATGGTTAGGGACAGCTTGATTTAGCTTCTTAGGCCAGGATTTTATTCCTTTGGGCCCTCCTATCCATTAATGCTCAAAGCCTTGGATCCTTTTTACCCTTGCCTTTTGATTTTAAGGGCTATTGGCTTTTCCTGCTTGCTTTTTCTTTTTCTTTTTTTTCGCCTTTTTTTTCGCAAGCCTTGTTATTCACTACTTTTTCTTGCTTCAAGAATCAATTTCATGATTTTTCAGATTATCAATAACATTTCTCTTTGTTCATCATTCTTTCAAGAGCCAACAAATTTAACATTCATAAACTTCACTATCAAAAATATGCACTGTTCAAGCATTCATTCAGAAAACAAAAAGTATTGCCACCATATCAAAATAATTAAACTAATTTCAATATAAAATTTGAAATTCATGTACTTATAGTTCTTTTGTAATTAGGAACATTTTTCATTTAAGAAAGGTGAAGGATTCATGGAATTATTCATAGCTTTAAGACATAGACACTAGACACTAATGATCATGTAATGAAGCTAAAACATAGTCAAATATAAAGCATAAAAATCGAAAAATAGAAAAAATAAGAACAAGAAAATTAAAGAACTGGTCCACCTTAGTGATGGTGGCTAGTTCTTCCTCTTGAAGATCTTATGGAGTTCTTGAGCTCATCAATGTCTCTTCCTTACCTTTGTTGCTCCTCCTTTAGTGCTTTTGGTGCTCCTATCCTTAGTTGCTCCTAATAGTTGTGTGGAGGAAAATGTATCTCTTGAGGCATCTCAGGGATTTCTTGATAAGGGAATTCCTCATGCTCTTGTTGAGGTCCATGAGTGGGCTCTCTTGGTTGCTCCATCGTCTTTCTAGTGATGGGCTTTTTGAGATGAATCTCTCTATCTCTCATAACTTAGAGGTGGAAGCCACTGCCTTCTCTTTCCTCTTTCTAGAGGTTTCTCCAGCCTTAGGAGCCATTAATGGTTATGAAAAATAAAAAGCAATGATTTTTCCACACCAAACTTAAAAGGTTTGCTCGTCCTCAAGCAAAAGAGGAAAGAAAGGAGGAGAAGAAGAAGAGAAGTAGGAGATGGAGGCTTGAGAGGGTTATTTATAGGGTAAGGGAGAGAGGGTAACCGTGTGGAGAATGGGTGGGTTTGGGATGGAAATGGTTTGAATGTGAATGGTGAGGTAGGTGGGTGTTGGGGAATAGTGTTATGGAAAGGTGTTGAGAAGAAGGAGAGTGAGGTGGGGTAGGTGGGGATCCTATGGGGTCCACAGATCCTGAGGTGTCAAGGAATTCTCATCCCTGCACCTTCCTGGAGTTTAAACACCCATTGTGTGCCAAATCTGGCGCTAAACGCCAGTTCTGCTATCTTTCCTGGCGTTAAACGCCAGGCTGGTGCCCCTTTCTGGCGTTTAACGCCAGCCAGACACCAGATAGCCCTTTCTGGCGTTAAACACCACACTGGCTGCCAATTCTGGCGTTTAACGCCCAGAATGCTGCCAGACTGGGCGTTAAACGCCCATTCTGCTATCCTTACTGGCGTTTAAACGCCAATAAGCCTGTCCTCTAGGGTGTGCTGTTTTTTATTCTGCTTTAATTCTGAAGCCATTTTTATGACTCCACATGATCATCAACCTAAGGAAAACATAAAATAACAATGGAAAATGAAATGAAAAAGTAATTAACATAGATAAATAAGATTGCGTTGCCTCCCAATAAGTGCTTCTTTATTGTCTTTAGCTGGACTTTTACTGAGCTTTAGTCTAGTCTCAGTTTTGAGCATTCTTGCTCAACATTGCTCTCAAGATAATGTTTGACTCTCTGTCCATTAACAATGAACTTTTTGTCAGATTCAACATCCTGAAGCTCTACATATCCATATGGTGACACACTTGTGATCACATTTGGTCTCCTCCACCAGGATTTTAATTTCCCAGGGAACAATCTGAGCCTAGAGTTAAACAGCAGAACCTTCTGTCCTGACTCAAAGACTCTGGATGATAGTTTCTAATCATGCCACCTTTTTGCTTTTTCTTTGTAAATTTTTGCATTTTCGAAAGCATTGAGTCTGAATTCCTCTAGCTCATTCAACTGGAGCAATCTTTTCTCTCCAACTAACTTAGCATCAAGGTTTAGGAATCTGGTTGCCCAGTAGGCCTTATGTTCCAATTCCACTGGCAAGTGACAGGCTTTTTCATACACAAGCTGGTATGGAGAGGTCCCCTATAGGAGTTTTGAATGCAGTTCTGTATGCTCATAGAGCATCATCCAAACTCCTTGCCCAATCCTTTCTACGAGTATTTACAGTCTGTTCCAGGATTTGTTTTAGTTCTCTATTTGAGACTTCAGCCTCTCCATTTATCTGTAGATGATATGGAGTTGCCACTTTGTGGTTAATTCCATATCGGATCAGAGTAGAGTCAAGCTGTTTATTACAGAAATGAGTTCCTCCATCACTGATTGTATTCTGGGGACACCCAATCTGTTGAAGGTATGCTTCTGGAGGAACTTCAGCACTATTTTAGTATCATTAGTGGGTGTTGCAATTGCCTCCACTCATTTAGATACATAGTCTACTGCCACCAGAATATATGTGTTTGAGTATGATGGCGGAAAAAGTCCTATGAAGTTAATACCCCATACATCAAACAACTCAATCTCTAAGATCCCTTGCTGAGGCATGGCATAACCATGAGGAAGATTACCAGCTCTTTGGCAACTGTCACAGCTACGTACAAACTCTTGGGAGTCTCTATAGAGAGTAGGCCAGTAGAAACCACATTGGAGGACTCTTATGGCTGTCCGCTCACTTCTGAAATATCCTTCATATTGTGATCCGTGGCAATGCCATAGGATCTTTTGTGCCTCTTCTCTGGGCACACACCTACAGATTATTCCGTCTGCACATCTCTTAAAGAGATATGGTTCATCCCACAAGTAGTACTTTGCATCAGTAACTAATTTTTTTTGTTTGCTGCCTGCTGTACTCCTTGGGTATGAATCTTACCGCTTTATAGTTTGCAATGTCTGCAAATCACTGTACTTCCTGAATGGCAAAGAGTTGTTCATCCGGAAAGGTTTTAGGGATCTCAGTAGAGGGGAGGGATGCCCCTTCTACTGGTTCTATTCGGGACAGGTGATCTGCTACTTGGTTCTCTGTCCCTTTTCTGTCTTTTATTTCTATATCAAACTCTTGCAGAAGCAACACCCATCTTATGAGCTTGGGTTTTGAATCCTGCTTTGTGAGTAGATATTTAAGAGCAGCATGGTCAGTGTACACAATCACTTTTGATCCTATTAAATAGGATCTAAACTTGTCAATGGCATAAACCACTGCAAGCAGCTCTTTTTCTGTGGTTGTGTAATTCTTCTGTGCATCATTCAGAACATGGCTGGCATAGTAAATGACGTGCAGAAGCTTGTTATTCCATTGTCCTAATACTGTACTAATAGCATGGTCACTGGCATCACACATTAATTCGAATGGTAATGTCCAGTCTGGTGCAGAAATGACAGGTGCTGTGACCAACTTAGCCTTCAGAGTCTCAAAGGCCTGCAAACACTTTGTGTTAAAGACAAATGCTGTATCAGCAGCTAGCAGATTACTCAGAGGTTTTGCAATTTTTGAAAAATCTTTTATAAACCTCATGTAAAATCTTGCATGTCCCAAAAAGCTTCTGATTGCCTTAACATTGGCAGGTGGTGGTAATTTTTCAATTACCTCCACTTTAGCATGATCCACTTCTATCCCCTTGTTCAAAATTTTGTGCCCAAGGACAATTCTTTCAATCACCATGAAGTGATATTTCTCCCAATTTAAAACCAGGTTAGTCTCTTTGCACCTTTTCCGAACAAGTGCTAGATGGTCAAGGCAGGAGCTGATTGAGTCTCCAAATACTGAGAAGTCATCCATAAAGACTTCCAAAAATTTCTCTACAATATCAGAGAAGATAGAGAGCATGCACCTCTGAAAGGTTGCAGGTGCATTGCACAGAACAAAAGGCATCCTTCTGTAGGCAAATACTCCAGATGGGCATTTGAATGTTGTTTTCTCTTAGTCCTGTGGATCTACTACAATTTGGTTGTAACTTGAATAGCCATCCAAAAAGCAATAGTAATCATGACCAGCTAGTCTCTCTAGCATTTGGTCTATGAATGGTAAAGGAAAATAATCCTTTCTGGTGGCTGTATTGAGTCTTCTATAGTCAATACACATGTGCCACCCTGTAACTATTCTTGTAGGAACCAGTTCATTCTTTTCATTATGAACCACTGTCATGCCTTCTTTCTTGGGGACAACTTGGACAGGGCTCACCCAGGGGCTATCAAAAATAGGATAAATGATCCCAGCCTCTAGTAATTTAGTGACCTCTTTCTACACCACCTCCTTCATGGCTGGATTCAACTGCCACTGTGGTTGAACCACTGGCTTGGCATCATCCTCCAATAGGATCTTGTGCATGCATCTAGCTGGGCTAATGCCCTTAAGATCACTTATGGACCACCCAAGAGCTGTCTTGTGTTTCCTTAGCACCTGAATCAGTGCTTCCTCTTCCTGTGGATCTAAAGCAGAGCTTTTGATCACTGGAAAAATGTCATCTTCTCCTAGAAATACATATTTCAGGGATGGTGGTAGTAGTTTGAGCTCGGGTTTAGGAGGTTTCTCCTCCTTTTGAGGAGTTATCAGAGGTTCTTCTGTTTTTTCTGATTCTTCCAGATTGAGCTAAACATCTTTAAAGATGTCCTCTAGCTCTTTTTTGAGACTCTCAGTCATATTGACTTCATCCACCAGGGAGTCAATAATATCAACCCTCGTGCAGTCTTTTGATGTGTCTGGATGCTGCATAGCTCTGACAGCATTCAACTTAAACTCATCCTCATTGACTCTCAAGGGGTCCCTTCCCCTTTTCGGACATCAATGAGGGTTCGTCCAGTTGCTAGGAAAGGTCTTCCTAGAATGAGAGTTGAACTCTTGTGCTCCTCCATTTCTAGCACTACAAAGTCAGTGGGAAAGGCGAATGGCCCAACCTTAACAATCATGTCCTCAATCACACCTGATGGCATTTTAATAGAGCCATCAGCAAGTTGGAGACATATCCGGGTCAGTTTGACTTCTTCAGTCAAACCAAGCTTTCTGATAGTGGATGCAGATATCAGGTTGATACTTGCCCCTAGATCACATAGAGCTGTCTTGGTACAAGCACCCTCTAATGTGCATGGTATCATAAAGCTTCCGGGGTCTTTAAGCTTTTCTGGTAAGCTTTTCAGAATGATTGCACTGCATTCTTCAGTGAGGAAAACGTTTTCAGTTTCTCTCCAATCCTTCTTGTGACTTAAGATCTCTTTCATGAACTTAGCATAAGAGGGTATTTGCTCAAGTGCCTCTGTAAATGCGATATTTATTTCAAGAGTCCTGAGGTAGTCTGCAAAGCGGGCAAATTGTTTATCCTGTTCCACTTGGTAGAGTTTCTGAAGATAAGGCATCTTGGCTTTGTATTCTTCAACCTTAGTTGCTGTAGGTTTATTTCCTACAGAGGTGGTTGGAGAAGCCATTTTAGGGGGTTACTATCAGCACTTGCAGGTGTCTGATCCCTCATTGGTGTTTGAACGCCATGATTAGGGGTTGGATGGGCATTTAACGCCAATTTTCCACCCTTTTCTGGCATTTGAACGCCAGAACTGGTCATGGATTGGGCTTTCAACGCCAGTTTTTCACCCTTTTCTAGCATTTGAACGCCAGGAATAGGCATCCACTGGGCGTTTAATGCCAATTTTTTACCCTTTTCTCGCGTTTGAACGCCAGAATTATTCCTCTCAGGGCTCTTACTGTCCTCAGAGGGATTCTGGGCAGTGGTTTGCTCATCCGCTGTTGGTTGTTCATCCCTTGACTTTCTATTGCCTTGAATTGAGACATTTAATGTCTTTCCACTCCTTAATTGAATAGCTTGGCATTCTTCTGTTATTTGTCTGGATAACTGCTATTTTGTTTGATTCAATTGTTTCTCCAAACTTTGGTTAGCATCCTTGGTTTCTTGTAGCATTGCCTTAAATTCTGCTAGCTATTCTGTTAGATAACATAATTGCTTATTGAATTCAGCAACTTGTTCTGGAGGACTAAGTTCAGTGGATATTGCTTTAGCTTCTTCTTTCATGGAGGACTCACTACTTAAGTACAAATGCTGATTTCTAGCAACTATATCTATAAGCTCTTGAGCTTCTTCAATTGTTTTTATCATGTGTATAGATCCACCAGCTGAGTAGTCTAGAGATATCTGGGCTTTTTCTGAAGCCCATAGTAGAAGATGTCTAACTGCACCCACTCTGAAAACATTTCAGAGGGGCATTTCCTTAGCATCTCTCTGTACCTCTCCTAGGCATCATAAAGAGATTCATGATCCTCTTGGTTAAAGCCTTGGATGTCCAACCTTAGCTGTGTCATCCTTTTTGGAGGGAAATATTGATTCAGGAATTTGTTTGATAACTGTTTCCATGTTCTTATGCTGGCTTTGGGTTGGTTATTTAACCACCTCTTAGCTTGGTCTTTTACAGTAAATGGAAACAGCAATAATCTGTAGATATCCTGATCCACTTCCTTATCACGTACTGTGTCAGCAATTTATAAGAATTGTGCCAGAAATTCAGTAGGCTCTTCCTGTGGAAGTCCAGAATACTGGCAGTTTTACTGCACCATGATAATGAGCTGAGAATTTAGCTCAAAGGTGTTAGCTCTTATGGGGGGTATACAGATACTACTCCCATATGAAGCAGTAGTGGGGGTTAGCATATGACCCCAGAGTCCTTCTGGACTATTCATTTCTACTTAGGTCCATGATAGAGAAAGGGAGATGATGTGAATTGTAAAAAAAAATTATTCTTTTATTTATTTATTATCTTTTTTTAAAAAATACCGAAATAAAAAAAAGGAAATAAAAGGAAATCAAAAACTAAAATAATTAATTAATTAAAAAGATTTTAAAAAATTTTGTAGAATATTTTCGAAAAAATAGAGAGAGAGAAAGTAGTTAGGAAATTTTGGAAAAGATATGATTTTAAAAATTTTGACCAAGTCAACCCAAGAGATTCGAAATTTTATGAGGAATTAAAGGAAAAGATATTTTTTATTTTTGAATTTAAAGCGGAGAGAGAAAAATAACAAAGTGACACCAAACTTGGAATTTTTAGATTAAAACAATGGGAACAAACAAGAACACTTTGAATGTCAAGATGAACACCAAGAACAAATTTTGAAAAATTTTTAAGAAAATAAGAACACAAAGGACACCAAACTTAAAAATTTTTATACTTGGAACACTAATAATTCAAAAATGTATAAGATAATAAACAACAAAAGACACCCAACTTAGAATTTTTAGAAAACCAAACACAATTTTTTTCGAAAATTAAAAGGAAAAACACAAAGAGGACACCAAAATTAAAACATGAAACTAAACTCAAACAAAAGACTCAAATTTAGTGACTCTAAACCAACAAAAATAAACTATTCCTAATCTAAGCAACAAGATAAACTGTCAGTTGTCCAAACTCGAACAATCCCCAGCAATGGCGCCAAAAACTTGGTGCACGAAATTACAATCACACTTTTGCAATCCCGCACAACTAACCAGCAAGTGCACTGGGTCGTCCAAGTAATACCTTACGCGAGTAAAGGTCGATCCCACAGAGATTGTCAGCTTGAAGCAAGCTATGGTTATCTTGTAACTCTTAGTCAGGATATCAATAATGATTCTTAGTTTCAATTGCAGAAAGTAAAAGAACATGAAATAAAGAGTACTTGTTATGCAGTAATGGAGAACAGGTTGAGGTTTTGGAGATGCTCTGTCTTCTGAATCTCTGCTTTCCTACTGTTGTCTTCTTTACGCACGCAAGGTTCCTTCCATGGCAAGCTGTATGTTGGTGGATCACCATTGTCAATGGCTACCATCCGTCCTCTCAATAAAAATGGTCCAACTACGGGTTCTGTAGGACTAATCATCTGTCGGTTCTCACTCGTGCTGGAATAGGATCCATTGATCCTTTTGCACACTGTCACCGTGCCCAACATTTGTGAGTTTGAAGCTCGTCATAGTCACCCCTTCCCAGATCCTACTCGGAATACCACAGACAAGGTTTAGACTTTCCAGATCTCAAGAGTGCTGCCAATTGATTCTAGCTTATACCACAAAGACTCTGGTTTCATGGATTTGAACACTCTGTTGTCAGGAGATAGAATCAAACTCGTGAACCAGGAACCCAAGAGATACACACTCAATCTAAGGTAGAATAGAAGTGGTTGTTAGGCACGCGTTCATAAGTTGTGAATGATGATGAGTGTCACGGATCATCACATTCATCATGTTAATGTGCGAATGAATATCTTAGAATAGAAACAAGCGTGATTGAATAGAAAACAGAAATAATTGCATTAATCCATCGAGACACAGCAGAGCTCCTCACCCCCAACCATGGGGTTTAGAGGCTCATGCCGTAGAGGATACAAATTTAGATGTAAAAAATGTCATGAGGTCCAAAATGAATCTCTAAAAGTAGTTTTTATGCTAAACTAGTAACCTAGGATTACAAAAAATGAGTAAGCTAAGATAGATAGTGCAGAAATCCACTTCCGGGGCCCACTTGGTGTGTGTTTGGGCTGAGCATTGAAGCTTTCATGTGCATAGGCTATTTCTAGTGTTAAACTCCAGGTTTTGTGCCAGTTTGGTCGTTTAACTCCAACTTTTATGCCAGTTCTGGCGTTTAACGCCAGAAAATGGTAGAAAGTTGGTGTTCAAACGCCAGTTTGCATTTTCAAAACTCAGAAAAATTATGGACTATTATATATTTCCAGAAAGCCCAAGATGTCTACTTTCCAACGCAGTTAAAAACGCACCAATTGGTCTTCTGTATCTCCAGAAAATCTATTTTGAGTGCAGGGAGGTCAGAATCCAACAGCATCTACAGTCCTTTTTAAGCCTCTGAATCAGATTTTTGCTTAGGTCCCTCAATTTCAGCCAGAAAATACCTGAAATCACAGAAAAATATACAAACTCATAGTAAAGTCCAGAATTGTGATTTTTGCATAAAAACTAATAATTATATACTAAAAACTAACTAAATCATACTAAAAACTACCTAAAAACAATGACAAAAAGCATATAAATTATTCACTCATCAACTTTGCATAGTGTACTTCTTAGTTATGCATGGCACAAAATGGCTACTATGCTGTATCAATGACAATGAGTTCGGGCCCATTGACTGTTATATCAAATAATTTGTAGAAATGATGAATTGGGGATGCAATATTTCAAATTATTTTGTAGCTATAATTATTCTGAGTATTTTTTAAGCATGTCTTTCGTGTCTGATTGAGTTATTGTGTCTCTTGCTTCTTGTAAACACATTTTTTGTGTATATTCCTCTGGAACTGCTTTCTTTGCATCACATGGATGAAGTCAGATTATGAATTCATAATTTACTATAACACCAAGACTCACCCTTGAGACTGAAATTTATTTATAAAAAAAATGGAAACTAGGAAAGATAGCGACATAATTTAAAGGTTGCTCTTCTCGAAGCTTATCCAACATTCCAAAGCTGAGCAAGTTTGAAGACCCCCCTTTTCCCAAAAAAATTAAAGGTTGCAATGATCTATCCTTAACTGCAGTCTATTTCTCACTAATGAATCATTTTATTTTAGTTCTTTATTTGTCTATTATCTTGTCTATTATCCTTGCAAGTTTACATTGAGAAAGTAACTAATTTGTCTTGTAAAACTCTTCTTTCCTTTTCACTGTAGAAAATAATTTAAAATTTTAATGGAGATATAACCTATATAATTCACCAATTAACATACAATAGTGTTTTTATTTGCTAAATTTTGTCTCTAATGAATACTTAAATGCTGATTGTTTATCTATTTTTTATTTAGTAATACTTGTTTAATTAATGTGGACTCATTTCTACAACTATAATTCTTAATTTCTTATACCTTTCCAAAAAAAGTGAAGTTGAATCCTGTGATTAGAAAAATAGAATTTTTGACTAGCTATGACAAGATGATTATTTTCTTTTTTCTTTTTATTTTATTTTATATGTATGTGTGTGTAATTTGATTATGTAGTTTGATTTTATTTGGACTAGTTATAATTTGTATATCTGACTATATGTACAAAGTGTATTTAAACATGTCACACATATATATATTTGTAAGGAATTAACTTTGAAATGTCAAGTACCAACATGGATGTAGTGGCACAAGATATGGCTGTAGAAGAACAACAACAAGAACCCCCAGTGGAAGCAATTGCTAATTTTGTTCCAGATGAGTCCGCTTCGATTGAAAATAGCAACAAATCGAGTGTGAAGAGTGTTTATGGGCAATACTTTAGTCAATTTCAAGAGGGAAAAAACTAGAAGGCAAAATGCAACCATTACAAATCTATTCTTGGAGCCAATCCATGAAATGAAACTACAAATTTGAAGAATCATGTGCTCCACTGTTATAAAATGATCAAATTAGCAAACTCTAGGCAATCAACAATTGCTGATTCATTGTCTAAACATGTAAGGAGTGCTGCAGATGCTTTTGTATTTGATCTATCTTATACAATAGGGTGTATTACCAAAGCCATATGTATGCATGAGTACCCTTTTTCTTTTATGGAACATGTTGGAATGAAGGAAGTATATGCATTAATGCAGCCAACTTTTAAGGTGCCTAGCCGAAACACAATCAAGAAGGACATTTTTGAAATGTATGAGTTGGGGAAGCTTAACATGACTAAGCTAATGGATGGAAATGATAGTCGAGTAGCAATTACAACCGACATGTTGAGTTTCAACCAAGAAAAAAGATACATGGTTGTCACGGCACACTACATTGATAGTTCATGGATTTTGCAAATGCGCGTATTAAGGTAATCTTCTAAATTATACTTCTAGTAATTGATATGACTTTTAATATTTTTTACTTGAAATTAATTTATCTTTTATATAATAATTGAAATATGTTTTTGAACGATTTTCAGTTTTACTTATGTTCTCGCTCCTCATACGAGTGAAGTGCTCCCGAATGCATTAATGAAAGTTTTGTTAGAGTGGAACATAGATAGAAAATTCTCAACTATTACATTGGATAATTACTCTACTAATGATGCTATGGTTGATGAGTTGTTGGGGCGCTTAGATTCAAATTTGTTGTTGGGGGGTTCCATGTTGCATATGCATTGTTGTGCTCATATCTTGAACCTAATTGTGAAAGATGGTCTAAATTTGGTTAAGGAAAGTGTGGAAAAAATTCATGGCAGTATGTTGTATTGGACTTCAACCCCTAAAAGACATGAAACCTTTGTGAGTTGGTGTAGTAAGTCAAATATTCAATTTACAAAAAAATTAGCTCTTGATTGTCCAACTAGATGGAACTCCACTTATGTGATGTTAGAGACTGCATGGTTGTATCGAAATGTGTTTCCTCGATTAAGACAAAAGGATCCTAATTACAAAAGTTTGCCAAGCAATGAGGAGAGGAACCTTGCTAAAGAAATTTGTGATAAATTAAAGTTATTTTATGATGTGACACAATTATTTTCTGGTACTCAAGTTCCAATAGCCAACATTTATTTTAATAAAGTATGTTATATAAATGTTGCCTTGAAAAAATGGTCTGCTTCTCCAAATTCACTTATTAGTAATATGGCATGTAGTATGAGGGTAAAATTTGATAAGTATTGGGAAGAAATTCATTGCATAATGGGTATTGCTGTCATTTTAGATCCTAGGTATAAGCTTGCTAAGCTTGAGTATAAATTCTCAACGGTATATCAAAATCAAAATGAGTGCTCAAGTAAGATTGAGAGGATCAAACAGATATGCTATGACTTGCTTCATGAGTACCAACAGAATCCGTCTAATTCAAGTAATACATTTGAGGATTCTACACAAGAGTTACATATGAATGTAGAGCAAGATGATGATGCTGCTTACCAGTTGTATATTAGACAAACAAAAAAGGTTCACTTGTGAAGATTGAATTTGATCATTACATAGAGGAAGATGTTCATCCTTTGAGTGCCGACTTTGATATTTTAGCTTGGTAGAAAGTGAATGGGGCTAGATTTCCAACACTTCAAAGAATTGTAAGAGATATATTTGCTATCCCTGTGTCTACTGTTGCTTCTGAGTCTTCTTTTAGCACAAGTGGTCGAGTAATTGCTCCTCATCGTGGTAATCTTCATGAAGATACTGTGGAAGCTCTTATGTGTAATCAAAACTGGTTATGGGCAGCATATCGTCAAAGAGGTTATTTATGATTTAACTTTTCTATTTGTTTATCGTAATGTTAAATTTATATATAGATTGATTAATTAATAAATTTATTATATTTGACTTTTAGGTGAAAAACCTGATTATCAAACTACAAATGATGATGATGATGATAATGTTGTATCTGAAGTCATAGACTAGTGATGGTGTTGTTGCAACAAATGGAATACTCATGGAGACATGAAATTTAATAAATTTATTTATGTTCATGTTATTTACTTAGACAAAGACTTTTATGTGTAATTTAATATTTGATGGTTATGTTATGTATGAGATACTTGTGTTATTTGTGGAATAACTTGTGTTGTTTGAATACTTGTGTTATTTGAATGCTCATGGGATAACTTGTGTTATTTGATGGTTATGTTGTGAATGAGATACTTGTGTTATTTATGAGATACTTGTGTCATTACCATGTTTCTTTTTGTCAACCCGTGGGTAGGGTCGGATACCCGCAGGTTGAGTGCGGGTAGGGTTAGGGTTGGGTATTTCTCAACCCGCGGATAGGGTAGGGTTGAGTGTTAGTTAAAAACTCAACCCGCGGGTAAGGTTAAGATTGAGTTCAAACCCTACCCTACCCGACCCATTGCCACCCCTATAAGCGTGAGTGCGTTTATTTCCTTACTCACGTATGCATGCACCTTGCTCGCGTACGCGAGATGCCAAACCCAAAAGGGTTGGTCGCGTCACGTGCAGTGGTTGCGTACGCAAGTTCTGCAAAATGGGTAAAAATACTAAAATGTTGTAGAATTTCAGCTTTGCACACAGAACTTCCGACGCGCTTAACTTTCTCGTTTTAAAATATTTTTTTACCCATTCTTTGAACGGTGTAAACTTCACGGATCTAATTTTTGTATAAAACAAGCTTGAAAAATTTTAGGTTCCGAAAGTCAAGTTATGACTCTCCAAAGTTCAGTCAAAAATCAATTTTTTTTCACGAAACATTCTCAGCCTCTATTTTCACAAAAGTTACACTTTCCTAACAAACTACTTCAACCATATACAGCCCAAATCACACCAATTACACATCAATTCTTCATTCTAATATCAAGATATTTCTTACACAAAATCATTAACACCAACACCAACTAGTTCACTCATTACAACCTTATTCCTCAACTTACCAATAATACTAATTCATACATCATTAATATTGTCACTACATCAATCAACTTTATTATTACAATATCAATCAACAACATGCATATACACTTCATCAATCTTCACAAAATTTACATTATTTCACCAACAACAACCTTAACTTGCCAAGTCTCATAATACCAACCAATCCCAATTTATCAATAATATCAACATTCCAATAACATCATCCTTATTATTTACCAATCCTCACATACAATATTAAACACATCATTCATGTATCATACAATCCAACCACTCAACTAAACTACACTAACAATAAGTACTCATATGTTCATTAATCAAATCAACAACCGACTTCTATCCAAACTTATCTTACGGTCATCTAGCCTAAGTTTTCACAAGACATTATATTTTAGTTACGAGAAACCGAAATCATACCTTGACCGATTCCCATAAGGCTCAGAACACCACAATTAGCATTGTTCCACACAAACCCACAGCCCCTAAAACCTCTCCGAACTAAATTCCAGCCACCAAGGTCCAACACCCAAGCTCCTAACATCATCAATGTGCTCCAAATCAACAATATTCAATCTAATCCCACAACATATCACTATAATCAACACTCAAGCTTGCTAATTCACAAATCAACAAGGGGCTTGGGGTTCTTACCGCATTCATGTCTCAAATGAACAAAAATCGTTAGGATTGAAGATTGTGGTTTTGGACTACGATCTGAAAGTGTATAATGCCACCCATAAAGCCATGGTGACTAGGTTAGGATGTCCGCAAGTTTCATTTAGGGTTAAACAACGTGATTTTGTTCATGATTTGATTTGCTTGCCGATGACCAGTCTTGATCTTATCTTGGGGTTGGACTGGTTCTGTAAGAATCACGTCTTATTGAACTGTTTTGAAAAATTATTGTATTTCATGCCTGAAGGGTCAGAAGGACCGCGATAAACCCCAATTTTGTGATTTATCTTGTGCTTAATTTAGGGAATTTTATCAAATTTTCTCACATTTATTCAATGAAATAGCATGGTTTTGTAATTCTCCCTAATTTTGTGCTTAAGAGTAGAAACATGCTTTTTAACCCTTAAAATAGCTAAATTTAATTCACTTTAATTCCATTCGATGCCTTGATATGTTTGTTGAGTGATTTCAGATTCATAAGTCAAGTATTGGATGGAAGAAGTGAAGAAAAAAGCATGCAAAGTAGAGAATTCATGGAAAAACTAGGATTTGGAGTGCATACATCGATGCGCACGCGTGAAGATGAGTTCATCCAAAAGATGTGTACGCGTGACATGAAACGTACACGTGAGAAGGAAAAAGCCAGATGACGCGTACGCGTGGCCCATGCGTATGCGTCACAGTAGGCACGTGACCTCATTAAAGTGAAAATATTGGGGCGATTTTTGAGCTACCCAGGCCCAAATCCAACTCATTACTGAGGCTATTTCATCCAGAATTGAAGATTGGACAAAGGGGGAGTAATTAGTTAAGCATCATGTAGGTTAGTTTTCTAGAGAGAGAAGCTCCCTCTTCTCTCTAGAATTAGGGTTCTTAGGTTATTTTGCATCTTAGATCTACGTTTAATTCCTTATTTTCATCTTGTTTCTTTTACATTTTCATGCTCTAGTAGTTCAATTCTCTAGTTTCTTCTTGTTAATTTCCTTTTATGTCACTTTTATGTTTATGAATACTCTTGTTGGATTTGGTTTTCTTTTAATGCAATTTTATTTTTTCATGTTGTTGATATTGATCTGAGTAGTTATAGTTAATTTCTTGCAATTGGTAGTGGTAAAATTTATCTTTCCTTGCAATTTATTATTCTTTCTTTATATGCTTTCCAAGTGTTTGACAAAATGCTTGACTGGATGTTAGAGTAGATTCTTGAGCATTCTTGGCTTGGAAAGAGGAATTAGGTAATCTTGAGTCATTAATATCCAATTTAGATTGGTGATCTAGAGTTGTTACTTAATATTGTTTTCATTGACTCTAATCTCTTGCTAATTTAATTAGTGAGTTGATTAGGACTTTTGGATTGAGATTAACTAGGCTTATTTGACTTTCTCCCTATGTTGAAGATAATATTATACCTTCTTTCGATATTGAAGATGACAAAATACGCTAAATTCTTGTTAATTATTGTTATGATTAGTGACTAGGACAGAAAGCCTATATTCTCAATCCTTGCCATGATTATCTCTCTTTATTACATGCTTTCTTAGTTACTTGATTTACTTTTCTTGTCATTTATTTTCTTGCCCTTTTACCAAATCAAACCCCCTTGTTCCTTTATAGCCAATAATTGATCACTTCATTGTAATTCTTAGTGAGACGACCCGAGGTTTGAATACTTCGGTTAATTCTTATTGGGGTTTATACTTGTGACAACTAAAACATTAAAATTTTATGTGAGAATTATTAGTTGGTTTGGAACTATACCTGCAACGAAGTTATTTCCTCTAACCGAGAAAAATTTCTAGACCGACAATAATTCTTACTATCAAGTTTTTGGTGCCGTTGCCTGGGAGTTGCAATGTGTGCTTATTATTGGCTATTATTCATATGTAAATATTATGAATAGTTTTATTTTTGCTTGCAAGTTATAGAATTTTGTTTCTCTTGTTTCTTATTAGTTTTTGCTTTGTTTTCTTTTGATATTATGAATTCTCCTTCCTTTGGCTATGAGTTTGGTTCAAATTATATTGTAGGAAATGGAAGCTACAATGAGAATATGCATCAAGGATGGAACAATCAAAGATGGGAGGAGCCTCAAGGAATTGATCACTCTTCGTGGAAACAACCTCCGGTTTCTTATAGGTATAATTCCACTCCTAATGCATATCAATCCAATGGATGTGGTGACCCTCATTATGGTTGTCAACAACCACCACCATATGCCTATGAACCACCTCCCCAACCTAATTTTGAACCACCTTACTCACAAGCCCCTACCACCAAACAACTCCATATGACCATAATCCTTACCCACCATACCAACCACCTTATGAGCCATATGAACCATACATGGAACCACCACAATTCTAACACAACTACTCCCAAGAACCACCTCCATATACACCATCTCCATACCCTTACCAAGATGAACCACCTTCCAATTATGAGCCCTTTTTCTCAAACAATGAATCTTTTCTTCCCACACCACCTCCTCCAATGGATGAATCTCTCTATGTCTACATGCTAGAACAACAAAGAGATATTAGCTCTTACATCCAAAGGCAAGAGTAGACACAAAAGGAGTTCAAGAAGCTAGAAGTCATGATTGCTACCATGGCAAAAGCCGTTAGCAACGTGGTCTCCTCCCGCCGAAGCTTATACGATCAATGCCCTCCCATTGTTGAATGTGGAGAAGCAATCAAGGAGCATAGTGAGGGAGTAAATTGGGAGCTTCAAAGTGGAGAAGAGGAGTTGAAGCAAGAATTGTCACAAGGGGAGGAAGTTGAGACAATTGAGCCGGAAGAAGTAGTTGAGGACCTAGGAGATGTTAGAAGTCCATGGGAATGTAGAATTAGAGAGCCCTCTTCCAAGAAGCTTGATATTGATGTTGAGGAGGGTGTACAACCTCCAAGGCATATCATGGTTGAAGACTTTGAAGAGGTTGATCAAGAGATGAATTCAATCATTAATGAGTTTCTATCTACAATTGAATCCTCTCCCATTGGACTTGACATAGACATTAAAGAAGAAGATACCTCACCTTGCACACCGTTGGTAAGCAATGAAGAAGAGATTGAATTGGAAGGAAGCTACCAAGAGAAAGAGGTTGAGCAAAAAGCAAGCCCCATCATTGAAGATTATTCCACACCAACCAATGTGTCTTTCAGAATTGATGAACCTCCCTCATTGTGTTAGAACTTGATGGCAAGGAGGACCATGCATAACCTCCGACACATGGTTTGAGCAATGATGGATGTATAGAAGAAGTTGGTGAACAAGGAATTGACATTGAAGAAGCTTGTCAAGTGGTGGAGGTAGTCAAGGAAGAGCACAAGGGAATGGAACTTTCAAGATCATTGGAACCACCCCTTCCTAAGTCACCATCCAACACAACATTCAAGTGGGTAAAATTCCTATCCCTAAGCTTTACTTTCTCACTTGAATATGGTTTGCTTGAAATGGATGGGCAACTTAGAGCTCTTTGTGGAGTTAAGAGTATGAGAAAATTGTGTAGTGGTTGCCACAATAATGTTAGGCTCATTAAGGTTGAACCCTCAAGGCATAGGCCCCATGGCTGAAAGAATGCTAAATTGTATGGGTCTAGGAGGAGAATTTGGTGCCCTAATGAGAATTCTATGTGTCTACCACCCGGATGGAACAATGATGATCAATTAGAAAACGGGTGTGAAAATAAGGTTTGGGATCCCGGACTACAATATGAGGATCAACTTTGGGAGCTCCAAGCTTGTGAAGGACTCCATCAAGACTTGGTGCAACTCATTGGAAATCTTGGAGCATAATGGAGGACCAAGCATTGGTGGGAGTTTCAAGAAGAATTCAAGCACAAGCCACCTTGACAAGGAGCCTCCCAATTGTCCAACTTAGGGACAATAAATAAAAGTGCTAGGTAGGAGACACCGCACCATGGTAACGCCTTTCCATTCTCTTATAAATATAATCAATGGATGAATTGAGTTACCATTGTAGGTAGTTTTTTTATTCTCTATACTTTGGTATACATTGTTTTGATTGATAAGTTGCTTGTTAAATTCATGTTTTGATTAAAATAGTTGTTGTTGAATTGTATTTTGCTTGAAGTGTAAGTTTTGTTTGTTTTGTATTTGATAATTTAAAAAAAAACCAAAATATTTATTATTAAATTTGAATTTTGGTAGCTTTAGAATGCTTATATATTAGGAGAGTGTCCTGTTTCTTTTTTCATATGCTACAAAAAAAATGGCGTGCCACGCGTAAGTGTGGCCGACGCGCAACACGTCTTATGCCATATTGAAACTTCTGGTACAAAAACCAAGGAGTTAGGCTGGAGTGGTACTGCCTTTGATCGAAGCCCACAATTTGGTCCCACGCGTATGCATGGGTGACGCTTACGTGTCACCTATACTTTCTGCGATCCACACGTACGTGTAGTTGACGCTTACGCGTCGTGTCTCCTTCCTGCTTTTCGACGCGCATGCGTGAATGAAGCGCGCACGTCGCTTCTGCGCCCTGTTTCCCCGTTTCTATCCTGTTTTCTTTTCCCTTCTTCTCTTCTTTTCTTTCTTCTTTCTTCTTTCTTCTTACCTTTCTTCTTCTTTCTTCTTCCTTTCTTACTTTCTTCTTCTCCCTCTTTTTTTAATTTCTCACTTTTTATTTTTCTCATCTTTCATTTTTTTGCTTATTGCATTTGCATACTCTTACTCATTGCATTTTAATTTTATTTTTATAGCTAGTTCTTATTTTATTTTCTAGTTTCTTATTTTAATATTGGTGTTGAATTTGCCTACTCAATTGTTGAGACTTCCTTGGTTAGTTTTGGTGTTTCTTGACTTGTTTGATATTGATGGGTGATGAAATTTCTAAGTCAATGCTTAATCTTTGATGACTCTTGCATCCTTTGTGCATTGATACAAACTCCTATTGTCTTTCATGACCCACTCTTTCCTATTTGAACTTGATGTCCAACATGCTCTTCATGCTATTTACTTATGTTTAACTTTATTCTTGCATCAAGTGTTAGTGATTTGTCCTTTGTTCACATTGTTTTCTCACTCACATGTTGTAGCTACCATGTAGTTGAGAACCCTACTCTTATTTGGCATTAGCCCCCGCCTATGTTCTATTTGCTTTAACATCTTTGTTGTAGGCCTAATTTTCTTTCTTTTTAGGCTGGTCACCAAGAAGGGAAAGGAAAAGCTTTGAAATAGGGCAACAAACAAGTTCATTCGCACAACCTTTTGGAGAAACTCATCAATTGTAGCAACCCGTCCACCTTGCTCTTCTTTGCATGCAACGAGGACGGTGCAATCTTCAAGTGTGGGGAGGTCGTCCGACCGACCTCCGTGGGTAACAACTTCCTTTTTCAACACCAATTCTTAATCATCTTTATTAGTTAGTTGTTACATTGCATGATAGGTTGCATGTTAGTTAGAATTGGTACATATTTTACCACTTCTTTTTATGTTAGGACTACTTGGTTAGAGTGATGATCTCTTTTTCAAGAAAACTATTTTAGGGCCTCCTACCAATTTAAAAACTTTTTTGTTGAACTTGCTTGAAGAATTTATTTTGGAACATGTTTTTTGAGCTAGGAACACAAGCATGTGAGTTTTGAGCCCAATTGTGTGGTTACATCTTATAACCACTTATTTTCTTCTTGTGTGTGATTATTCTCTTTCTATGATTGTAATCTTTGATTTGTTTGATTCTTTATGTCCTTTATTCCATGTATACATGCATTTATATGATTGAGGCCATCATTTTATTTAGCTCACTTACCCAAATTGCCTACCTTTCATCAACCATTGTTAGCCAATTTTGAGCCTATGCTAATCCCATTTGTTCTTAATTTTAGCACATCACTGCCCCTAAGTGAAAAATAATAAATGTCCCTTAATTTGGATCTTTGATTAGCATAGACTAGTAAATGTGTGTATTATTTGGGTATGGGAAACTTAGGAACATTGGTTGAGATAAAAGTGTATTTTGTATTTTTGTTAAAAATTATGGGATTGGGTACATACGCATACATTAAATATGTAAAACCATATGCATTGATACGTTTGTATACACTTTATTGTAAAAAAATGATAAAGAAAAAATATATGTATGTAGAAAAAAATAATAATAGAAAAAAATAAAAGAAAAAAATAATATACAAAAGAAAAAAGAAAAAGAAAAGAAAGCAATAAAAGGGGACAAAAATGCCCCAAAGCCAAGTAATAATAACAATGCATATGTAATGTGAATTAAAGAGAATGCATGAGTATGTGAAGAAAAGTGGGAATCATGGATAGCTAGGTATTGTATTAGAATTGTATAAATTGTTATATGTGTTTAGTGAGAGCTTAGGTTAATCAAAGATGCAAATTTTAAGCTCACTTGACCATATGCATCCTTACCTTGACCCTAGCCCCATTACAACCTATGGAGATCAGAACTTTCTTAGAGTTGGTGAATAAGAGCAGTGTTGCTTAAAAGTGTGTGAAAAAGGCGGCTGCAGAGAAAGAAAGTCATAAAGAACCTTTTCAACAGAACCGAGGGGGGAACTTTGCTCCTAGGGGTCAGACTTTCAAGCGTGGAGGCTTTGCACCATGGCAGACTCAGGGTCAGAATAATTTTAGAAGGCCTAACAATAACAACTTCCAGGGGAGAAGATTTAGGAAGCAGCCTCAGAACGAGCAACCTTGTGCTAGGTACGGAAGTTACCATCCGAGAGTCCCGTGCAAGGCTGGATGGGGCTTGTGCTATTCTTGTGATAAGGCAGGGCATAAAGCCTCAAATTGTCCAGAGAAGCAAAAGTAAGGTGCCGGGAGAGCACAACAGCCTGGCCGGGTGTTCACCACCTCAGTGGTAGGTGCCGAGGGGTCCGATACACTTATCCGAGGTAAATGTGAAATGGCTGGTCAAATTTTAAATGCTTTTTTTGATTCGGGAGAAACACATTCATTCGATTCATTTGAAAAAACTAGTGAGTTAAGATTGAAGATTGTGGTTTTGGGCTACGATCTGAAGGTGTACAGTGCCACCCATAAAGCCATGGTGACTAGGTTAGGATGTCCGCAAGTTTCATTTAGGGTTAAACAACGTGATTTTTTTCATGATTTAATTTGCTTGTCGATGACCGGTCTTGATCTTATCTTGGGGTTGGACTGGTTGTCTAAGAATCTTGTCTTGTTGAACTGTTTTGAAAAATCGTTGTATTTCATACCTGAAGGATCAGAAGGACCGTGATAAACCACAATTTTGTAGTTTATCTTGTGCTTAATTTAGGAGATTTTATCAAATTTTCTCACATTTATTCAATGAAATAGCATGGTTTTGTAATTCTCCCTAATTTTGTGCTTAAGTGTAAAAATATGCCTTTTAACCCTTAAAATAGCTAAATTTAATTCACTTTAATTCCATTCGATGTCTTGATATGTTTGTTATGTGATTTCAGTTTCATAAGGCAAGAATTAGATGGAAGAAGTGAAGAGAAAAGCATGCAAAGTAGAAAATTCATGGAAAAACCAGGATTTGGAGTGCATACATCGACGGGCACGTGTGATAGACGCGCACGCGTGAAGATGAGGTCATCCCGGCGACGCGTATGTGTGACATGACACGTACGCGTGAGAAGGAAAAAGACAGACGACGCGTACGTGTGGCCCATACGTACGCGTCACAGCAGGCCCGTGACCTCATTAAAGTGAAAATGCTGGGGGCGATTTATGAGCTTTCCAGACCCAAATCCAACCCATTCCTAAGGCTATTTCATGCAGAATTGAAGATGGGACAAAGGGGGAGCTATTAGTTTTAGGTTAGCATTATGTAGGTTAGTTTTCTAGAGAGAGAAGCTCCCTCTTCTCTCTAGAATTAGGGTTCTTAGGTTATTTTGCATCTTAGATCTACGTTTAATTCCTTGTTTTCATCTTGTTTCTTTTACATTTTCATACTCTAGTAGTTTAATTCTCTAGTTTCTTCTTGTTAATTTCCTTTTATGTCACTTTTATGTTTATGAATGCGCTTGTTGGATTTGGTTTTCTTTTAATGCAATTTTAAGTTTTCATGTTGTTGATGTTGATCTGAGTAGTTATAGTTAATTTCTTGCAATTGGTAATGGTAAAATTTATCTTTCCTTGCAATGTATTATGCTTTCTTTTTATAACTTCTAAGTGTTTAACAAAATGCTTGGTTGGATGTTAGAGTAGATTCTTGAGCATTCTTGGCTTGGAAAGAGGAATTAGGTAATCTTAAGTTATTAATACCCAATTTAGATTGGTGATCTAGAGTTGTTAGTTAATATTGTTTTCATTTACTCTAATCTCTTGCTAATATAATTTGTGAGTTGATTAGGACTTTTGGATTGAGATTAACTAGGCTTATTTGACTTTCTCCCTATGTTGAAGATAATATTGTACCTTCTTCCGATGTTGAAGATGGTGAAATATGCTAAATTCTTGTTAATTATTGTTATGATTAGTGACTAGGATAGAAAGCCTATATTCTCAATCCTTGCCATGAATGTCTCTCTTTCTTACTTACTTTCTTAGTTACTTGATTTACTTTTCTTGTCATTTTTTTTGTTGCCCTTTTACCAAATCAAACCCCCTTGTTTCTTCATAGCCAATAATTAATCACTTCATTGTAATTCCTTGTGAGACGACCCGAGGTTCGAATACTTCGGTTAATTCTTATTGGGGTTTGTACTTGTGACAACTAATTATTAAAACTTTGATCGAGCATTGCTTGTCGGTTAGGAACTATACTTATAACGAAGTTATTTTCTCTAACCAAGAAGAAATTCTTAGCTGACGGTTATGCTCTTTCAGACTCGGGTTAGTCAATGGTTGTTATTTAAACTACGTGGTAGTAAATTTTTCGGGACAGGAGTGTCAGGGAGTTATGCTATTAACTGCGAGTGTGTCGGGTAAGGAACAAAGTTTAGAGAAAATTTCAGTTGTTTGCGAATTTCCTGAGTTATTTCTGGATGACATTGAGGAATTCCCTCCTAACCGAGAGGTTGAATTTGCAATTGAGTTGGTACCTGGAATGGGACCAATTTCAATTGCCCCTTATAGAATGTCACCTTTAGAAATGGCTGAGCTTAAGGCTCAGCTGGAAGATTTAATGAGTAAATGCTTCATTCGACCAAGTGTTTCTCCGTGGGGATCACCAATATTACTGGTAAAGAAGAAAGATGGG
This sequence comes from Arachis hypogaea, assembly GCF_003086295.3. Taxonomy (NCBI): domain Eukaryota; kingdom Viridiplantae; phylum Streptophyta; class Magnoliopsida; order Fabales; family Fabaceae; genus Arachis; species Arachis hypogaea. Next base: position 19,484,714 of record NC_092040.1, read on the forward strand.
AGTATGCGCCTCTGTGTAGATTATAAGTAACTGAATAAGCTCACAATAAAGAATAAGTACCCACTGCCGCAGATTGACGATCTCATGGATCAGTTACAAGGAGCCGGAGTTTTCTCTAAGATTGATTTACGATCTGGCTATCACCAGATAAGGGTAAGAGATGAAGATATCCCTAAGACCGCTTTCAGGACTCGTTACGGTCATTACAAGTATGCCATAATGTCTTTTGGGCTGACGAATGCCCCTGCGGTGTTCATGGATTATATGAATAGAATTTTCCGTCTATTTTTGGATAAATTCGTTATTGTCTTCATTGATGACAACTGATTTACTCCAAGATTGAAGAAGAGCATGCAAAACACTTGAGGATCGTGTTGCAGATACTAAAGGAAAGGAAACTCTATGCGAAACTGTCCAAATGTGAATTCTGGAAAGACGAGGTAAAGTTTTTGGGCCATGTAGTGAGTAAACAGGGGATAGCAGTAGACTCATGAAAGGTGGAGGCGATAATGGATTGGGGGCGATCGACCTCAATAACTGAGGTAAGGAGTTTTCAAGGCTTAGCTGGCTACTACTGGAGATTCATCAAAGGCTTTTCGCAAATAGCTTTGCCATTGACAAGGTTAACCCGCAAGGACGCACCATTTGTTTGGACTTCTGAGTGTGAGGAGAGCTTTCAAACGTTAAAGCAAAAGTTGACCACCACGCCTGTGTTGGTGTTACCTGAGTTGAGTAAACCATTTGAGGAGTATTGTGATGCCTCACTAAAGGGTCTAGGGTGCGTGCTGATGCAGCATCATAATGTGGTGGCGTATGCCTCACGGCAGTTGAGACCTCATGAAGTTAATTACCCGATGCACGACATGGAACTTGCTGCGATTGTGTTTGCCTTAAAGGTATGGAGATATTACCTCTATGGGGTTAAGTTTCGAGTTTTCTCTGATCATAAGAGTTTGAAATACCTCTTTGATCAGAAAGAGTTAATATGCGGCAGAGGAGGTGGATGGAATTACTAAAGGACTACGACTTTGAGTTAAATTATCATCCAGGGAAAGCAAATGTTGTGGCGGATGCACTAAGTCGGAAGTCATTGTATGCTGCTTGGATGATGCTTCGAGAAGAGGAATTGCTCAAGGCATTCGAGAGTCTGAAGATCGGTGTTCAAAAAGCGTCTGGGACTCTGTGTTTGAGTTGATTACAAATCTCAAGTGACTTTAAATCCGAACTCCTAAAG